>NC_143148.1:60037500-60400000 GCF_059928025.1 Delphinapterus leucas
AGGAGGGATGGATGAATGGATGGATTGGAGGACAGATAAATCGAACAGATGGATGGAAGGATGGATGGATGGGAGGATGGATGGATGGGAGGAGAGATGGATGGATGGATGGAAAGAGGGATGGATGAATGGATGAGAGGATGGATGGATGGATGGATGGGAGGACAGATACATGAATGAATGGGTGGATGGGAGGACGGGAGGATGTATGGATTAGAAGATGGGTTGGATGGAGAATGAGGGGATAGAGGGATGGCTGACAGCAGTGTTGGTGAGGCCAAAGGGCAGCTCTGATTTCAGAAGGGGAGGGGTTCAAGCCAGTGTGGGGCTCCTGAATTGCCCAGGAGGGATAAAGGGCGTGGCAGGTGACCACTAGAGTCTACCACAGTGGACTCCGAGGTTTGGCCCTGAGTGCCAGAAAGAGCAAGGATCGTTGGCGGGCGCCCACGCGTGTGCGTATGTGTGCGTGCAAGGGTGCGTATGGGCGCCAGACCACACACTGCACTTGCTGGAAGTGCCGCCTGCCTCTCTCCTTGACCTGGGGTCACTCCTTCGGCCACGTGAGGCCTGCACAGCACAGGAGCGCCGCGGAAGGACGGGGCCTGCCTTCGTGGGCAGGCAACCCCACCTCTGCCGTGCAGGGCAGGGGTCACACAGAAGTCTCTCCTCCTGAAGGAGCCGGGGCTCCGCTCAGGGACTTCAGGCTCAGGCAGGAATCTGGAGAAGCAGGAAGTGGGGCTGGGGGGCTGTGGCTCCAGGAGCAGAAGAGAGGGAGGCTCGTGGCAGGTACAAGGAGCATCTGTCTGCCCCAGAGCGGGCACCGGGGTTGAGCCCCAAACCTCCCTGACGCGGCTGCTCAGTCTGCAAATGCTCCAGGGCATCTCCGCCCTCGGCACACCTGCCGCCACGAAGGCCCCACTCCCACGACCCTGTTCCGGGGCAGCCCCACCCTGGGCCCGGCTCTGCTGCTAGGGTGAGCGGCTTGCAGACCTCGCCCTCCTGAAGCGATATGCGTAAGCGGAGCTGAGGGAAGGGGCGTCCTCCGGTCGCCCGAGGCTCTGTCACACCGAGGACGGTGCAGAGGTGGGGCAGGGAGGGACAGGGTTCCCACGGCGGGGGGGGCGGGGGATCAGAGTTGGAGCACGAGGCCCTGGCCGGGGGCAGCGGGGGGCCCATCTGCTCTGCCGACCCCGGGGCGCCGTCTGCTCACAGGCAGGAGGGCGCAGGTCTGGGGAGGATGGCAGAGCCTCTCATCCCCTCATCCGGCAATGACAGGGAGCCTCCCGGTGCACTGACTGCTCTGCGAGGTGAACCGGACCCGCCCACCCGGCCCACCATGTCCCAACAGCACCTGAGTTCAAGCAGAGCCGAGGGGCTCCAGGGGCAGGTGCACCCTCTCCCGCGAGCAGCCGCGGGGCTGGGTTTTGTTCTAAGGCAGGGACAGGGCCTCCCTGAGTCCCTAAACATTAATCAGGTCGCCAGGAGCTGACCCTCTCGCGTCTACCTGCAGCTCTGCTGCACCTCTGCCCTGCCCTGCGCGGGGCACGTGGCCCACGGCCGCCGCCCCATTGCCCGGCAAAGTGATGGTCCCGACCCCTCTCCGCCCTGCACGGGGAGCCGGGGTCAGGCTGACGCCCCCACGGGGATGGGGCCAGGAATCAATCGGCGCCCGTGGGCACCTTGCGCAGCCTCAGACCTTCCACCAGCTGCGGCGCAGGCGCGGGCCGGCCTCACGTTCTCCTCTCTCCTGCCCGGAAGACCCGGCAACCTCCCTGTCCCTGAAGGGCCTCTAGGGCTGGAGAGATGGACGGATGGAGGTCAGGTGGGCAAGTCTTCCCAGCGCCTCTCCCTCTGCTCCCTGACCCTTCCCCACTCTGGACTCCTGCCCTGGCCGGGAGCCTGTGCTTCCACCACTGCCAATTAGAGGAAAGCGTTCCCAGTTGCTAGTGGGCAGGAAATATTGATGGAACAAGCAGCTCTGAACCGAAAGCCCGGGAACGGGGTCCACGGAGAGGAGAGGAAGGCCTGGATGCCAGACTCTGCCCAGCAGCCCTCCCCAGGGAGCTGGGAGTTGGCGGGAAGTTGGGCCAGCCGGCTGGGGAGGGGTCTGGCCTGGGGTCCCCCGTGGCTCCCTGCTCTGCACCCGTGCTGGGGCCCCTCCCCTGAATTCTACCCACACTGCAAGATCAGGGCTCTGTACGAGTGCCCCAAGTGGGGAGAGAGGCTGAGGAGGGGGTTACCGCCAGATGCCACAGGCTGGGGAGGGGTGACCTGCCACCCTGTAGAAGGCAGAATGACACTCCTTCGGGGAAATCCATGCCCAATCCGGGGGCCCTGGGAGTGCTTCCTGACACAGCAGAGGGGAACCAATGGTGCCAATCAGCTGGACTTTCAGCAGGGAGCTGCCCCTGGCTCCCCTGGAAGGGGAGGTCCTAACTGTGGAGAGGGGGCAGGAGGGCAGAGTCAGAGTGATAGGGCGGGACTGTCACTGACAGGCCATCGCCAGCCTGGGCGATGGAGGGAGGGGCCCCGAGCCAAGAAGCTGGGAAGCAGGTGCTCCCAGAGCCTCCAGGAGGGACCAGCCCTGCGACACCTGGGCTTTCGCCCCATGAGGCCCGGGCCAGACTCCGACCTCTGGGCTGTGGGTGGGGACGTGCCGTGTGGCCGCTCAGTGTGGGGTGATCTCAGCAACCACAGGCCACGCCCGAGGCCCCAGAGCGGCCAGCAGCCCCGGGGCAGTGCGTGGGCACGCCTCCCTCCAGGGTGTCGGCCAAACCCTCGGCCCGCCGGGCAGCGGGGGTCACGCCCCGACAACTTGCTCCCTGGGTGTCTCTCTTCACCCTCCAAAACCTAACGGCCTCCCTACCCACGGGGCACAGAGCAGTCCCCAGGCACTTGTCCTCACCGAGAAGCCGGGACGATGGCAGGTCCAGAAGCACCCAGAGAGCAGCTGGTGGGAGCCCCAGCGCGAAGGGACCCCTCAGCCGTGCCCCCTTCCCATGCCACCTGCCTGCAGGCCTGCACCTCCTTTCACAGGGGCCCGTGCTCTGCTGGGCAGGGGGCAGGGAACCTCCTACGCAGGGATCCTCTCCGCTCCAGCTCCTCTCAGACGAGCCCGCGCCGTGGGCACCACCGTCCACACCGTCCTGGAGGCCCAGGCGCCCTGATGGGCCTTCCCACCCGTCTGCCTGGCGGACACAGAAGCTGCCCTCCAAGAGCTCAGAACCAGGTGGAGACCGCCGTGCGCCCAGCTACCCTGTTACCCCGACGACGAGGTGGTGGGGGGGAAGCCGAGGCCCCGCAGCATGCCGGGCGCACATGGATGGAGCCTGAGTCCACGGCGGGGCTGGGGAGCCGGCGTGGCAGCTGGACCTAAGGTTGGCCGCAGCCGCTCAGGGCAGATGGGCCGCAAGGACGGCGCTGGGACAGGGTGGGGATTGGGGGAGGGACCCGGTGGGAAGACGGCCCAGCCCACGGCCAGGAGACGCCCCAGGGGCATCCTGCATCATGGCCCCTGTGGCATGAGGTCAGAAAAGAGATTCTGAAACCAGCCAAGGGTCCTCCATGAAAAATGAAACTCAGGACCACCCATCCTTCCCTGGTGGCTCCTCAACCGCAGAGAAAGTCCACCCCTGCCCGGTTCTGCCGGGGCCCCAACGCTCCCCCAACCCCAGGCACCTGAACAAAGAGCTCCGAGACCCCGAGTCACCGCCCACCCCCCAGCAGAGCCCTGCCCGCCCTTACCTGGGATGCTGTGCCTGGAGGGGCCCGGGAACCAGGGCAGCAGTAGCAGAAACAGGAGGTAGACCAGCGAGAGCGCGTTGACGCGGAAGAGGCAGGCTGTGGAGCAAACAGGATGCGGTCAGCCCGGCTGCCGGGGGATGGGGGCAACCAGCCCCGTGCCCCCCGAGCCTCTCTGCCGTGGGTGCTGTGCGTGTCACCCCTACGAGGCTGCCACCTCCCTGCATGGGCGAGCGACCTCGCTCAATGCGTGACGTGTCACTGTTACCGGGAGCACCATGCTTGGCTTAACGACGGCTCTGCTGTGTGTTGACAAGCGTGGCCGTCATGTCTGCATGTGTCTCAGGCACCCGCCCCGCGGAGCCCCCGTCACGGGGCCAACCCTGAGGTCACGACATTCTCCCAACTTGCTTTCTTTCCTTTTGTAAGATGTTATGTTTTCAGTCAACACACAACACGGCTGATTTTGGGGTCCAGCTCTCTTAGCCTCCTCCCCCCACCTCTGCATCCCAGACAGCTGGGTGCACCCACTCGGGCCACGGCAGGGCCCCCCAGCACGTCGCCCGGGGCACGAGTCACGCATGTGTCTGCAGCCACTCCACCTCTCCCCTCACTGACTCGAGGGCGCCCCCCGCGTCTCGCGCTGCTGACCCCATCCTGATGAAGTGCAGTAGGTGCTGGGACCTCACCCGCCCCCAGGAAGTGAGGGGGTCTGGGGATGCTAGGGAGGTGCCATGTGTCCCAACTCGGGTCTCGTCACTGAGCAAGGGGGCCACTCAGCCCTTCCCGGGGACCCGAGAGGGGGCTGGGCCAGGAAAGCCCCGCTCGCTGCCCAGAGGGGACCAGCATCGCGTGGACGGCCCTGGCGAGGTCCCCAGGCTGGAGCCACCTCTGGCCACCCTGCTCCTCAATCACCACGGCCAGCAAGCGGGCCCGGGGGACCCAGCCCTGCCCACCCAGGACAGAGCAGTCGGCTGTGGGCGCCAGTGTCCACCACGGATCCGACCCCCGGCCCCTGCGGACAGCCCAGCCTCACGGCCCAGTCATCGTGATGGAGCAGAGCTGCACGGGGTAGAAGCCCACCCTGATCGGGTCTCCAAGAGGGGGTCGATATCCCACCTCCACGCTCTACCCCTCAGACCCCCAGGTGTGGACCGTGAGGCCAGCAATGGCTCGACTGCCACTTAGCAGCCATCTGGACGGCCTGGGCCAAAACAAGCCGACCTGAACCCGGCCACGGACTCAGCTATGCAGACAATCTCCCCGGAGCAGGTGGCAGGGCCAGATGGGGTGTTCAGCCCCTTCCCACTGTCTCCTCAAGCCCCCCATCACCCAAGCAATGAGGAACCCCAGAGCACCACACGGCCAGTGCCGTGGTCCCGAGCTCTGGTCAGGCCGCCTTCCTTTCTGGACGCTGCCGCGCCCTCCCGCTGCCTGGAGCAGCCCTAAAGCTAAGCAGCCTCCTTCCGCACGTACACCTGCCACGGCCAACAGATCAGCTCGAAACCTAAAGCTTTTCCACAAATATACGTTTTCGAAAAAACAAACAAAAAAATCAACCTGATCTGGCCCAGGAGGCAGGAGGGAACTGCATTTACGGCAAAGGCTTGTAAAGTTCCTGTTCCCCAGAGCTGCACTTTTCAGCCTGCTGCGTTCTGCCCCTCTCCTTCCACAGTGCCAGCCAGGTGGTACCGCCCACCCAGCCATCCAGGTAACTTTCTCCTGAGGGCACATGCTGCAGTTCTCTGCCCTGAGGTACTCATGTTCTGATCCACCCGGGACACCAGAGCTGAACAAGCACACGCGCACCAGCCATGGCGTTCACTAGCCCGTGACAGGGAGGCGAACGCGGTGCGGGTCCTGGGGAGGCTCCCGGATGCCTGGCTCTGACGCTGACGCTGACGCTGACCCAGGATGCGGAGACGGAACTAGTGCTTCCCAGATGAGGGTTTCAGTCCGGGAAGATGCAAAGTTCCAGAGGTGGTGGTGACGGTTGCACCATACCGAGAGTGTACTTAATGCCACTGAACCATACACTTAAAAATGGTTAAAGGGGCTTCCCTGGTGGCGCAGTGGTCGAGAGTCCGCCTGCCGATGCAGGGGACACGGGTCCGTGCCCCGGTCTGGGAGGATCCCACATGCCGGGGAGCGGCTGGGCCCGTGAGCCATGGCCGCTGAGCCTGCGCGTCCGGAGCCTGTGCTCCGCAACGGGAGAGGCCACAGCAGCGAGAGGCCTGCGTACCGCAAAAAAAAAAAAAAAAAAAAAACTGGTTAAGGGACTTCCCTGGCAGTCCAGCGGTTAAGACTCTGCGCTTCCACTGCAGGGGCCACAGGCTCGATATCTGGTCGGGGAACTAAGATCCCCGCATGCTGCGTGGCGTGGCCCCCAAAGTTAATAATGATAAATAAATAAAATGGTTAAGATGGTAAATTTTATCTTATGTGTATTTTACCAAAATAAAAGAACATACGGCCCCAGAAATCAGCGAAGGATCTCAGAGACCAGAACTGGAGGGGCAGGGGCCAGCCAGAGCTCTGCAGTCTGCAGCCAGTGGAGCCGGGCCTCCGGCCTCTCCCCAGCCCCAGGCCAAGCAGGAGGAAAAGAAACTAGAAGCTCCATCGGCCAAAAGCAGGAAATCAGAGATGAAGCGTCAGAGCGGGTGGGGGCGGGGGAGCGCGTGGGACTGCCCCACCCTGGGAGGGTCGCCGGGCGCCAGAGCCCGCACAGGGCCTGCCCTGGAGGGGCGACAACAGCCCCTCAGAGTCATTCATTCATTAGACACAGAGGGCAGAGACAGGATGAGCGCCGCCTGGGACGCGAGCGCCTCCACCAACACAGATGAGGAAACAGAGGCCATGGGGCGGCTAGGAGCGCGGCCCCCCAGAGACTGGCCGCCAGATGATCCCCCTGCCAGGAAGCTGGCACCGGCAGGCAGGTGGCGCCAGACAGCCCTGGACGCTGACCCAGGGGACGTGAGCCAGGACAGCTGGGCCCGCTGGCCCCCAGCCCCAGCAGGGTCACCCGGGGCCAGGATGAGAGAGGGGGCTGGGGTCACATTCCCAGCCCACCTCCCCTGCCTGTTTTCAGGGCCTGGGGACAGGGTAAGAGGCCAGCAGAGCAAACAGTGGCCCGGGGCCAGCACGGGAGCAGGGAGCAGAGGCAAACAGGGCTCTAAACGGGGAGCTGAGCCGACTCTCACGTTCTCCCCTGTTCAGAGGGGGAATCAGGTTCCCACAGGAGAAGGGCTTCCGTGCTGGGAGAGTGAGGACTTGGGTCCAGACTCCTGGCTCCACACCTAGCCCTCGGGGCCGCTGGTCTAAGTGCCACGAACCTGGCCTCACTGTGACTCTGCATGAGAAGGAGGCTCAGGGCATCTGAGCAGGCCGCCTGGAGGAGGTGGCATTGCATTTGGCCTCGAGGGCTAGCTAAGACTCAGGGAAGGCCAGGGGAGGTTTGGGGCAGCCCCCGGCTCCCACAGAGGAGGAGGACGCTCAGGTGGAGAGGCGGTGGGGACGTCCTGAGGAGGGGGACAGGCCTGCTCTGCCCAGGCAGTTCCCACCTCCCCATCAGAGCTGCCGGTGGCTGGTGACCTCATGGGGGAAATATGCCTTTTCCTGAGCCAGGAACAATAGGATGGGGTGAGGGCAGAGGGAAAGCCAGCAGGGCTGCCTGCGGGGCAGGAAAGGCTCCCCCCACCCCTGCCTGCATGTTTAACCCTTCAGAGACCCTCACCCAGCACATCAGAGCCTGGTCCTGCAGATGGCAAAAGTGACCCCTGGTCTCAGTTGGTGCCCAGCCAGGAAGGGAGGGCAGGGAGGCCGGCGTGGAGGTTACAAACACCCGGGACGTTCCACACAGAGCTGGACACCACGGCCCGGCCTGCAGGGAGATGGGGGGCCTGTGGGGAGGGGTTCGGCCAGACGTCGAAGCCCCCAGGTGCACCCGCGGTGCCGTGACGTCACCCCAAGGCTGGCCTGCACCCCGGGTGGAAGAAGAGGACACGAGGCCCGTCCTCCCGAGGGAGCTTGAGGAGGCCGCCCGCCCCGAGCCTCAGTTTCTCCACCTGTGAAGTGGGGGAAGGCGTGCCAGCGTGAAGGGCTGTGGGAGGGATGGGCAGCTCTTCACGCACCCCCGGGCTCCTCACCTTGACCCTCCGAGGAGTGTTCTAGCCCCATGCGGGGAAGCCCCGGGACACACAGGAGGCCAGCCTGAGCACCATGCCATCGGCCAGTGGGACCCACAGGCCAGCGTGGGTGGGGGACCCCAGAGGCTTGCAGGGGCAGCACGAGAAGGCTCAGAGGTCATGCGAGGCCTGTGTCAGCATCAGAGATGAAAGGACAGTGGGCCTGGGAGAGACCCAGGGAGAGGCCAGGACTGGGGGGGACGCACCACGGCCGCCATGACTGCCCAGCACCCGTGAGGGGCACGACTGTCGCCTGTACTTTGCAGGTGAGGAAACTGAGCGAGGGGGCTGAAGCTGAGGGATGCGGGCTGACGCCCCCCAGAAATGGTGTGGGTCTAGGTGGCCCAGAGAGCAGAAGTGGGTGGGTGAGGGTCAGCCCCAGGCGCTGATGAACCAGCCCTACAGGACAGCCTGCGGGGGACAGATGCAGCGGCGGGGGGGGGGGGGGGGGGGGGGCTGGTCCAGGACTAGCAGGTCTGCAGGGTCAGCTGTGGGAAACCAGGGCTCAGGCAGAGCTGCCCGCCCTCCCACCAGGCTGGGGGACAGCCAGGCCCCTTGCAGGGCGGCCAAGGCCATGGCACATGGAAAAACGGGGTGGAGGGTGGCAGGGCGTGGGGCCCAGAGTCCAGGAGCTACCGCAGCTCACCGGCCCCCTCCTCCTCTTCTTGCTGGGCCCTGGCTCAGGGTCACGGGGAGGAGGGCCGTGGGCTGAGTGCTTGGGAAGAGCTTCTGGAAGGAGGCGGCTCAGTGGCAAAGAGCCCGGGTCAGGGGCCATGGAACTCATCCCAGCCTCAGTCTCCCCACCTGTGAAACGGCTGGAGGCCCAGCCCTGCAGGAGACGCGGGCCCCTCTGGGCCTCAGTTTCCCCAGCTGTTGGGTGGGAGGGGTCATAACCACTCCCGCTCAGGGAAATGCTGCCATGGAAACGGCGCCCGGCAGGTAGCAGAGAGAACTCACCAACCTCCAAGGCCCTGTTGGAGGACACAAGTCATGGCCGGCCACGCCCACTGCCACCCCTCTTGTATAAAACTTAAATGAGGGACTTCCCTGGTGGCGCGGTGGTTAAGATTCCGCCTGCCAATGCAGGGGACACAGGTTCTAGCCCCGGTCTGAGAAGATCCCACATGCTGCAGAGCAACAAAGCCCGTGCGCCACAACTACTGAGCCTGCGCTCTAGAGCCTGCGTGCTACAACTAGTGAAGCCTGCGTGCTGCAACTACTGAAGCCCGCGCGTCTAGAGCCCGTGCTCCGCAACAAGAGAAGTCACCGCAATGAGAAGCCCGTGCACCGCAACGAAGAGTAGCCCCCGCTCGCCGCAACTAGAGAAAGCCTGTGTGCAGCAATGAAGACCTGATGCAGCCAAAAAATAAATAAGTAAAATAAATAAATTTAAAAAAAACCTTAAATGAGAACAGACACACACGTGTGAATGTCAAAAACGCCCGAAAGAGCCACTCTAAGCAGAGCCAGTGTTTACCTGTGTGGGAGGGGCTCGGCCCTACCTGGGAGGCTTCCTTCTTCACGGGGGGAAGGTTCTCACGTGTAACTGGGGTCATGTACAGTGAACTGACCGAGAGGGGAAGACCAGGGGGAACACACCACAGGGCGGTCGGGCCGCCAGGACCAGGCTGCCCTTCCACAGACCGGGCAGGAGGCTGGGAGGACATGAGGCATCTGAGCCCCCAGGCCCCGGGGCAGCGGCAGGGCTAGGCCCAGGCTCTCCTGACCCGCCAACGGGCATCCTCGGGCCTGCCTCTCCGCCAGCTGGGTGAAGCTCCTCTGGGCAGGGCCAGGCGCAACCCGGAGGCTCAGAGACCCCAGGGGAAGGCTGCCAGGCCAGGGCAGCTGCCAGGGCGGGGGTCCTGTGTGAGCCTGGCTGCCCCCACGCACCCCCAGCCCGCTGCATCTCCAGCCACCTTGTTCACTCTGCCTTATTTGGCTTCGAGGAGAAACCCATAAACACTTCCCTGCTTGCTTCTGCCAGGGGCGGGCAGGCGGGCGATGAAGAGGACAGACGTGGCAGCGGGAGCGCCCAGCGGCACCAGCCGTCCCCTGCCGTCTGCACAGGCAGTCGGGCCTCCCAGCTCCCACGGCAGCACCCACAGCACGCGGTGGCCACACCCGCCACACCCCCACCCTCCAGGCCCAGACCCAGAGGAGACCAAGGGCTAGATCAGACCCAGCTTTCTGGAAGGGGAAGGCTGGGGAGGTCAGCCGACGGCCCACCCCACGCGCCCCTACCCTCGGGACAAGAGCTGTGGCCGGGGCCAGCACGGGCAGCGCGGGCTGGCACCTCAGGGCCCCTCGGAGAGCCCACGGAAGGCTAGGGGAGGGGGCGCTAAGGGGCCCCGCTGCCCAGACCCGCCTGCGGCCGAGACGGCAGGCCCTTCGGCTGCGCTCCCTCCGTTGACCGCCACCTGCCCCTCACGGTCCGTGCAGCACGTGCCTGCCCGAGACCCCGTCCCGCCCGGCCAGCTGAGGGCTGCACGCAGCCATTCGGGGCTCCCTGCACGGGCGGTCTCGGGTGGGACCACGCCGCAGGGCAGGAGGGGCAGCCGGCTCCAGGTGCCACGGGAAGGACAAGCCTACAAAGGACCTCAGCGACCTTCAAGGGAATCCCCTTCCTCCCACAGGAGATCGGAGGCCACAGACACGGATGCAGGCTCGTGGGGATGGGGCTGGACAGGACGGAGCGAGGGATGAGGGGCGGCCATGGGACGCTGTGTCACCTACGTGGAGCCCCGCCAGCAGCCTGGGGCGCCCAGGTGCAGGCGGAGGGTTTACCTGCCACCGCGTCCAGGTTTAGCGAGTACGGTGTCCGGGAAACGTGGCTGCACGACTCCCTGACTGCACGGAGCAGGCGCAGGCGGCTGGTCCCCTCCCTGCAGCACGGGCTCTGGGAAGCATGGCGACTGCCCAGGGCCAAGGGGACCTGGTGGCCGCCGTGGACCAAACACAGGGGAAGGGGCTGAACCACGTCTCGGGGGGGGCTCCCGACAGCACCAGCATTGCCCAAGACGTGCCACACGGGCCAGGCTGGTACCGCTGCGGCCGTTCAGACCGGGGTGGGGGTGGAGGATAGCCCCTGAGGTGACCGGCAGGTGAAGCAGGTGGGATGTGAAGACCTGAGCCTGAGCTTTCAACCAGCACTGCCCAGGCCCGGTGGGCCGGGCGGCCAGGCCGGGGTGGGGGGCTGCGGAGAGAGCCGCTCTGGGGGTCAGGCGTGGGCCTCAAGGGACGTTCACAGGCCTCCTGACTCAAAGGGGAGCCACCTCCCAGGCCCCACTGCAGCCCCTGCTCCGCCGGGGAGACGTGGGGGAGGCCCTTCGGTGCCTCTCCCCTCGAGGCTGCTCAGACCCCGTCCCCCAGGGCTTGGCCTCCCCTGAGGACCCTCAGCCAGCTCCCCCAGGCCAGGGCCAACAGGGCTTCCCCGGGAAACAGCGCTCTCCGGGCCCTGTGTTTGGAGCTGCCGGTATTTGCGGTATTTGGCCTCTGCTCGCTTCCCTGGAGGATCAGGGCTCCCAAACCACCTCGCCCTCCACAATGGAGAGGCTGGATTCCAGGCCAGGGGTGGAGCCCACATTCCACAGAGAGGGTCAGAGACCGCCCCCCACACCCAGCCTCCCAGAACAGGAGGAGGCCTCACTCTTCTTTATAAATTTATTTATTTTTGGCTGCACTGGGTCTTTGTTGCGGTGCGTGGGCTTCTCATTGCCGTGGCTTCTCCTGTTGCGGAGCACAGGCTCTAGGCACACGGGCTTCAGTAGTTGTGGCACACGGGCTCTAGAGCACAGGCTCAGTAGTTGTGGCGCACGGGCTTAGTTGCTCCACGGCATGTGGGATCTTCCCGGACCAGGGCTCAAACCCGTGTCCCCTGCGTTGGCAGGCGGATTCTTAACCACCGCGCCACCAGGGAAGTCCCAGGAGGGCTCACTCAGAGTCTCTGCAGGCTGACAGGTAAGGGGACAGCGTGCAGACACGCCCCTCCCCATCTCTGGACCGGATGCGGTTTGACAACACGCCCTTTCCCCAGGCCACCTAGAGCTCAGGGCCTGGCTGAGACAGGGGCCAAACCTGGCGATGCACAGAGGGCCACAGTGAGCAGGTGACAGCCGGCCCATGTCCCCAAGGCCAGCGCCCAGCACGGGGAGCCCTCCTGCCACACGGGGGGAAACTGGCACCCTTGGCCTCTCCACGTGGGTCAGCCCTGTGCAGGGCCCCCGCCCTACCGGACCCCTGCCTCCAAGACGTCCCAGGGACAGGCAGGACCCCCTCCAGCCTCCAGGAAAGGGGCTCCCAGCTGAGCCGCACCCCCAGAACGTGAGGAGCAGACCCCACCGGACCCCCTTGAGCGCCTCCACGCCCGACCCTGGGCTCTGTGCCAGCGAGGGGCTCCTGCTGGCCATCTGTCAGACGGGGAAACTGAGGCACAAAGGGTCCAGCCGGGGTGCCCGTGCGGACATCAGGCCCTCCAGAGCCCCGCTGCCCCCGCGGTGACCGAGCCCTGACTGGCTCCTCGGCACACCAGCCCCACGCAGCCGCGTTCCACCTGCTCTTTCCCCGACCCCCGTCCCCCAGCTCCCCGGGGACAGACGAGTGGCCCCCGACAACCAGTGTGTCCGCGTGCCCCGCAACAAGGCTGCCTGTCTGGGGGGCGCAGACAGAAACACACGTGATGACGGAACAGCGGCCTGGGCGTTCAGCGCTGCGTAAACAAGGATGCTAGTGACCCGGGGCCACTCCCACCCCACCCGGAATTCCAGGCTAGTCGACACAGTGGGGCCCCTCGAGACACCCCGCCCGCAGCGCCAGAAATGAGGGGGAGGAGGGCCCTCCTGACCCAGGACTCGGGCCTCGCCACCCACACTGCCCACCTGGGCCTCGGGGAGCCTCGGCCACCAGCACCCCTCACACAGACCCCGTCCAGGGCCTCCGCAGCCTCAGGCAGCGTGAGGGGACTCGGAAGGCGACGCGAAGCCGCGGGAGGCGCGGGACCGGTGCTGCTTCCACGGCTCGGAGGTACGCGCGGGCTGCACCCTCCCAGGGCCCTCTAGCCAGCAGCCCACACGTCTTCCCAAAAGCTCTCCGTGTGACAAGACGCGGCATAACCCCTCCTACAGACCCGCGGTCCACCCCATCGGCGTCCCCTGGGGATCTGGCGGCGACGCAGGTCCCAGGCTTGCCCAGACCCGCGTGCTGTGACGCGGCCCAGGCGGACGTGCCCTGCCGACAGAAGGCTACCTGGGCCTGGAAGGACGCAGGTGCGCGGTCCTGGAGCAGCAAGGTGATTATTCGTGGGACCCCTGCCGCAGCCGGGCCCGACACAGGGTGTCCAGCCCGACAGTACCACCCGGACCTCCCCTGGGGGGGACAAGGACCTGCATTCCCCCGCGTCCTGCACCCACCCCCCTCCACCTGGAGGCGGCGTCCGCTTTAAGGCCGGCCCACAGTAGCTGGGCCCGAGGCCACGGGGCTTCTAAAGAGCCCGGGCTGCGTCACCTTCCAGCAGCCACCGAGGCCAGGGCCACCTTTCCAAACGTGGGTGCCCGCCGCGGGCAGACCGGCGCTCCAGTCTGCCGCCACCTCTGGCCTGGGACTGGAGGGTGGGGCGCTGCCTCAGAGCCCCACCCAGTGACTCAGCTGGTCCGCAGCACCCCAAGTCCCTCCGCCTGTCTGGTCTGGATCGCGCAAAGAGCCCCAGAGCCTGGTCACAGCCCGTCCCGCTCTCCAGGGCCCTTCCCAGCACCTAGGGAGGGGAGGAATGCCACCGGGCCACCGCTGGCTGGCAGGCGGGGGCGGGTCCGCAGGCCCCTTCAGATCCCTGCCCTCCCCAGGAACATGGGAGCTGGGGCGGGGAGGGCGTCCCTGCCTGGGCGTTTAGGAAGGAGGCTCTGGTCACCCGTGCGTGTCAGCAGGAGACAGTGTCAGGGCCCCCTGGGAGAAAGGGGACATTCATGGGCCCCTGCCCCACGACCATCTTGCTCCCCAGCAGACGCCCGCCCCAGCGCAGCACTGACCCCAAAAGGCACCCCACGAACGTGGGCCGGAGCGGGTGCCGACAGCAGGGAGCAGTGGGGGCAGCCCTGTCCTGGGAGAACCTGCCTGCTCTCTTCACTCAGGTGAGGGCACTGAGCTCAGGGGTCTGCCCGAGAGCTTGGAGGTGCGGCCAGAGGCATCACGTGCCGACCAGTACACCCAGCACTGCTCTCCCCAAGGGGCAGGCGGGCCAGGAGCTGCTCTGAGGGGCCTTCGGGCCGGTGTGGTGCTTCATCCCGCGTCAGCCTGTTCAGTCAGCCTTAGATGGGACTTCCACGTCCAGCAGGCACTGGAGGATGGTGGACACCCTCCCAGGAGGAAAGCCTTACAGCACAGTCTGAGGCCCCCAGGGAAGAAGGAATGCTCCAGCTCCTTGGCAATTTGGACTCCAGATTGCAACATCAAGGCTTGCCCGAACTACCAGCCTGCTGGGCCCCTTGCAGATTTCAGATTGGTCTCACAATTGCCGGAGCCAGTTCCTTAAACCGAACCTTCTTGCTCCCTGTCTCCCCCTCCCTCCCTCTCGTCCGCGCATAGGCGGCCATGTAAGACACCACATCCATCTATCCATCTCTTATTGGCTGTTTCTCTGGAGAACCCTGGCTGGCCCACCCGCCTCTGAGGTCTGGGCCCAGGTGGCTGCAGGGCTGGGGCAGAAAGGGTGTCGGGGGCCCCACACGGGCTCTGGAAACTCAGCAAGTGCACGGTGACCTAGGGAAAGATCAACACTGTCTGCTCCTATAACAACCAGCCTGGGCAGGGAGGCTCAGCCTGCCCCCCCCCCGCCCCCGCCAACAGACACCAGCCCCCCCGGAGCAGGGATGCAGCTCATGCCACTCTGAGCACCCGCTCCCAGGGGCAAGACGGCGGGGGATGGGGTGGGGGGGGGAGGTGGCAGGGTGCACCCCAGGCTTGAACTCCGGCTGCTTCAAGCCAGGAGTGGGCCGCCGTTTCCCCTTGGCAGGAAAGGTTGCTGACCCACTCACAGAATATTCACTTTCCTTTTCAGAATTTTTTTAGATGCAGAGAAGCACAGAAATCATTAGCAAGCAAGTTCTACTCCTCCTGTTACCGTGGTTCAGCTCTAACACGTTTCTCCTGCCAGCACACGTCTTACCAGATTTAACTTCACCCACTCAGCTGCGCTGTCCTTTGTTCACCATCCCCTCCTTGAGAAAAAACGCTCATGAATTTCAGGATACCCCTCCAGGAGAGAGTCACTTCTGGGCTCTGGAATCCCACCTGGGGCCATTTCCGAGGGGGCATCCAGGCCTGCAGCTGTGGTCTGTTGGGCCGCAAAGGTTACAAAAGCAGCCTCGGGCGCCCTGGGCTTCGCCCCATGTCCGCCACAGAGATGCCACCCTCGCCCGGGCTCCCGTGAGCCCGTCTCGGTCCCTCCTGGCTCCCAAGAGACCAGAACCCAGAGTCCCCCGGCAGCCCACCAGACAGGACTAAGCAGGTCTGGGGCTCTCTCCCCTCTTAAATCCGCTTTGAAACTTCCCGAGGCACTGTCTCCAAGCCTGCCGAGAAGGGGCTGGGGCAGGGGGAATCGGTGTTGCCGGTACCCTGCCCGCCTCCGCTCGCCGCTCTCAGATCCCGCCAGTGCAACGCCATCAGCTCTCAGCCAGGGCGCCAGGACAGACCCAACCGCCCTGCCTAGGCTGGTCGTTCGGGACTGTGCTGGGGGAGGGAGGTCCCCGCAGGCCACCAGCCAAGGCCACTCAGCCAGCGAGAGACGGAGCCGGGCCTTTCACCACGGGGCAGCCTCTCCCCTGCAGCCAAGAAGCAACGGCTTCCTCCAATGGTCCTCTAGGGATGGAGCTCAGCTCTGTCACCCGCGGAACAAACCCACGCTCCCTAACGGGACCCCCGGCCGTGCCCACAGCTCCGGCACCACTGGACTCTTCCCTAAACTAGCCGCGAGGCTCACACCCCTCCCCACGCACAGCAGGCCTGCCCCTCGGCCCCGGCCTAGCTCTCTACCACCTCCTGCGGGCGATGGACCCTCCAGATGGAGGCTCGAGCCCCTGAGGGTCCGTGCTGCCGGGGGAGGGGCCGAGGCCACGCCATCACCCAGGCTCAGTCCAGCATCGCAGGCCCAGAGCGACCCTCGAGGTATGGCCCCCACCCGTCCGGCTCCCGGACCACGTGGCCGAGTGTCCCCACTGGCCCCTGGTGGTGGGGTCAGCTCCCCAGACGAGAGGAGGGGCAGCCACTTAAGAGCAGAGAGCGCGGGCAGGTGGGGATGGGGCAGGCCCGGCCGAAGCCATACGTTCAGTTCCTGGAAAAAGAGGGGCGGCAAACACTGCCTCTCGCCCACCACATCCGGCGTTTCTGGAAAACCAATCCGATTCCTGACAGCAAAGCAAGCAGCATACATCCGCGGGGGTCCCGAGCGACACGACAAACAGGCCCCCACGAGGCTCGAGGCGGAGCCGGTGCCCTCCCTCCCGGCCAGCTCCCGTCCACCGCCCCCAGTCTCAGTCGGCCCAGCTCCCAGAAGGCCTCGGCCATCAGCACAGGGGCAGCTGTCACCTCGGGGCTGCCGTCCACAACTGGCAGGTCACAAAGTACCAGGGACGCCCCGAACCGAGAGGACGCGCTCCTGGGCCCGGCAGCCTGGGGCCACAGGACTCAGGCTCTGCACGCCCTCCGGGGGCCTCTGTCCCCCCACTGCCCCCGCCCCGTGAAGCAGGGACACCAAGCCCATACACTCAGCGGCTGGCTCGAGGGTACTCCACAGCTGAGCATTCTCCAGCGACAGGGAGAGCCTGTGGCCACCCACCTGAGGCCCGGCCTGTGTTCAGCCCGAGGCCACCTGCCCACAGCCCAGGGGCCCTGGGACCAGAACCAGACCTCAGCACACCTCCCACCGCTGCTCCCAAGGGTCAGGGCTGCGCCTCTGGGAACGTGCAGGCTCTGGTCACCTCAGGGGAGGAGGCCCCCAGGCGTCCCCGCTACACACGGACAGGCCCCGCAGGGTTCTCGCGCCTCGTCCAGCAGGCCCACAGAAACCGGCTCCTCGCGCCCCGCCAGAGTGTCCCTCTACCCGGAGGGGCTCCCGAGGCCAGGGATGCCCCCCCCTGCAGACACGCCCCCTGGCTGGGGGCCCTTCTGACCGCCACACACACGATTCCACCCTCACACTCTGTCACGGATCCCGCGGGAGCCCCAGCAGGAACCTGACGCCCAGAGCATCCCGTTCCTCTGTGCCCTGATGCCAACCACACGCCCACCCTCCCTGGATGGGTCACGGCCCAGCTGGCTCCTGGTTCCTGTGCTTTCCAGCGTGGGGCCTGGAACTGGCTCGGCTTCTCTGGGCTGCGATTCTCTGTGCCACCGCCTCAGAGGCCAGGCCGAGTCAGACGGGACTCCTTGGGGGGGGGGGGCACCAGGAAACGGCCAATGCCCCAGGGCCCCAGGCCGCGCATCTGCCCCACCACTCCCTTCCTACCAACAGCTCAGGGTGGGCCATGCGGCGCTGCTGTCCTGCGGGAGCGCCCAGCCGCCATGACTCAGCCAGACCTGGCAGGGTCCATCCACTGTGCTCACCTGAGCAAGGTGTCCTCACCCTGCCGCGCCCCCCTCAGCTCTCGACGTTACCAAGCCACTGAACATCTCTGCCCCAGGTTCCCCCCCGGTGAGGCCACCACCGTGTCCCAGGGCTTTAGGGTGCCTTGATTAACGTGCTGGGTGGCCAGGCTTCTCGAGATGCGCCCAGGGGTGTGGGAGCAGCAGCACGGCCGCCTCGCACTCAGGGCCACTTTACAAAGTATTTCCACCCACATCACCTGGAGGGTCACCCCAAGGGCCACGAGGCCAAGCAGGACAGGTGCTAATCTCACAACTAGAGATTAAGACAACTGGGGTGCAGAGAGGCCCCAGGGATAGAAGGGCGGCTGCTGGTGCTGGGCGCCTGGAGTAGTAGCAGGCTCTGCACCCCCAGCTCTGCTCCGGACGGCCTCCCTGCACAGTGTGTGTCCCCCTTCTAAAGGTGAAGAGTCCAAGGCTGAGAGAGGCTGAGTCACTTTCCCCGGGAGGCCCAGCAGCAGAGCCAGGAGGCCCAGCTCGATGCCGGGAGAGGAAACGTGACAGAGGCTTGGCCTGGGAGATTTCCCACCCCACTGCTCTGCTCCAAGGACACCTGCCGGCCCAGCGTGTGGCCTCAAGCCACAGGTCCCGAAGACTTTCGCAGCCCGGCAGGCGCTGGGCACACAGAGGCCATACACACTGGAGCCTGGGTCCCGACACAGCTGCACCTTGGAGCAGCCCAGGGACAGTGCTCAGGACGGGGCAGAAAACCCCTGAGGTCCCAGGGCGGCCCCAGTGGGCCCCCCGCTCTCTGCCCGTGCACAGAGCAGTACCAAGCAGGACGAGGATGCACGGACGTGACACAGGGGGCGACGATGTCCAAATTCCCATTTATAAACACCCCGAAGCCCCGGAACCATCCTGGCAGGAGGCTGGATTCCAAGCACGGCCGCTGGCATGACAGCCCCACTACCTGGGGTCCAGCATCTCGTGTCTCCAGGGGCTGCTGTCCTAGGTCTGTGTTCAGAACAGGGAAGAAGGGACGGGAACCCTGGACCCCCTGCCCTGTGGCAAGGGAGGAAGCCGTGATGTGCCCTATGGCCCGGAGACTAGGAAAGCCACCTGGGCTCCTGTGGCCCAGTCACAGCGGGAGCCACCAGAGAGGACACAGCGCAGCGAGGAAACCGGCCTCAAGTTACAAATAACCGGCGGAGCCGAGCCCCTGGCAGCCGCACTCACACCATGAGGCCCCCCGCCCACCTGCAGACAGGCCGAGGAGAGAGCCGGGAGAAGGGCCTCCAGCTTCTCTCGCCTCCGGTGGCCCCAGTGCCCAGCCGCCTCCTCCGGCTCTGCGGGGTGACCCTTGGCAGCTCCCGCCACGTCCGTAGGTCACCCCTGCCCCCACCCCTGCCCTCGTGGCCCCTTCCTCTCAAAGTCCTCAGCACCCCCCAGCCCCCTGCAGGCCTCCAATGCCTCCGGAAGACACAAGCGGGCCCCGCCCCGGGATGCCTGGAAGTGTCTCAGGCTCTGGAATGCGATGGAGCCGGTGAGCCCAGAAGCTTCCTGTAGCCTCCTCTGGAGGGTTACCCCTCCATCTGCCTCGTGCCCGCTCTGGCCCTTGAGGGCCAGGGGTCTCCTCCCAGCTGGGCTCAACTCCGCGTGGGCCCTCAGAAGAGAGTGCCCTCCTGCCCACCCCTGCAAGCCACTCTCGGCCTCCAGCCCTTCATCCCTCGCTCTCCCAAGCAGGGGGGCGGAGAGGGGCACAGCACAGCCCTCCCAGGGTGGTGGCCCACCCAGTCTGTGGGGCAAGGGAGGCGATGGGGAGAGGAACGAGGGGCCTCGCTCCAAGAAGAAAGGTGGACAGGTGGACGGGTGGAGGGTGAGGTGGGAGGGGAGCCGCCTGGTGAGCAGAGCACAGGCTCCCTCCCTGCCTGCGTGGCCATGCCACCTGCAACCCGGGGACAGGACGGGAAGGAAGGCCACCCCGGAGTCCCCAGATCCTAAGAGGGCTAGAGTCAGATGGGGCAGTGGCGGAAGGCCCAACGGGGCCGCCTCCAGGGGAAGAGGAGGTCCTGGCCATTCGGTGCCCGGCGGCCCCGGCTTCCTGAGGGGGACACAGGGACATAGGACCCAGAGCCCACTGCCATCCCCAGCGTCCAGGACCCCGAGGGGAGCTGCTGCCAGGCCACACAACGTGCCAGCGCTGCTTCAATGCTAATCCCATCCTCCTGGGGTCACATGATCTGCCCCTTTGCCAGGACAAGGATTCAGGGGCAGGAGAGGACCGCACCGGGGTCACAGGGCAAGGCTGCCCTCCCGACGGGCCCCTCGGTGCCATTCCTGGGCCCTCGTGGAGCCTCAGGCCACTGTCCCTGTGTCACCCCGCTCCTGACCTCCAGAGATTAGGGCCCAGCCTGGCCATCACTCCCCAGCTGGGACGGCGTGCACCTGCTGAAAAGGTGTGGGACGTTCCTGCGGCGGGAAGGGGGTGTCACAGGCAGGGCTCGGCACCCGCGGGGCCTCAGGCAGTGCCCGCTTGTCACAGCCTCTGCCTCTGTCCACTTCCCACCCACAGGACCGGGCAGTGGCCAAGCTGCAGTGACAGTGACAAGGAAACGAGGGCTGAGGGACAAAAGATGCACCACCCCGCCAGCAAGGGTGGAGAGGACCCAGGCGGGTGCCTCCCGCACGGAGCGGAGACATGGGCCAAGCGTGTGTCTGTCGAGCTGACTGTGTGAGCACGGAGCGTGTGCTAAGCTGAGCCGGCCGCAGGAGAGAGGAGGGAGCCGGGCTGGACGCGGACAGGCCCCGAGGACCGCAGGCGGCTCGTCTACCGGGGAGACCGCACAGGCCTCCCGGGAGCATCACACAGGACGCTACACGCCAGGGCCTGGCTGTGCCCACTCGGGTGAGGCTGCATTTGCTAAAGCACCAGGTGTGCGTCCGACAGCGAGTCTGTCCCGTCCTGGGATTCGGGGTCTGACTCCGGGGAGCTTATCCTGAGGGGCACACTCAGAAGGGAAAGCAGGCGAGCACAGAGATGGTCACTGCGTCCCTGGGAACCACAGCAACGGGGGTCTGGAGACTGGGACCGTCTCTGCAGAGGCCGAAAGGAACCCGCTTCATTCAACAGGCGGCCCAGGGGGGGCCGCGTGGAAGGGCAGAGTGACGGTCCCACCGCAGGAGCGACACCAGGACAAGAGCCTGCAGACCGTGGGACAGAGGCCCCAGTGGAGAGCTGAGAGCGGGCAGAGGGCTGGGCAGACAGCAGAGGAGGGAAGGGGAGGGCTGGGATGGGACAGGATGGGATGGGACGGGCAGGGCAGGGAGGAAGTGGGAAGGCCCAGCCCAGAGAGCGGAGCGGCCCACCCACCAGGAAACACTCAGAGACCCCATGAGCCAGGCACCTGGTCACAGCCACCAGCTCGGGGGCACGGGAGAGGACGTCCCAGCCAGAAGCATCCGAGCTCACAGGACTTTGAATCAAAAACACCTGCTCGGGCTTCCCTGGTGGCGCAGTGGTTGAGAGTCTGCCTGCCAATGCAGGGGACACGGGTTCGTGCCCCGGTCCGGGAAGATCCCACATGCCGTGGAGCGGCTGGGCCCGTGAGCCATGGCCGCTGAGCCCGCACGTCCAGAGCCTGTGCTCCGCAACGGGAGAGGCCACAACAGTGAGAGGCCCGCGTACTGCAAAAAAAAAAGAAACACCTGCTCTTAACTGGACACCATAAAGAAGACGATTGGCTCTTAACTGGACACCATAAATTAGACAGTTAGGATCGTAAGCTGCAGGCAGGGAAAACCACGTGTGGTACAAACAGGTTTGATAAAGAGCTTACGATCTCGAGTCCACAGCGAACCCCCAGAGGCAGAAATAAAAAAACAAACAGTCCAGTTTTTTTTAATGGGTGAAAGAGTCCTAGAGACGTGTGCCAGAGAAGATGTCCAAGGTGCTTAACATCATTGGCATCACGGTAACAAAGACTGGGGTCGTGGGAGATGCCACCGCACGCCCCGAACCAGCAAAAATCAGAGGCCAACACCACGCGCGGCGAGGGTGCGAGGGTGGAGCGCCCCAGAGCGTCCCCTAAACGACAACCAGGAGGACAGATCGAAGCTTCCTTGCAGGGAATATGCGATGCCCGTGACCCAGCAACCCCACGGCCAGAAGTGAATGAGATTCAAGTGTGTGTCTGCGGAGACGCCACGCAGCTAGCAGCCTCGCGCCTACCCGCCAGGCGCGACAGGTGATCGGATAAGCAAACGTGGCGGTGCATCCAAGGGACGTTAGTCAGCACCAGAAAGAAGGAACCACCAGCACACACACAGTGTCACGTCCCAGAGACGGGAAGGCACGGAAGGCAGCAGACACAGAAGTACACACGCCGGTGGTCCCTCGAGCATGGACCCCCCCAGTGCAGGCAAAACTGACCTGGGGAAGGAAGTCAGGGTCGAGGGGGGTGAGCGGGTGGCAGAAACAGCTCCATCTCGCTTGGGGAGGGGGACAGATGTGCCTGTCAACCCAGCAGACAGAACACATAAGGCCCGACCCTTTACTCTGAGTGCCTGACGTCTCAGCGGAAAGCTCTGCGCGTGGACCGTGCCGTCCTCCCCTGGGGGCTCTGTCGGGACCCCAGAGCCTATAGCAGGGCCTGGCACAGGCAGGTTCTCCAGACACGTCTGCCGGGCGAGGGACGCGTAGAAGGCGGCAGAGCGACCGAGCGTCTGCGAGGGAGGAGGGCAGCCACAGGAGGCGGTGGTGGGGGGACAGCCGGCAGGTTCTGGGGCAAGGACAAGCTCGGGGAGCTGGGAGACCAGATGGAAGTGGGAGGCTGGTGGAGGAAGAGGCGCGGCCACAGGAACCGCGGGGCGGGGGTCACCCCAGACACTGACATGAGTGGGGGAGGGGCTCCCGGGAGGCAGCAGTGTCATGGGCGAGAACTCTGCCCCTGGGGTGCTCATCCGTGACATGGAAAAGCCACTAGTGCCCCCCCCCCCCGCTCAGGAGCGAATGCGCTGCTGGCAGCAGGCTGGAAAGTGAGTGGAGGCTCGTCCTGAGGGGGGCCCCGTGGGCAGCTCTCGGATGTCCCGGGAAGGCCACTTGGCTGTGGGATGCATCTGGACGCAGAGCCAGAAGCCTGGGGCTGGGTGTGCCGAGGCCCCCGTCTGTCCAGGCCGGGGGGTGATGCTTGTGGACATGGGTGGAGGCTACGGGGGGACACTGAGGTAGACGATGCAGCGCTGTGTGCCCACGTGGCAGCCAGCTGGACAGGACACTCAGCGCCGGTGACCCACACTGGCACACAGGGACCGGGGCCTCGGCGGTGAGGGTGACCTGCCCCTCCGTGAAGCAGCCCTGGGACAACCCCCTCCCCCAGCAGGGGAGACAGGTACCCGTGGCACAAAGCCCCTCAGAGCTCCTGGGCGTGTCCCGTGGTCACTACGATCCCTGGCCACCGAGGGGGAGGGGAGGACGAAACAGCTGAGCTGGGGTAGCGGCACGGACGGTTGAGTTTCCCTTTGGAAAGCTCATGTTGGTGCTGCTACGATGACGTGTCGTTTCACATGATGTTTTAACCATAATCAGAAATCAACTGAATGGGGGGGGGGGGGACTGGAGGCAGACAGGATCCTGGGGTCCCGAGGGGAGGCTGGGGTGTCACTGAGGGCAGCCACAGGGCCAGTTCCAGGAGGTGAGAGAGACCGAGGCCCAGGCCTGAGGCCGGTGAGCCCCCTGCCCGGGAGCCAGGCTGTGTCCGTTCCTGCTGTGCCCATCCAGACCCAGCCACAGTCCGGGCCACAATCACGGGCCACTGGCTGCTTCTGCAGGCCCAAGGAACCTGTGCGCATAGCAGTTGTGTTCTCTTGTTTTCCCCAGAGGATCCACGGGAGGCCACTGAAGGGCAGGGGAGGCGAGGAGCGCTGGGGGGGACAGGCCTGGCCAGCACACCTGGGCACTGCCGGGGTCGGAGCCGGGCCCGGACACGGCCTGAGAGGTGCGTCCCTCCCGCCTCAGCTCCCTGCATGGGACACGTCCCACCACGCGGTCAGCGGTTAAGAGCCCAGGACAGAGGCCCCGCCCACCCCGGCCCCCCACCTGCTCTCAAGGACAGCAGCCCCCAGACCCCTCCCGCTCTGCGGAAGCCGCTGGGCCGGGTTCAGCCGCCCGTTCGCTGGCAAAGGAAACCACAGGAGGCAGCTGAGGTGGCCACGCTCCCTCTTTAGCCTGAGCCCCGGGGAAGGAGAAGAGGCCCGGCTATATATACTCACGGAGAAAAACAGCGCGCAGGTCGGAGCCTGGTAAACAGTCGGCCGTTACAGGCAACTAAAAATACTCCCTATAATTATGTTATTAAAACACACCAGAAAAATTGACCCGCCCCACTCGGCAAAGGCCCGAGACGGCGCAGGGAAGCGCGCGCCACGCACGTCGGCCTGAGGGTGCCCTGGCGGCACCGGGCGGCTGGGCCGGGCCGGGCGATGCCCATCGCAGTCAGCGGCTTCTGCAGAGCTGCCCGCAGCACCAGGCCCCAGCCTCGCGGGCTCCTCTCCAGGGCAGAGGCTGCTGACCCCGGGCCACCCCAAGAAACACTCTCACACGTGTCGGGGTGGGCGGGGGCGCGCCGTGGCCCCAAAGACCCACAGCCACCTAACCTCACAGGTGGGGACACAGCAACCTTGGGCCCCAGCCACTGACCAGGGCCTTCCTTCTGAAGACAGGAAGAAAGGGTTAAAGAAGGAACTTAATCTCATCTAACCCAAAACTTCACTGTTTTATGACAAGTATTCATACATTACTTATGTAATTAACACTAAATTAAAGAATCAAAATGGGGACGGGGGGAGGGGTGTCAAGCCTCAGGTCCCTCCGGCCCCGACTGTCCACTCGGCACTGCCCTGCCCTCTCCACCCCAACCCAACCCTCCGACTGGCCGCCACTAGGGGATGGGAGCCCCCCAGCTACCAGGCCACCTGTTCGCCTCCTTCCACAGACGGTCCGACCCTGGCGGGCTGCACTGGTCTGGAGCCTTCGATCTGCCACCCTGCCCCCTCCCCGGCCTGGCTGACAACTTCTCTCCCTCCAGCAGACGAGTCCTGCTGGGTGCCCACCTCCCCCCAGCCCTGCCCAGCCTGGACCTTGTTCTGTACGGCGTCACTGGCTGCACTGTGTTTCTCTCCCATCTGGGCTCAGCACAGCGTGAATAAACACGGCAAAGGCACTTACAGAACCAAGGTGCCGGGAGCTGCGGGGGACCCACACCTCGCTATACAGCCAAGGAAACCTCGGCCTCCATTAGAGAGGAGAATGGGCCCAGCCCCTCCCACGCCCACCGCCACTGGCCCTGAACCAGCACCTAGGCGCCTACCCGGAGCACCGTCCCACGAGACCTGGGTGAGAGAACGCTTGAATGAACTTGGGGAAACGTCCCACGTGAGCACAGGAATCTGAGCAGGCGGGTGTCACACACGGTGGCTCTGGACACCACGCCTCCCCGCCTGGAAACGGCCTGTGGCCGGCGGGCACCTCTGCACAGTCAGGACCTGGTGGTGGTCGGCTCTTCCACTCAGCCCACCAGGACTGTCCCGCCCTGCCCCATCCAGGGACCAAGAGATCAGAAACCTGGGATCGGCCTTCAAGCTTTTATCGTCTCGTTTACAGGCGAGGAAACTGAGGCCCAGACAGAGGGATGAGGGCCTGGCAGGTTCAGAGCGGGACAGACGCTGGCGCCACCCACAAGCCCCTCCAGCAAGGCCAGCCTCGCCCTCTCCTCCCTAAGACCTCCCACCCCAGGTTCTCCCACCCCGCCAGCAGGTGTGGGACTCACCTGCCCTGAGAAGGAGAAGATTTCACCCCCAGATTCATCCTTTCTCGCCTGCGTTCTAGTCCCCCAAGCCCCAGGTTCCTCATCCAGAAAACAGGCTTAACTCAACTCAGAGGGGTTCAAAGGTCAGGAGTGGGGCAGAGCTCCCATGCAGAGCATCGACTCCCCTGAAGGCAGCCTCAGGCTCCAGCCGCTGCGTAGCAGACACAGCGGACTTCTGACCCACTTCTGTAACTCCTGGAGTCAGCATCACGGGGGAGAAGGAAATTGCTTTGGTAACCAGAGCAAAGAGTCTACAAACGAAAGAATCTGAAAACAAGTCTCTCTATTTCTAAAACAGAAAACAAAGAAGACAAAGCTTCACTGAATTCTAAGGAAAAGGGGATTCCTGAGGACCAGGGTGGTCAAGAGTGGCTTCCTGGGCTTCCCTGGCGGCGCAGTGGTTGAGAGCCCGCCTGCCGATGCAGGGGACACGGGTTCGTGCCCCGGTCCAGGAAGATCCCACATGCCGCGGAGCCGCTGGGCCCGTGAGCCATGGCCGCTGAGCCTGCGCGTCTGGAGCCTGTGCTCCACAACGGGAGAGGCCACAGCAGTGAGGGGGCCGCGTACCGCAATTAAAAAAAAAAAAAAAGTGGCTTCCTGTAGGAGGCAGCTCACACTGGGCCCTAAAGACTGTGCTGGTGGGGCGGAGGGGGGCAGGGGATACCCTCGACCCCTGTAGGGGCCCTGCCACAGAAGGCAGTCCCCTGCAGTTGGGCTCAGAGCAGATGGGCCCCCTTCCCTCTCCATCTTTGAGAAACGAAAGTGTTGGAGGGAGAGACACCGCCCAGAAAGCAGCCCCAGGGACAGGATCTGAGATGCTTGTCACCCCGCCCCCCCCAATCAACACTGCCCCGCAGGACCCTTCCCGCTGGCCTGACTGCTGGTGGGATGGCCACCTGCAAGATGACCACAGATGACCCGTCCTCGGCTCCTGGGCCGACCCCAGCCCCTTCCCTGGTCACGCACACTGAGCCCTTGGGTCCCGTCAACCAGGCATCTGAGTCCTGCGACTTATTCAGTCCTCGGAGGGGCTGCAGGAGGCCGAGTCTCCCCTACAAGGTGGCAGATGAAAGCGAGACCTATCCTCAGCTCCGGGGGCCTCGGAAAGGAACGGCCCCAGGCTCACTGCCAGCCTGAGAGCCTAGCGGGGTGTCACCACCAGGGGGCTGGGAGGGAAGTCTTAGGCCTGGGTTTCTAACAGGGCCCCGCTGTCCCAGGCCTCCGTCTTCTCACTGCCTTCCTGCCAGCCTCACAGGGGTGTTAAGACGGTGATGGTGAAAACACGATGAAGAGGAGGAAGTGTCCCCATTCTAAACGGTGACACGGCAGTGACAATCAGGCTGGTGCAGGTGACGACACTGGCGTGCGGTAGGCGTGTCCACGAGGCCGGGAGCCCATCCATCCCGCAGGCGGAAGCCATGTTGCCGCCCTGCCCGTGTTTCCCTATCAGTGATACAGTTACTGCCTTCTACCCACCTGCCTTTGGGCTACGGTGCTGCTTTTGGGAGGCCCATTAGGTCAAGAGTCGCAGGGCGGGGCCTGTTCCATGGGAATCACAAAGTGTTCTGTCTCTCTAGAAACTTCCAGCTCTGGGTCCTGACCCCCAGGGCTGCAGGGACCACAGGTGAGACGTCGAAGGCCGTCACCCTTCCCGGGGAGGCAGGGTGTGGGGCTGGGGAGTCTCTGCTGTGACGAGGTGGAGGTGGGATTTGGGGAGGCAAGGGGCACCCCAGGATGACCCAAACCCTCACTGCGGCCGCTGCCTGAGCCAGCACAGGCACAGGTCTGACCAGTACCGTCCGACGGCCTCATCCAGCACCGACCACTCACTGGGAAACACCGCAGAACTAACCAACTCTACCAAAGCTCGCCACAGACTGCGGGGCGCTCAGAAGGCGGCAGCACACAGCGAGCTCCCTCAGGGGCCGCCCACGCCCTGACCCGAGAGCCGGCCTCCAGCCTCTCAGGTGTCACTGCGCAGGGCTCCTGGCCGGCTCTACATCACCCCCCCACAAAGCTCAAGAAAAAATGTGGAAGGCCGAGCCCCACACCCAGACACAGAATCCACGCGGGGCACGGCCAGGGTACCAGGGTTTTAATGAACAGATTTCATTTGGGGGACAGTTTTAGATTTACAGGAAAGCCGACCCACGTGCACAAACAATTATTCATCAGGATGTGAAAAGCTCTCAGGTGACTCCAATATAGCCCAGGTGGGAACCCTGAGCTAGTGCCACGTCTGCATCCACAGACCGAGAGACCTACCCTCCCCCCCCCGCCCAAATCACCCATTTGGGTTACAGGCAACAGCCCGAAGAACACATATTAATTCTCGGGGTCAACAAACTCTGGCCCTGGGGCTGAGCCTGGCTCCACCACTTGTTCTGCTATAGCTCACAAGCTAGGAGTGGTGTTTACATTTTTTAATGGTTGGAAAAAACACCAGAAGAGCTCGTGATGTGAAAATATTTACTATCCAGCCCATCACAGAAAAAGTCTGCTGACCCTGAACGAGGAGACTGCACCACGTGGGGAGGCGCGCCCTTCAGGAGCGAGCGCCCACCGCGCAGGCCTACCCAATTCCCCTCCTGGCTTCACAGCCTAAGGAGTCTGCAGGTGTGCTGCGGGGCCGTCCGAGGCCCACCTACCCCTCTGAGAAGCTTACCAGCTTCTGAGCTATACGTCCAGCTGGGTCTGTTCTGCTAGCCTGTTAACGTCTACCCTCCAGAGGCACGAGGAGAAAGGCCGACAGGCCCCGCACTCCCCCGAGCACATCCTGGACTGTCCTGTCCGTGCAAGGCTGACTCAGACCCTCCTCCCTGACCTCAATGGTTTTCATTGATTCCTGTCCTGAAAATTTTCCCAAGTCTCACCACCTTTCTCTGCTATAAATCAAAACACAGTCTGTCTGGGAGCCGAGGGCAGGCTGCTCTGGGTCCCACATTCCTAGCCCACTGGAGCCCGCTCCTACCTATAACAGAAGTTGGCAGATTCCACCTGGAGCGATTTCAGAGGCTCTGGAAAGGCTTTCAGCATAAAAACACCAACAACACCCACCACGGTCGGACAAATTTTCACCCAACAGGCAGAATCACACTGCAAACCGTTCCATGTTTCCGCGAATTAATTTAATCAGACCGCTTTCCAGCTCACACCCAGTAGAGCCAGCCCCAGCGGAGGGAGCTGAGGGCCAAGGACTGGCGTGTGAAGGGTGAAATGAGTCTCGGACACTCTGCCCTGGGCACAGGGAGGCCAGGAGGGGTGCAGAGGGGGAGGGCCATGGAGCAACGAAAGCCACAACTACGAGCTTCCGGGAAGGGGCGCCGATGACACGGCAAGCAGCAAGGTTGCGGACCCTCAGCTCTGATACCAAGACCAGAGCCTTCTGCGGGGCATTCCCTCCCCCAGCCCAGGGCACAGCCTGCCCCGCCCCTCTCGCAGCACTAGAGCCCAGCGGAGTTAAGCCAGGTCACCAGGGAGGAACCCCAACCATGTTTTCCAGAGCACGGGCCTGCCCTAGTCCGGCTGTGGGGTGGGGACGGGAAGGGGAAGAGTGAGGGGGGCCGAGCCCAGGGCACAACGACGCTAGAGCCTCCGGAGGCTCCAGATTAAACAGCTCCAGGCAGGAAGCCCGCCTTCTCCCAGATTGGTCAGGAAGTCGTGATGTAAATTTGAGCTTTTTTTTTTTAAACACGAAAGAGAAAAAGAGATTCGTGCCCCCCTCACCGACGCCCCAGCCCCTCCCATAGAGGCCAACATTCCCCTACCCTCGTGTCCCTTCTCTCAGCGCCCAGGGCGTAGGCACGAGCCGCCCTCTCCGGGGGTCGCTCGTTGCCCGCCCCTGTGGGCGCCCGGGTGCCATCTGCCCACCACCCCGCCGCCGCCCTCCCAGCCTGGCGCTGGGACGGGGCCCCGGCCCCTCCGGCGCTCTCATGCTTCTGGAATGCCGGCGCCCAGGGCCGCGCGCGTCCCAGGGAATCTCCGCGCCCGCCCGCCCGCGCACGGTCCTCGCCCCGCCAGCCTCGCTGGTTGGTCGGGCCGGAAACCGGGAGCGGGGACGCAGACCCCGTCCCAGACCAGAGCCCGCAGCGCACTCCCCAACTCACCGGCCAGGAGCACGAAGGGCAGCAGCAGCCAGTAGAGGACGGCGCCGAGCACGTGCGGCTCCATGCCCGAGGGGCCCGCGGAGCCGGCCCGGAGTCGCTCGGCCGCCGCGGCACTAAAGGGCGGCGCTGGGGAGCCGCGGCCGGCGCATGGCGCACAGGGCGGGTCGCTGCACGTGCCGCGCGCAGCGGCCAGGACCCCGGCTGGTCTGTGGGGACACGAGCGCCTCCGCGCCCTCCTGGTCCTCCTCCTAGGGCCGGGGCCCACCGCACCCCGCCGGTGCCGACGGCTGGGGCCCGCGCTCGCTCCGGTGTCAGCCCTGCCCCGCGGCGGAGCGCAGCGCACGGCTCTCGGTGGCTCGCGGAAGCCGAGCACGGCAGGACGCGGCTCGGCTGCTCCCTCCTCCCTCAGCCCGCCCGCGGGCCTTTATAAGCTCGGCCCCCGCCCTCCCGGCGTGCCCGCCCCCGCGCCTCCCCGACGGCCCGGCACGCCCCGGCAACCCCTCCGCCGCTCCGTGCCGCCCGCGCCCCCCACCAGCCCTCCCGGCCGGGGCCGGCCAGCGGGGACCGGAGACCCCCGTGCGGAGTACTCCCCGAGAAGACCTCCACCCTCAACAGCCTTGGCGCTGCCGCTCGGAGTCGCGTGGGAGCGGGCGGGGGCCGCTTCTCCCCCGGCGGTCCCGGTCCGGAGGGCTCAAGAAAGGGGCCCTATCGCCGGGCTTCCGCGGCAGCACGCCACCCGCATCTGCGCCCCGCACTGCAGGAGCAGCTGGGGCTTTGCTCCCGCGGACGCGGACCCGCAGCGCCCCCTGGGGACCGTGGGGTGGCTCGGAGGCCCCGCCCGCAGGGCCAGGGCCGCGGCCGGGTTGGATGTCGGGCGGGAAGCCCTTGAGGTCCGACGGGGGCTGCGGGCCGCTTCCACCCGCGCCTGCCACCACCGCCAGCTCTGCCCTGATCCCTCTGCCATAGCAGAGAAGCGATAACCGCCCTTGGGCGGCCAGGCCAGGGTCTGAGCCCAGGCTGCGCTGGGCACTTCACCCGGCCACCCCAGTTTGGCCTTCTCCACCCTTGAATTGGGCTGGGAAAGGAGAAAAAAAGAGCCGCTCGGTGTGTAAGGCAGAGCCCACCGAGGGTGACGGGACCCAGGACCGGGTGAGGGCCTGAGGAAGCTGATGGGTGCGGTGGGGACCCAGAGCCCGCACGTGGCACCGCCCGGCTCCAGCTGGCCAACCATCCCAGCTCCAACACAGGCCCAGACCCTCCCACTCTTCAAAAGCCAGAAATGGGGACTTCCATGAAATCTGGTGTTTCAGTGCTGACTGGTTTTCTCTCTGCCTCTCCTTCCTGGAGTCATGTCTCACCCTGGACTTTCTCTAGAGCCCTTGAGACTTGTAGCCTCGGGGTTCCTCCCCAGGGTCAGAGACGAAAGGAGGCTGGGGACATGGGGTTGAGCTCCTAGAGAGTCCCAGGCCCGAACCTGGCCGCCTGAGGCCATCCTTGGCAGGGATTGTGGCCAGGGTCCCCAAGCAGCAGCAGCGTCCAGAGAGATGACCGAGGGACAGCCCACGGCAGCTCTACTGGCTGCCGGCCTTCTGCCCAACAGGCCAGCCCCCTCTCTGAGCCTTGGGGGGCATCTGTGAGATGGGATGGGGGCCAGCTGCAAAGCTGTGAAGATTTAAGAGACCATGTAAAAGTGGTGTGAAGTAACGCACACCCTTGAGGGGTTACCATCGGTCCCCTCGGTTACCCACCACCCTCGTCATTCTTAACCGGGCTGTGGACTGGAGAGAGGAGGGCAGAGGGAGAGGGAGAGACAACAGGCAGAACAGACACAGCATTGGGCTTAGGGCTCCCCCCACCCTGCCCTCTGCCTGGCCTGCCCTCAGGGTGACCAGGGGACAGCAGGGGGCCCCTCTCGGGACACTGATGTCCACCTACACCGGGCCTTGTTTGCATAAAGGGTTTAAATGCAAAAACAACAAAAAGCTTAAAAACCACTCCCTTAAGCTAAGTCCTTCTAAGGCCTAGGATACAAGGTTTTAGACTCTATCCCAAGAGCAGAGTCTGAGGGGGAAGCAGGAGGACTCAGAATGAGGATGAGGGGACAAGAGCCCTGGCAGGCGGCCCCCAGCACCCCCGCAGCTTCGGGGACCTGGCTCACCGTGCTTCCCACCCTCCCGTCTGGCTCCAGAACGAAGAAAGGACTTTCCCTGCAGAGGAGCAGAATGTATGCTTCCAAGAATTGTGAGCAGCGAAAAGACAGGAAAGAAACCAACTGTTCTGGCAAATTGAGGAGCTGTTAGAAGAAATCATCATGTATCCTGCCGTGGAGCGCTTCAAAGCAGTTAGAGACTGAAGCAACTCTCTGTGTATCAACATGGAACAATCCCTAAGACACAGTATTACAACCGGGAAAAGCAGAGGCGTTGGCCCATGCCTGGCCGTCGTGGACACAGTCTCTGGGAGGAACACGCGCCACAGCCAGGCCGGTAGGGGTGGAGCTGCACTATGGGATGGGAGGGGAACAGTGGTTGCTGAAATGCCTTTTTGTGTTGTTTTTTGCTGTATACACGTATCACCTATTCACAAAATACATTTTACAGGAGCACAGTGGGGACAGATTCTCAGCAGAAGAACTTCCCAACCTGCCGACTTGCCGAGTAGGGGGCGGGGGCAGTGCCGGCTGTTCAGTAATGCAGGTTCTAATCCTTTGCAGACAAGGAAACGGGGACCCGAGGGGGGGACGTCATTTGCCAAAGGACAAGCCGGGCCTTAAGACCAGCTTTCCTGATTCCAAGCCCAAAGCCATTTCTGCCCTACAACCCCATGGCTCGGGGTCCTACCACACTTGTTGATTAAAATAGAAATGTGACTACTCTAAAGAACGGTATGGAGGTTCCTTAAAAAACTAAAACTAGAGCTACTATATGATCCAGCAGTCCCACTCCTGGGCACATGTCCGGAGAAAACTGTAATTCAAAAAGACACACGCACCCCAATGTTCACTGCAGCGTTATTCACAATAGCCAGGTCATGGAAGCAACCTAAATGTCTATCGACAGATGAATGGAGAAAGAAGATGTGGCACATATATACAATGGAATTCTTTCCATAAAAAGAATGAAATAATGCCATTTGCAGCAACATGGATGGACCTAGAGATGATCATACTAAGTGAAGTAAGCCAGACAGAGAGGGACTTCCCTGCTGGTCCAGTGGTTAAGACTCCGCGCTTCCACTGCAGGGGGCACAGGTTCAATCCCTGGCTGGGGAACTAAGGTCCCACATGCCACATGCTACGGACCAAAAAAAAAAAAGAGAGCGAGAGAAAGACAAAGATCATATGATATCACTTATATGTGGAATCTAAAAAAACAAGATACAAGTGAACTTATCTACAAAACAGAAACACACTCACAGACTTTGAAAACAAACTTATGGTTACCAAAGGGGAAATGCGGGGTGCGGGTGGGGATAAATTAGGAGTTTGGTGTTAACGTATACACACATATATATATAATAGATAGTCAACAAGGACCTACTGTTATAGCACAGAGAACTCTACTCAATATTCTGTAATAACCTATATGGGAAAAGAATCTGAAAAAGAATGGCTATATGTCCGTATAACTGCATCACTTAGCTGTACACCTGAAACTAACAACATGGTAAATCAACTATATTCCAATATAAAAGAAATTAAATTAAAAACTAGTAATTTAGTCTTGGAAAAGCAGGCATGGTCAGGTCCCCCATGGAGAGAGGATGGGCCGCGGGAGGGAAGAGTGTCATCAGTGGGGCTGCCGTCACTCAGGTTTAACCTTCCCTGAGGATAACACAGTCACCCTTACCTGTCTCTATACTTACAACTTATTTCTGAGAAGAAAGAACCCAAGTGTCCATGAACAGATGAGTGGATAAACCGAAGGTGGTCCCTCCACACGATGAAACGTTATCTGCCCGTGAAAAGGAAAGTACTGATGCTGCTACAACCTGGATGAGCGCTGAGAACATTCTGCTAAGCAAAAAGAAGTGAGACGCAAATGGGCGAGTATTGCCCGATCCCACGTATATAAAACATCTAGAATAGACAAATTAATAAAACTGGAAGCTAGATTAGAGGCTCCCGGGGCTGAGGGGAGAAGGGAATGGGGAGTTATTACTTAACAGGTACGGACTTTCTTTTCGGGATGATGAGAAAGTTCAGGAAATGGTTACAAATGGTGGTGGTTACACAACAACGTGAATGTACTTAATGCCACTGAATCGCGCACTTAAAATGATAAATTTTATATTATGGGTTTTTACCACTATAAACGACTAACTTGAGAGATTCGCGTGAGGCTAAGCGGATTTCCCCGCAGCCCACACTATGGCTGGTCCTCCTCCGGGGGCCTCCCCAGAGGCACCCACGTTGTCTGTTTTTTGAATATTGTTTTCCTGACACCTGGCCAGAGGCTTGATGAGATCGGGGATTACTTTTTAATTTCCCCAAGTACATTCCCACTGAGTCTCCCCAGCCCCCCTTTCCCGGAAACAGGTCCAGGAATCGATCCAGCGGAGAGCACGCCCAAGTCAGGCTCCTGTCAGCGGTTCCCAGGCCTGGTTCCTTCTGAGGGACCCGTCCTACCGGAGCCCCCTCCCAGCCACCTGCCCACCGGGAATCGGCCGAGTGACCCCGCTTCCTCGCTGCCCGAAGGCCCAGCCCTCGGCCCTGTCCCTGCTCGGGACGTGACTGGACCAGAGTCAGCAGTGGCGCCTGCTTCTGCACTGGCAGCTCCCAGTCGGTCTGGAACCTGCCCCCCTCACGGGCTCACGGGCCGGCCGAGTTGGGAGGCTGGAAATCGGCGCCTACAACGCAGACACGTGCCTACAGGGGCCTGTGGCTGCGAGCCCTTCCCAGGCCGCCACCAGGAACGGCATGGGCACTAAACCCACACTGCGGGGAAAGGTGGCCCGATGAATAACTGGGTTTTCCACGTGAAGCCAACTTCTAGAAGTTTGTCAGTGGTTTCCCTACCCCCATCTTGGCAGCAACACCGGACTCCAGCTGGACGGGATGATGGAGGGACCGGGTCAAAATGATCGGGTCGGGGCTGATGGCCCGGCCCCGGGCGCAGACACTGCCCAGCTGCAGAGACGAACCGGCCCCACACCCAGCGTCCCCTGTGGCTGACAGGCTAGCGGGGCAAGTAGGGTGAGGGGCGTCACAGAGGTGACATGCCTTGCTGAGGCCAACGGCTCTGCCCAGCCCCCCGCCACCTGGCCCGCGCCAGCCTCGAGTGCCTCCCTGGCTCTGCCTGGGAGGGCACGGGAGGGGGACTGAGCCGGCAGCAGTGGGGCCGGGAGGAGGGGAGGGGCGGCAGGGGGCGGAGGCGGGTCGGGGAGTGTCTGAAGCACGGCCCTCCCCGTGAACTGGGATCATTTCCACCGTCAGGCAGTGTTTAGGATTAAGAGGGGCAGGAAAATGTCCAGCACCAAACGTGCACAAGGCAGGCGAGTGAAGGGACAGAGGAGGCAGGTTAACGCGGGGCATGAGTGAGACGGCCCGTCACCCCTTCATGGATCCGTCACCCCTTCATGGATTAGGACCTGGGGGCCGGGGGTCAGTAGTGCACCAGTGGTTCTAAAGAAAATCAATAACTCGAAAATGTTTATAACACGTGGAGAAACTGAGCTCGGAGAAGGGGGTGCTGCGCCCAAGGACAGTCCAGGCTGACCTGCCCGCCCTCTACCGGGCCCTGGTTTCGAGAACTCCTGGGCCTCTCCCTGCGAAGGATCCCTTCCCCGCAGGGCTCCACTCAGGCTACGCTGAGCAAGGTGCTAAGGGGAGAAGACAGCATCTCTCACCATTTCTACATCTTCTTCACCTGGCTGTTGGGAAGGGAGTGTGATTCTGAGATCTCACTGCCCCAGCAACATCCCGAAGGAACCCAGGACAGACAACCCGGGTGTCCTGGGCAGCGGAAGGGGGCTGGCTGGCACAGGGCAGCCTCAGAGACCACGCGTTACGACCCAGGCCTGGGAGGACCAGGAGAGCATCACCAGGTGAGCGGCTCAGCTGGCGGCCCTGATGGGTCACACTCACCCCCTCCTCCCTTCCTACAGCCAGCCGATGTCAGCGGCAGGGCTGCCACGGCCTCTTCTGGGCCTCTCGCCCCACGCCGTCCTCCGCACAGCAACCGACTGAGGTACTGTTAACACGGATCTACCGCTTCCCTCCCCACCAGCCTCGGAGGAAGTTGAAACTTTTTCGGGGGTATTGAGTCCTCCGTGGGCTGGTGATCATTCCTGCCCTGGCCACACGGTCTGTCCCTCCCTTTAGCTCCCAAAGTCCTGGGCTGGGCCCCCCTCGTCCAGTCCTTGGATGCACCGGCTCTGCCCCATGCTAGTGGCCAATCAGCTCCTGCTCCTGAGCTCTGCCCTGAGGCGGCACCCTGCAGGCTGGCCCCGCGGGCCTGCACGACACCCTCTTGGGCAGTTCGGTCACCTGCCCACAGCCACACACGCAGCTGCATGCAAGAGTCAGCATCTGTTCTAACCTTGAGTCCACCCATCCCTCTCGTCCAAAGCCATGGGCTTCTGCCCAACGAACTGCACCAGCCTCTCCCTGGCTCCAGTCCACCCAGCACAGTCCTTCAAAATACTGCCGGCGTAAGTCTTCCACTGCCCTCAGCAGACCAAAATGCCCTCTGAGGCCATGCACGCCCTCTCGTGCCAACACATTGCCCTCACTGCCCGAGCTCCAGGGCCCCCAGCCCCACCCAGACCCCACCGTGGCACCCTCAAGCTGTTCCCTGCCGGCCCATCCGCATGGCCAGCCCCCTAGGGAGCGTCACTCCCACCGAGTCCACCTCGGTCGGGTCAGGCTCTCCCAGGGGCCTATTCATACACTTGTTTAAGGTATGTTCCCCCACTGCCCGCTCCCCACGGTCCCCTGGGCTCCGTGCTTGGTGCCCGGTGCATAGCTGGAGCTCAGTAAATACTGCTGAATGGATGGACGGCCGCCTCACTTCAAGCCCGAGCTCTTAGAACCAACTAACCTTCCACTCTGCCAGGCTTTGAGCTCTCAGATGCAGGACTCCCCAGCTCACCCTGGACGGGGTGGCTTGTGGCGGGGCCTTCAAGGTGTTAAAGGTGGGACATTACAGCCCCTCGAGTGCAGTCCACGGGCCACGGCAGGAGGGGTGCCCACCTGTGTCAGAAGCTCAGATGCCCATGCTCGCCCTCGGGTGGAGGGAGGGAAGGAACGCGCTGGGCGGACGCGGGGGCGTTTTGGCTTCCTCAGGACAAGTCCCTTGGTCTCAGGCACGGCCCCTACGGTCAGGCTGTTCACGCAGGTCTAGGCATTCTCCCTGGGACGACGTCTGACCACGGAGGATGCCTTGCTACGTGGGGCCACCCTAGTGGGCAAAAGGTGCGGCGGGAGGGCAGCAGGAGTCAGGACAGGGGGGCGGTCCCTGCAGGCGAGCCGGGACGTGGCAGGACCCTGGGGCTGCAGTGACCAGGTGACCCCGGCGGCCGGCGCCGCGGCTGGGCCAGTCTGTGTGCCTGTGAAGTCTGGGCTCGGTAGCGCCTGGAAACTTCCCGCCCTGGCGCGCAGCGAGCCTGCACCCAGCCAGGCCCCTGGAGGCAGCCCCGCCCCCTGCGAGCTCGCCCCGCCCATTACGAAGCCCTCCTCCACCGCCTCGGTCCGCGAAGCCACAGGACGGACAAGGCCCCGCCGCTCGCGGACCACGCCCACGCTAGGCTCGCCCCCCCTCACCACACGTCTCCGCCTCCGTGATTGGCAGCTCCAGGCTGAGTCGCGGACCTGCCCCTGCGGGTGCTCGTCCACTCGAGGGCTGGGCCCGGGGTTGGCCCTCGCCTCCGGCCTCCAGGAGCTTCTTCCTGCGCTGCAGGGTCCTCGCACCGTCTCTTCCACCGGCCGCCTGGTCGTCCACACCCACCCTGCCTGCTCCGGGCTCCACAAGCTGGTGCGCTGAGACGGGCCCCGGCCCTGGGCGATGGGGAGCCGCTGGGGGCTGGGCTGCACTTGCATTCGCCTTTAGTTAATTTTCACACCCTTTGCCGTTACCGGAAAACTTTTAAGTCTCCTTAGAACAACCTCGGCACATGAGTTCACCTTTCCAATTTCATGATTTCGAAATAAAGATAGAGTACGCCATGGAAATTTAGCATGCTCCAAACTGAGATGCGCTGTCAGTGTAACATACACGCTACACTTAGTATGACTGGCATCAGTGATCAGTACTTTGCGATGATTATGATGGTGAGAAAACTGGAAATACTTCGTTAATAATAAGTTTATATTGACTACTGGTTGAAATAACATCTTGGAAATAATGGGCAAAGTAAAGATATATTTTAAAAACTACTGTCACATGATTCTTTTTACTTCTTTAATGTAGCTACTAGAAAAGTTTAAGTTACACTTGTGGCTCCTGTTGCATTTCTACTGGCAAGCACTGCTCTAGACACTCACAGTGCAGCAAGACACAGAGCACTCCCCCCGCTGGCTCTGAAACCACGTGGTGGGAGTTTCAGGCCCAGTTCCCTTTTCCAGGACTCTCCCAGCAGCCTGCTGAGACCAGGTTCCCTTGAGGTCCCCCTGGTAGGATGAAGAGACCGAGGCTTGGCGGGGAGAGGAGACTTCCCGAGTCACTCACCCTGGGGGCAGCAGCCTCCCTCTTTGTTCCATCCAGTGATGGAGTCCAAGCTTGCCTGGTGGACCAAGTGCGGATGGATCCTGGCTGAGACCCAAATGCCTTCACTGAAGGTGAAAGCTGCCTCCATACTTGGCCACGGACCTCGTATTACAAGCCAAGACCATTAAAAGCTCCCCCGTGGCTGCAGGTGAGGCATTGCCTGCAGGGCCCAGGGGAGGTCCCGGAAAGCCTGAATTCCACCACTAGTCTCTGACTCCAGTCTGGTCTCCGGGAAGGAAGAGAGGCAGACTGAGAGGCAGAGGTGCGGGTGCAGACACAGCTCCCTGGTGCACCCGCTCTGTGCCCCGTGAGTCTCGGCCTCTTCACCCCAAAATGGGGTACCGCTTGTAGGTTTGCTTTGAGGGGTCAGATAAGGCGTCCCAATCACAGGGACCAGGGCCTGCACACAGCACACCTCAGCAGAGGCCAGCTATTCTTGTTTTCTGAAATTGCTTTAAAAACGGTAAGGCGCTACACACCCCTGGGTGATTGTCGTTCCGTACAAATGGCTCCAAGGTAGAGCACGTGGGGACCAGCCATTCATGCCACGCATGTACTGAGGTGGCAGACGGGCAGGGGCAGCACCGGGGCTGGGGTGGATTCTAGGGAAGTTAGGGAAGGTCAGACGTGGCTGTGGTCCAAACTCAGAACCTACTGCAACTCTGTTCATCTTTTGGAGCGTGGCTAAAGTGACGATGATGGTGGTGGTGGTGGTGGTGGTGACGGCAAGCCCCATATATTTTATTTTATTTATTTTTAACTTTTCTTTTTTGGGGGGGTGCCATGCTGCGCGGCTTGAGGGATATTACTTCCCCAACCAGGGATCGAACCTGGGCCCCAGCGGTGAAAGCGCAGAGTCCTAACCGCTGGACCTCCAAGGAATCCCCAAGCCCCATCTATTTTAAGTGGCTGTGGTCCGGGCATTGTGCTAAGCACTTTACCCACATTCAATCCTCATGAGCCAAGTAGTTACCATCCCTTGTTACAGATGAGAAGACTGAGGCTCGGGGTGGTGCAGCCACCTGTGTGGAGTCACCCAACCAGGTTCCACTTGGGCTGTTTGACTGCAGGTCCTGGCCTTTACCCATCCAGACCCCAGCTCTGCCTCACGAGCCGTACACCCCTAAAAATTTCTGAGGACCCCTAGGGGCTTTTATCTATCAGTATTTGCCATATTAAAAATCAAAACTAAGGCTTTGGGCTTCCCTGGTGGCGCAGTGATTGAGAGTCCGCCTGCCGATGCGGGGGACGCGGGTTCGTGCCCCCGTCCGGGAAGATCCCACATGCCGCGGAGCGGCTGGGCCCGTGAGCCATGACCGCTGAGCCTGCGCGTCCGGAGCCTGTGCTCCGCAACGGGAGAGGCCACAACAGTGAGAGGCCCGCGTACCGCAAAAAAACAAACAAAAAAACCCCCAAAACTAAGGCTTTAAAAAATTTATGTATTAAATCATTAAAAATAACAATAATACATCCATATTTTATAAATGAAAACTAACTGTAGTTTCCAAGACAAAAAATTTTAGTGAGAAGAGTGGCATTCCTTACCTTTTTGCGTCACTTTAACGTCTGGTTGAATAGGAGACAGCTGGATTCTCACAGCCGCTCCACATCCAATCTGCTGTGACGAGTTGTTTTGGTCAAAGCATGTGAAGATAATCCGGCCTCACGTTGGGGTGTAACTGGAAAGGCGAGGAGCACTGAGGATGCTGGCTGAGACCAGGGCACAGTGACAGGTTGAGTGACAGCACCAGATTGCCAAGGTCTGTAAGGTTCAGCTGCAGCCTGATGAGAGACCCAATGTGGGGATGAGGAATTCTGCAGGAAGAGCAAATGGGAGACCGCGACGGTCCCCTCGATCAACCTCCAGGTCGAAAGTTTAGGTCAGCCCACAACTAGTGATGCTACTGTATGCAGACCCAGAACAGGCCCTGCTGGCAGAGATGAAGCCCACAGGCCTCTCAAGGAGCTGGTGGACGGACGGAACCAAGTCACTCCCAGTCAGGGATGGGGGCCACCTGGGTGGGCAGATAGGCTCTGGCTCAGCCCACATGCGTGGGCCAGCCAGCAGGGGCCTAGGTTTGAATTTCAGCTCAGCCACTTGCAGGCTGTGTGGCCCGAAGCAAGTGGCTCAACCTCTCGGGCCTCAGTCTTCTCATCCATGAAATGGGCGTTATCTGTAGCCATCTACATCCTAGGTGGCTGTGTGGATCAGATACAGAGGTATGTGTGAAGCTCTCAGGACTATACCTGGCACGTGGTAAGCACACACACTTTGGCTGTTAATATTCAGCGCTTGGATCCCTTCTCCTGGTGGTCCTTCGTCACCAGAAGCTTGCTACCTCACCTCTGGACAGCTCATCCTGCAATGTGGCCTGGACCTCGCTCCGTCTAGAGGTGGGGCCTACGTCTCCTCCCCTGGAGGCTGGGTGGACCTTTGCAATCCCTTCGTCCCACAGGAGGGGCAGAAGTGGCACTGCAGGACTTCCAGGGCCCTGTCATGAAAGGGGCTATGCCCTGCATGATCTCTGCTGCAGGGCCTTTACACTCGCAGTTCCTTCTGCTCTGGATTCTCTTCCCTGGCAGCTCCTTCTTGCCATGCAAGTCTCAGTTCACATGTCATTGCCTCCAAGAAGCCTCCCTGAACCCTCAGGTGTAAAGTGGCTCCCCCGGCACTCAACCCCATGGCCAGCTTTCATAGTCTTTATCTGAAATTCTCTCTCTCTCTTTATGACTAGTTTCTCTCTCTCTCCACTAGAATGTGAGCTCGAGAGCAGGGGCCTCATCTGTCTTGTTCTCAACCTGGTGCATAGCGGGTCCTTAGCAGCCAGGTTCCCGGGGGGCACTCGGTAAATGCTGGTTGATCAAATGAATGAAGGCAGTCCCAGATCTCCAAGTTTCTCCAGGGTAAACACCCACAGACGAGGGGTCTAGCCCCTCTGCCATCTGGTCTCTCTCCCATCCAGGCATTTCAGGCAGGCGATATCCTCTTAGCGTTCCACACCTATATGCCAACCTGACATGGCTGGTGGAACCCTGTCAGAGAAGGGCTTTCACCTCCCTTCTCTATACTTTTACTAATGCAGCCTCATATGGACCAACCTTTGTGACCATGCTTTAATCAAGGCTCTTTGGGTTGGAAGAAACAGAAACCCACCCAGAGGCACTTTAAGAAAAAGAGGCAAATGTATAGGAAGGAATCAAGGCTACCTCATAAAAAAGTGGGCCTCACAAGAGACCAAACTGGAAACTATTAAAAACCATCTGAGGGACTTCCCTGGTGGTCCAGTGGGTAAGACTCCGTGCTCCCAATGCAGGGGGCCCGGGTTCAATCACTGGTGGGGGAACTAGATCCCGCACGCATGCTGCAACCAAGAGTCCACATGCTGCAACTAAAGATCCCGTGTGCCGCAACTAAGACCAGGCACAGCAAAAGTAAAACAAAAGAAACGACATCTGAGTTAGCGGCTGCCTGGCTGGCTGTCTCTGGGGCCACAGGGTCCCTTGCTCGCTCTGTCTCCACACACATCGTGGAAGGTGGCTGTCCTCCTCCATCTCACTTGCTGCTACCAGGGGAGACAGAAGGGGATTCTAACTCGAGGCCCAGGTCCCAGAAGAGGTTCTGATTGGCTCAGCCGTGCGGTGTTCGGGAGGGGTGTCGCCCAGTGCTGCCTTGGCTGCCGAACTCCATCACTGCAGGTGGGTGGGCAGTTTTCTGAGAAGCAACTGGCCCCAGGGTTGAAACCACCCCAAAAGGCCTCCTCTCCAGGGGTGACATTAAAAATACTCCACAGTGGCACGGCCAGACGCTGCGCCAGGACATGGACAGTGGCCATAGCGGCGGGGCGGGTCCTGAGGCCCCTGCTGTGGGGCTGCCCCCTTCCTGCTGGCTGGCAGTGAGGGGTCAGCGTGCTAAGTCCCCAGAGCCCCAGCACTTCCCAGCCCTCATCCCACCCCCGCAGACAAAGGTTCACACGCATGTTCTGGACTTGAGACTCCAGTGGGCATCCTTCTCAGCCTCAGCTCATCCTAGAGCCACTCAGGGCTTGCGAGGGCCCCAGAGCTGCCCCCAGCGCGCGTAAGTCTGTGCAACGCTTTCCCTTCCCAGGAGTCCCCTTGCCGTGGACACGCCTGGCGGCGTGTGCCCATCACAAAGCGTGCGGTGGCCAGGCGGGAAGGGAGTCCCCTCCCGAAGCGTCTCCCTGGATTTCTCAGGACCTTGGGGCCTGCCTGGGGCCCCACACAGCTCTGGGAGGGCATGAGCCAGCGCCCACTCTGTGGCTCCAGGCTGGTGGGTGGGCAGGTGGCAAGACATGTGAAACGCTGGTGGCGCCAGCTCAGCGTTGCGGAAACCGGGGAGGCCTCCGGCCGCTTCCTGCCCATCAGCTTATCTACAGGGGGCAGGGGCTGGGCTAAACGGCAGGCGGGGGTGGGGGTGGGGGGCCGAGCGCACAGTCACTACTGTCAGGCCCTGGCGCTGCCACCTCTCCAGACCAGGTGTTTCTCTGTTTTCAAAATGTGAAACACAGAGTGGGAAACCAACTTGTTGCACCCTCCCTCCTGATGAGCAGCTACAAGCCAGCCGAGGTGTACAAGGTCCCCTTATCGCCTCTGGTCTCAAGAAGAGGCTATGCCTGCGGCATAGGCTCGCAGGCAGGTCTAGACTCCCACACGCTGTCCCTCTTTAACGCGCAAGGGGCTCCACTTTGACTCAGGTTGATGCCTGCCTACAACCCCCAACCACTGTTTTGATTAAAAATGCGTTTTATGGAAATCAAAACTACAATGACGTATCACCTCACAGAGGTGAGAACAGCCATCGTTAAAAAGTCTACATACAGGGGGCTTCCCTGGTGGTCCAGTGGTTAAGACTCCACGTTCCCAATGCACGGGGCCCAGGTTCAATCCCTGATCAGGGAACTAGATCCCGCCTGCCGCAACTAAGAGTTTGCATGCCACAACTAAGAGCCCACATGCCACAACTAAAAAAAAACAACATCCTACATGCTGCAACGAAGACCCGGTGTAGCCAAATAAATAAATGCTAAAAAAAAATTAAAAGTCTACAAGTAACAAATGCTGGAGAGGGTGTGGAGAAAAGGGAACCCTCCTGCACTGTTGGTGGGAATGTAAATGAGTTGCAGCCACTATGGAAAACAGTACGGAGGTTCCTCATAAAACTAAAGAGAGAGGTACCATATGATCCAGCAATCCCACTCCTGGGCCTATATCCAAACAGACTTTAATTCGAAAAGATACACGCACCCCTATGTTCACAGCAGCGCTATTCGCAATAGCCAACACATGGAAACAACCTAAATGTCCATCAACATATGAACAGATAAAGAAGATGTAGTTCATACAGACAGTGGAATATTAGCCATAAAAGTGAAATAATGCCATTTGCAGCAACATGGACGGACTTAGAGATTACATACTAAGTGAAGTAAGTCATAAAGAGAAAGACAAATATTATATGATATCACTGATGGGCAGAATCTAAAACAAAAATGACACAAATGAATTGATCTACAAAACAGAAACAGACTCACAGACACAGAACAAACTTGTGGTTGCTAAGGGGGAGTGGGAGCTGGAGAGGGTTGAATTGGGAGTCTGGAGTTAGCAGATTCAAACTATTATATATAGCATGGAGAAACAGCAAGGTCCTACTGCATAGCACAGGGAACTATATCCAATCTCCTGAGATAAATCATAATGGAAAAGAAGATATAAAAAAAGAATATGCATGTGTATGTATAACTGAATCACTTTGCTGCGCCACAGACATTAACACAACATTGTAAACCAACTATACTTGAATAAATTTTAAAAAACACACTTAAAACAAAAAACACGCTTTACTTGGTGGCTCAGAGTACACACACCAAAACAAAACTGTAACAAAATGTAGCCTTAAAAATGCTGGCCTCGGCCCACTAATAACTTGCTACTGGCTGCTAACAAAATATGGATCCAGTTGCTGTGCCCTTTATAACATGTGGGCAACGATGCTTCTCTACCAAACTGTCTCATCAGCCCCCAACTTTCTCACTCTTGTCATTTTGCAAGCACCACCCCAACTGACGTTTCTGTTCCTTTAAATTTTACTTTTGTAAAGGCACGATTCATGCTCCTTACAGAAAACTTGGAAAAGATGGCAAAGCAAAACTCCCGTCTCGGCCCTCACCCCCTCCCAAAGACAACCCTTGAGATTTAGTTTCCTCCCAGACCTGTGGTCAGACTTCAGAACCGGGCTGACTGCATTTTTCTGTGATGGGAATTCCACAGACATTGAGCCTGCCAGATAACCCAGCTTCAGGCTTTAAGAACTTTCTTTCCAATTTGGCCATTTGAGAGCAACTTTTTCTTTCAAAATAACAGCTTGATTGAAACATAACCTTCACCCTTAAAGAAGTGTGCAATTCAGTGGTCTCGGTCCGTTCGCAAAACTGCCGAACACCTTCTTTCGAGGCGCATCCACCAGCCTCAGGGTCCTGGGCCGCACACTGGGCGCCAGGCCAGGCCCAGGACACGCCGAGACCCCCGCCCCCGCGGCCACGTGCGCAGCGCCCTCCTAGTCCGCGCAGCTGGGCGCCAGCTTCATTGCACCGTATCATTTTAAATTTCAGGTGGAAGCAGCGTAGCATGTTCCTCTTTGCCAGGACAGCACTGGCTCGACGGCCACCCGGAACCGTGCCGCCCGGTGCAGACCCATCCAGCACTCGGGAAACGGCACACGGACCACCAAATAACCGAGACCCTAGCTGCGGCGCATGCGCGGTAGGCGCAGCCCGAGAGGGCCAGCGCGCACGCGCCCGGGCCCGTCCATACTGCGCCAACCCCCTTGGCCAAGGCGCCGATGGTTCCGCCTACGGCCGGGGCGGGGCCAGGGCGCGGCGCGAAAATCAGCGGGAAAAGCGGCTCCACTTCCGCCTGTGGTCCTGCAGTCGTGGTCCTGCAGCCCCCGTCCCGCCGCTCCCGCCGCTCCCGCCATGGCGCAGTGCCGCCTCACCGACTTCTTCGCGCGCCGCCGTCCTGGGCTCCGGGCCAAGCCGACGCGCACCAAGCCGGCCTGGCGCACCCCGAGTCCCGCCAAGACCGCGCCCCGCGCCCCGGCCCCCGGCCCCGGCAGCGGCCGCAAGCGCGCCCGCTCGCCCGCCGAGCCCACGCGCGACGAGCCTGCACCGCCCGCGCGCAGGAGGCTGCGGCTGCCGGCCAACGCGGTGAGGGCGCGGAGGGGAGGAGGAAACTGAGGCCTGGGAGGGAGACAGACGGGAGGGAACCGGTGGAGCGGTGAGCCGGCCCGGGTGGGGCGGGGGCGGGGCTGCTGGAGAGACCTGCCCTGGAGGAGGGCACCGACCCGGGTGGAACCCAGGCCCCCCGCGGGAGGAGGGGCTAGGGCCAACTCACGCGCACCTGGCAGGCGGGGTCCCGTAACTTCGCGGGGCCTCCCTTCCAGAGGACTTCCACTGACGGGGAGCGTGGGGGGGGGGGCTGCCTGATCTGACACACGCTGGGGGAGGGCCAGAGCCCAGCGGACTGGTAAACGCCAGGTTCGTCTGCAAGAGTGGGCGAGGGCTCAGGCCTTCTGCGAGATGGTGCACCCCGGAGTCTTGTGGTTTCAGAACCGCTGGGGTCTTTCCCACCAGGTCTCTGGCCCTAGTTCCCCAGCTGCCGCTGGCTCCCCAGAGTACTCTTCTCCCCAAAGCAAGAAGACAAAGAAGGCCCCCCTCTCAGCCAGCCAGCGACCTTGCCTGGCAGCCCAGGAGGACGAGGACAAGGTGAGGCTGGACTGAGGGCAGGGGAGGTGGACTGGCCCGGGGTGACAGGCGGGCTGACAGCACTGTGTCCGCAGGTCCCTTCCAAAGTCACTCTCTCTGAGCTCGCGTCGTGCCTGCAGCGGGCACAGGAGCTGGGGGCACGGGTCCAGGAGCTGAAGGCAAGTGCACAGAAGAATGCCGGGGAACCCAGCGCGCCGGAGGACAAGGGGCACCCAGCCGGGCTGTGGTGAGTCTAGGGAGGGCGGCTGGGCACCCAGGAAGGGGTGGCCTGGTGGGAGGCCTGGCGGGGCCGGGCTGTGGTGGCTCGGGTCGGGGAGGGCCGCGTCCTCCAAGGGGTCGGCGCGGTGCAATTGTGTCGGCCTCCGTCTGTGAGAGGGCCAGCTCCTGCGAATTGCAGACCACCCGGACAGCCAGCAGTTACCGGGACCTGCTGCCTGGCGTCGTGTCTGTCCTCCCAGGTCACGTAGTTATCATATGTCTCTTACAGACAAGGAAGCCAGGGCTGGGGATGGTCGGGGACCGCCCTGGGTGACAGCTGGGCTTGAGGCCAGGCTTTTGTCTCTGTCCCTGGTAGTGCTCGTGACCAGGAGACAGTGGGCGTGTAGGGGCTTTGTAAACTGGTGGGCAGTGCGCCCTGGGGGTGGAACCCCAGGCTCTGGGGTCTTCCGGAGGGGGTGGGTGTGGTGATTCTCTCACGTCCCGCTCCCTCCCTGGCAGTGGTGAGCAGATGCCTGCCTACCAGCGCTTCCATGCCCTGGCCCAGCCGGGGCCCCCGGGCCTTGTGCTGCCCTACAAGTACCAGGTGCTGGCCGAGATGTTCCGCAGCATGGACACCATCGTGAGCATGCTCTACAACCGCTCTGAGACTGTGACCTTCACCAAGGTCAAGCAGGGCGTCCAGGACATGATGCACAAGTGAGCCGGGGGTTGGGGGTTGAGGGCCTCATCCTGCCCTTGGAGTCTGTGCGCCCTCCGACCCCAGCTCTCTGACCCCCCACACCCTCGTCCTGTAGGCGCTTTGAGGAGCGCAACGTGGGCCAGATCAAAACCGTGTACCCTGGCTCCTACCGCTTCCGCCAGGAGCACTACATCCCCACCTTCAAGGATGGCGTCAGGAGGTCTGATTACCAGCTCACCATCGAGCCGCTGCTGGACCAGCGTGAGTGTGTTGGGCCTCGGGTTCTTGCCCAGGACGCTGCACAGTTTCAGCGTGGGTGTAAGGCCTCAGGCACTGGGCCTTGTCTGAGACCCGTGGGGGTGGGCTGGGTGACTGGGTAGGCTCGGCCCTGGGGCTCAGGCCTGGACTCTCCCCACAGAGGCTGGCAGTGCGGCCCCCCGGCTCACGGCGTCGCACCTGTTGCAACGGCGCCAGGTCTTCACCCAGAAGCTGGTAGCCCGAGTCCGGGAGCATCACAGGGTGAGCGGGTCCCCCAGCTCAGGTCCTCATGTTGTCCCTGCTGTCGCGGCCCCATCTGCCGCCGCGGGAAATGGGCTCCTCCCGAGGCTGAACTCTAGAGTTCAGTTAACCGCTCTCCACGGCTGTCTTCTACACGTGGGCAGGCGCGGGGCTGGGCGGGGACCCTGGCCCTGAGCAGACAAGCAGGGAGCTCGAGACTGGTAGCCTCTGGCCCCGGGAAGCTTGGGGAGAGTCCAGTGGGTGCCGCTGGGTGCCCTGTGCTGTACCCTCAGCCCAGCTGAGCACCTGCGGCTCAGAGAAGTGAAGTAACTTGCCCGAGGTTGCCCAGCTGGGACAGGAACCCGGACAGCTCTTTACACCCACAGGCAGATGTGCCCAGGGTCAGCTGGTGCCCCCCCTTCTCACACAGGCCTTCCTGGCCTCCCTGAACCCCCCCATGGAGGTGCCTGAGGACCAGCTGACACGCTGGCACCCCCGCTTCAATGTGGACGAAGTGCCTGACGTCGAGCCAGCCGAGCTGCCCCAGCCGCCCACTGTGGAGAAGCTGGCCTCCGCCCAGGAGGTGCTGGCCCGTGCCCGCAGCCTGATGTCACCCAGGGTAAGGCTGGTGTGGGGCGGCCTGACCCCCATGTTGGTGCCTGACAGGCTCCACCCTTGGCCGTGGGCCTCAGGGTAGCTGGACCTGCTCTCCCCACAAGCGGAGCAGCGCCCACCGGCAGGCTCTGCCCCGGGGCGGTGAGCACAGGCTCTCGATGTGCTGGGGTGACCCTGGGCTGGACAAAGGACTCTTGGGGGGGTCCACACAGGCGGGGTGTGAGGAGCCTCCCCTGTGGCTGAACCGGAGGGAGGCGTCTCCTGACCTCTCCCCTCTGACCTGCTTCAGATGGAGAAGGCTCTGAGTGACCTGGCCCAGCGCACGGCCCAGCCTAGCAGCCCCCAGTCCCCCAGCCCGGCACTGCCAGCCACCCCGCCGGCCACCTCGCCTGCCGCTCTGAAGGGGGTGTCCCAGGCCCTGCTGGAGCGGGTGAGTGTTTGGCGTCCCCGCGGGGTGGTGGCGAGGGGTGAGGCAGACGTCCCCTGACCATCCATGCCTGCTGCAGGTCCGGGCCAAGGAGGCGCAGAAACAGCTGGCGCAGATGACGCGGCGCCCGGAGCAGGAGCTGCGGCTGCAGCGGCTCGAGCGGCTGCCCGAGCTGGCCCGTGTGCTGCGCAGCGTCTTCGTGTCGGAGCGCAAGCCAGCGCTTACCATGGAGGTGGCCTGCGCCAGGATGGTGGGCAGCTACCGCGCAGCCATGAGCCCCGGTACGTGCAGGGCCCTCCCCAGGTCCCAGGTGAGGGCGGGCACCGTACCCTTGGGCTCACCTGAGGTTGTCTGGCCCCCTTGCCTCCTGCAGCCTTGAGGGGCTGTTCCCACCCCATCGACCCGACCCAGCCTTGTTTCCCCTGTGGTCCCTCCATCGGCCCCCAGGCCCCATAGGACTTGCCTGTTGCCTCCAAGGTCTCTGGTACCTCAGCTGCTGGGCGCCTCCCATTGTGGGGTTTCCACGGGAGGGTCAGCTCCTTGGCAAGGCTGTGTGGTCACTACTGGAGTCCTTCCCAATCTTGTCCTGGGAGGTCTCATAGGGCCCTGACCCCCAGCCTCACGTGCCCCCTCTCCGCAGGGGAGATGGAGAAGCACGTGCAGCTCCTCTCTGAGCTGCTGCCCAACTGGCTCAGCCTCCACCGCATCCGCACTGACACCTACGTCAAGCTGGACAAGGCCGCTGACCTGGCAGGTGTCATGGCACAGCTGGCCCGCCTTGCCCGTGCCGAGGAGGCGCTGTGAGCCCGGCGGACAGGTGCCAACACTGTCGGGCCGCCGGGCCTGTGTCTCACTTACACTAGGAACACGACGCACTTTGCTTTCCCTGTCCCTAGTCCCCGTGAGGGTCAGGGCTGAGGCTGCTGGGCTCGCTCGAGGGCTTCTGGCCAGTGTGGTGGAGGCCCCCCTCGTACACAGGGTGCAGGGAGGGTAGTGTGGCTGGCAGATAACCCTCCCAGGTGTCCACGTGGGATCCTGAGGTGGTCCTGGAGTATCTGGGTGGGCTGGGTGTCACACAGGGCCCTCGTAAGAGGGAGGCAGGCACATGCTGAATCTGAGATTGGGATGCCAGGAGCCGAGAGCCAGGGAACAGGCTCCCCCTGGAGCCCACAGAAGGAACCAGCCCTGCCTACCCACACCCTGGTTTTTGTACTTGGCCTCCAGAACTGTAAGATAAAAGTTGTTTCAAATCCACACGCGTGCGTGATGAGTTACAGCGGCAGGGGAAGCCAGGGTGGGCTGCCCGTGTGTGCATACGGCGGCTCACAGGACTGAGAACCACCAAACGCTAATGTCAGAAAGTGCCCAGCCTGCCGGTGGCCCCTGCACGTTCCCACACTGACACTGGGGCAGAGACTCCGCTCTAGAAAGTCAGTTTATTCTCATTCTCATTCCACTGTCAATGAGCCTGCAGCTCCAGGCCTTGGGGCTTCCAGAAGCCCCAGCAGGCCCCCCCCAGGTAGCAGCCCCGCTCAGAAGAAAATACTGAGCCACAGACGCCCAAGTCCCGCCCCGCCCTGCCCCAAAGGCTGATCCTCTTCTCTTCCAGTTGGTGGAGGGCTGGGGCCGGGGTCACTCGTACTGCAGGAGAGAGAAGAAGGGCACAGCCCCCAGCTTCTCCTTGCCCTTCAGAGAGGTCAGCTCCACCAGGCTCACGCACTCCAGCACCTGGGCCTGCAGCTGGCCCAGCAGCTCACAGGCTGCACGCATGGTTCCTGGGGAGGGAGGGGTGGTGTGGAGACGGGCCCTGGGAAGCTAGAGTGCTGAGACCCATCGCCCACCCCCGCCAGACCCTGAGGCCGGGCCCTCACCACCAGTGGCCAGCAGGTCATCCACCACCACCACCTTCTGCCCTGGCTCCAGGGCGTCCCTCTGGATCTCCAGCTCAGCCTGCAGAAGCAAGCGGGCACGTGATCTACCAGCTTCCCCAAAAGGGCCTTAGTGTGCAGAGCTGGGGAACTGACAAGGGGCCACCCCCTGGGCCCCAGTTCCAACCCACCCTGTCTCCTGGCTCTGTCAGCCTGGCCCAGCTTCTCAGTCTGAGTTCCCATGTCCACTCCAACCAACCACGGCAGCTCCACTGGAGTCCACGACTCTCCTTTTGGGAATGGAGGGTCCACAGAGGCAGCCCCCAGGCTTCTCACCTTCCCGTATTCCAGTGCGTAAGAGGCACACACAGTGGGGCCTGGCAGCTTCCCTCGCTTCCGGATGAGAATGCAGCCCAAGCCCAGCTCCTGGGCCAAGGAGGGACCAAACAGGAAGCCACGGGAGTCTAGGCCTGTCGGCGAGACCTGGGGTGTTGGGGGGCAGCCGCGTGGTACAGTAGCATTGGGGTCCCCATGGGTCAGGGCTGAACAGTGACAAGTAGCCATCACAACACAGGACACACAGCCTTGCTGCCTCCAGATGAAAGACCAGTGACATCCAACCACTTTGGGAATGTTGACAGATCACCTACCACACAGGGACTGCTAGGTGCTAGAGGTCAGGAGCCACTCCGTACACGGCAGCGTAAATAGCTGTGTGGGCTCGGGCAAGTCACCTGATCTCTCTCCAAAGCTCAGCTGCTCACCAGTGGCTGGTGGTACCTGAAACGCCCTTAGCAGATGGTTCAGCGTCTGCCCCAGGAGCTCTAGTCCAGAAGGAGAGGCAGTCCACCTCCGGGGGTGGACTGAGTTGTGATGATGGGGGAACTCAAGGGCCTCTTCCCCACGTGCGAGTGTGGTTAGGGAGGAAGAGCTTCTGAAGGGAAGAATCCTCTGCAGGACTCAACCAGTTGGAGCCCTCCGGCCTCCAGGGCAGTGCTGTGGCCCCTTAGAGTATCCAAGAACCAGGGAGTATGGGGGGGGGCTCTCAAAGAGAAACAGGACCTGCGCCAGGATCTTCCACGATCTCCTGGGTTTTTCTAAAACCCACCACTGGGCACAGGACCTGGCACACGGCAGGCGCTCAATACCCGCCGGTAAAACAAGAAAGCATGCTTGGCCCAGTGGATTCTGGTCAGACACCCCCACCTGTCGTGCCTGCCCTCAGCCCCGCGGCCGGCACCCACCCAGCAGAGGCGTTCCCCGGCCGCTGGAGGGGCCTGTCGCCCCTCTCACGGCTGCAAAGTCGGGATGGGGCAGCGGGTCTGTTCTTACAACCCAAGCACCGTTGGGGCGTCCGGCGGGTCCCCTAAAAGACCCCCAAAGCCACCCTGCCCAGGGTAAAGGACTCCCGACACTGTGCCCTCATGGCAGACTCGAGCAGCACCAGGGAGAGTCCGGGGACCCGGCGGAGCCCTGACGCTCCACTTGCCCGCGATGTAGTCGATCCTGCCGCCGTGGGCCTTTTTCAGGTGATTAGCCAGGAGGCTGATGGAGGCGCGGAAGGAGTCGGGGTCCTTCAGGACGGGTGAAATGTCCCTGGCACGCAAGGACAGGCCTGGTGACTCTCGGGCCCACGCAGAGCCCACCGCGCCCCGACATCCCGGGCCGCGCGGCCCGGTCCGTCCCTCCGTTCCTCCGCCCGCGCGCCCCACGTGGCCCGGCTGCCCGTACCTGAACAGCACGCCGGGGACGGGGAAGTCGGGGAAGCTGCGGACCCGCCGTGCCACCAGCTGCAGCTCGGAATCCGCCATCTCAGCATCCGCGCGTCTCGAGGGCAAGAGCCGGCTAGTAGGCTCCGCGCCTGCGCGGGGTGGGGGAGGAGCCCCCCCAGGGGGCGGGGCCGGGAGCCCAAGGCGGCTCCGCGCCAGCGTGGAAAGGGTCTGGGTTCGGGTGGGCGGGGCCCACCATCTCCCGTAGGAGGTACCGTATTTCATCGAATCTGAAGTGCGGTCGGTCTTAAGACACGTGCTTATTTCTTGTGCCCAGAACACTAGGGTCCCCGCCTCAAGGACGTTCGCACGGGGCCCAGGTGCGAGTCAGGGTTGATGGAGTACGGCGTCTACGCAGCCCCGGCCGGACTGTAGGGGAAATCCTCGCCCGGTTCGGCCGAGCCGAGAGCGCCCGCAGGTCTTCGGCGCAGCTGTGGCCGGGACCCCAGGCCTCGGGCGGCGCGCACTGCCTCTCCCGCTCTCTTCCCTCCCCGGCGGGTCTCGGCTGAGCTCCTGCAGCGCGGTGCGAGGGCGCCAGCGCGCGCACGGGGCGCACGGCGCAGAGGCCCGGAAGGGAGCAGTTCAGAGAACCAACGGCCGGGGGCGGGGCGAGCCAGAGGCGGAAGCCCAGGCGTCTGTTGCCTGGCTCCCCCGGGGCCTGCTGGGGCAGGGCAGCGGAGGAGGGAGTGATGGAATGCTTGGCCTGGCCCACTCCAGCCCCCACCGTGGTACCCAGGGGGGACAAATTCCCCCAAATAGAATGTCATTTAAAAACAAAAGGCTAAAATGCCCGTTACTTTATTCTAAACCTGTTCTCTTCATAATTTCCCAAGTTTTACAACAGTACAGAGTTGGTGTGATAGTCTGCAGAGTGGAAACTCCACACCATGGAAACGACCCACGAGCCCTAAGGGGAAGTCCCTGGAGGCCGTTCACAGTCCTGCTCAGGCTCTCCTGATTCCGCTGGTGAATGGGCTCACCCTCAGGCGTTGCCACCCTGGGCCCGAGGACGGGAGTGCTGAAGCACAGGCAGGCCCCACAGTGTGCTGGGGTTGGGAGTCCTCATCTCCAGGGAAGCTGGTGGCTTCAGCTGTCCGCGCTGGACTGGGGAGGCCTTGGCTGTCGAGGCTCCTCCGGGACAGGGAGGCCCTTGGCCATCTCCCCCTTCATGTTCACACCCCTCGACCATGGTGGGGGAAGTACGCGGGGGAGGGGCGCTGGGGTATCCCCTGTGCGCAGCGCCAAGGGGCAACACAGGATTGGCACGGCCGCCCTTGACACCAGGGTTGAAGTCCTGAGGGGACTGCAGGGGCAGCCACGGCGAGTCCGGCCTCTGGGTCCTGGGGCAGAGCTCAGGCCCTGGAAGAGGCAGCTGGAAGGCAGCTGGAGCAGAGCGGGCGGATATGAGGCAGGCAGCCTCCGGTTCAGGGGCTGGCGTGAGCCTGCGGCTGCAGAGCCAGGCAGGCCCGGCGGGCTGGGAGCTGGCTCCAGGGCCGGGCTGCAGCAGGCGTACTCTTGCAGGTCCTGCTGCTGGCTACAGGTGCCGTCCGTCTGGCAGCCGTCAGGGCAGAGGGAGTTGGGGCTCTTCCAGCACAGGAGCCCTGAGGCCAGAGCCTTCCTACGCCCAGGCCTGTCCTGAGCCCAAGCCGGTGCTAGTGGGGCCAGGAGCACTTCTCTGGGACAGACTCCGGGGGCATCAGGCACTTCCCTAACTTCTCGCAGCCCGGGGGCGCCCAGTTCTGGGTAATGGAAGTTCAGAAAGGGGACATGCAGTGATTCCAAGCACTTGCGGGCTCAGCACTTCCCAGACTCCTGCCCTGCCCAGGCCTGTGACCTGCCGCACCGCAGTGGGTGGCTGCAGTGTGGAATCACCCATCTCCACCTGGCTCGGAGGCAACTCAATGCCTGAGGCCGGCACAGCAGACACTGCCCCACAGAAGCCTGGTATTAACAGGGCCTGCCTGTCACTGAAGGGGACAGTCCGCTAACTGCCCACAACCTTGGCCTCCCGGTAAGCTCTACAGGTGGCGGCCTCGGTGCCCCAGGGAGAGCTGGCCTGCTTCAGCACAGGCTCTCCTGGCTGCACCTTCATGGGCCGACTTGCTTTGTGTGGCCATGATTTCCCGGCAGCAGAACAGGACACTCGGGCTTCCCCGGTGGTGCAATTGTTGGGAATCCGCCTGCCAATGCAGGGGACATGGGTTCAAGCCCTGGTCTGGGAGGATCCCACATGCCGCGGAGCAACTGAGCCCGTGTGCCACAACTACTGAAGCCCGCGCGCCTAGAGCCTGTGCTCCGCAACAAGAGAAGCCACCGCAATGAGAAGCCCGTGCACTGCAACAAAGAGTGGCCCCTGCTCGCCGCAACTAGAGAAAGCCCGCGCGCAGCAACGAAGACCCAACGCAGCCAATAAATAAATAAGTAAATGTTCCTTTAAAAAAAAAGACAAGAGAAAAAAAAAAACCCAGGATACTCATGCCCCTGAGAGGGAGCCTTTGTGGCTCTGTCGTGTCGCCTCACCCAGGAGGTGTACCCATCCCCCTAATCACCCTGTGGGGGGCACTCCCCCTACTACCGCCCCTGCCAGGGCCTGAGTCTGAATCAGAACATCAGCGCCAGTGAGAACCGCAGGTAAAGCCCTCCCCTGCCCTGAACAGCATCAAGTGGCCCTCTGATTGTACAGGCCGCCCGGCAGGGCCAGGTTTAGACAAGGAAGCAGCTCCCAACCTCTGAGGCAGAGCAGAGGAAGGGGCCAGGTGCCTGCACAAAACAGATTCTGGACCCAACCTGTGAGCCTGGGGGTTCAGGGAGGCGGGCTGCCCGGGCTGCTCTTGTCCCAAAAGCAGAGGTCGCTACCCAGAGTCCTCACCCGCTGGCCTGGACGAGCGGGGCCCAGGCAGAGTGCGGGGACCGGGGAGGGCTTTGCACGCTCACGTGTGCGCGCGCGCGCACACACACACACACACACACACACACACACACGCCCACACGCGTCCACACACTGTTAAGTCCATGCACCTCTCTGGTGGCAGTGCTCGCTTCAGAGTCTGAGGCCAAGCCACGCTGTTCCGGGGTCCTCAGCTCACTTGGGGCGGGGGTCCCTGCTTTCTCCTGTTACGGGGTCGGCCGAGCCTCGGCAATTCCTGCCGCGCCCAGCAGGTGGCGGCAGCACCCCGGCCAAGTCAGTCCCTCCCCATCTCCCTACTGTCACTAAGACCCCTTTGGTCTCTGAGCCACCAGGCAACGGCTGCTACCTGGAGACTCGGCCCACAGGGCAGGCGTGACAGGAGATGGCATGCTGGGGTGCAGACAGCACCGTGTCACAGAGGACAAGACAGGTTTGCAGGGGGCACCAGGGGCTCCTCGGACCCGAGGGGCCACAGTGGTCCTGAGCCAGGGGGGCCCTCCTGCTCCAGTGCTGAGTCCAGAGGCTGGAATGCCAGACTGGCGTCCTTCCAAGGGAAGGGGGAGGCCCTGCTGGCCCCCGCCCCAAATGTCTTCCCCTGTGAGCCCCAGATGTGGACAACAGCGACCAGGCTGCCCCACTGGCCCTGGCCAACGACCCTCGGCCTCCCCCAAGGCCACCGGCCCCCTGCTACACCTCACCCCTAGGGAATGCTTCCAACACCCGTGCGTTGTCATCACACGCACCCATCACAGCCACCCGGCAACGCTCAGTCACCTCCTGGCTCGAGGCAGCGGCTCCGCTGGCCCGGCCGCGCCCGCAGCTTCAAGGGGCTTAGCCGTCCTCACAACCGCCAGGTGGGTCGGGGGAATGGGGTGTGCGGGGCGGGGGCACTCACGGGCTGGAAGCCAGGCTAAGCTACTGGCTTTGCTCTGCGGGTTTTAGGGTGCTGCCGGAGCTTCTGCTGCAGGGACGGGAGACTGCCCATCTTTGTGGAACAGGGAGCCACACAGACACCCCAGTTATGGGACAGACTTGTGGGTGAGCCCCCATGGAGTTGGAGGAGGCTGTGCTCGGAGGTGGCCCATGGGCTTGCTGCACCCCAGGCCATCTGCCCAGCCTTTCAACACCCACATCCCACATGGGGTTGGCTCGTCCTGCACCTGCAGAGGTGCCAAGCAACCCCTTGCCACTCCTGTGAGATCGGAGACAGAGAAGCAGGAGGGAAGTGGGGTTCGTGCCTGCAGCAGACCGGTCAGCACTCACATAGCCCTGGGATGCCCCCCATAGCCCACGTACGAACCACTTACCATGACCGCCCGGTTGCACACATTGAGCTGGGGCTGTCCAGGGACCAAGGCCTCCTGGTGCTGCCGGACAACCGGGGTGATCTGGCGAAGTGCGTCCAGGTACTCGGTGCTGGCAATGCTGCAGGCGAGGGGCACCAGGTCACCGAGGTGGAGGGAGGGACAGAGCAAGTGGGGCAGCCCACCCAGGTAGGCCAGGGTTGGGGGGGAGACTGAGGAACAAGCCCCGCCCCCCGGGGTCACCATCCAGCAGCCTCCCGGGAAGAGCAGCTGGGGCCCCCACCTTGTCCCGCCCGCCCTCCCTGAGAGGCGTGCACCCTGGGAACCACCCAGCAAATGAGGGCTCAGGCAGAGCCACGTCATGCCCAGGACAGCAGCTGTGACCCTTCAGCCTGCTGCTCTGCAGGAACCACTGGGGCACCGCCCGGCATCGCAGGCGCCCTGAGCTGCACAGGCTTGGCAGCGCCCGATCTCTCCTCTCTCAGGGTCCCTTTTAATCCTCTGGCCCCGGTTCATTTCTCTCGGAGAGGCTGGTCCTGCCCCAAACGCCCTGAGACCGCGTGGCTCCCGGGCCCTCGGCGCCCTGCTCGGTCGGCTGCACTCGCCCCCCAAGGGGGCTTGGGGCCCCGTAACCCCCGGCTCACCTGAGGGGGAACCTCTCCCCGGGGTCTCGTCCCAGGTGGAAGACCAGCGGCAGCTTGGTGTGCTCCTCCTGCGAGTGGGTGGTGACCCCCGACACGTTCTGCCCGGGGCAGAAATCCACGCCCTGGAACGACAGGCCGGAGCGCAGGTGACGTGTGCGGGGCTCGCAGCGGGCGAGCACAGCAAGACCGCGGATGCCCCGGGCTGCGTGCCATCGGCCCTGTGCGCCATCCCCTAGGGCTTCAGTACTTTCTTGGGGGAAGGGGTGGTGAGTCTCTAAAATATTTTAGTCCATCTTCTATCTAATTTCTAGAGCAAAGCTTTTCACGTCCACCCTATCTGCCTCGTAGCAGATGAGGTGCGCAGCGGTCGGCATTCCTCCAAGACTCCTTGGCCAGCTGAGGAGGAGGGACCGCAGGCCTGAAAGCCAGAGGAGACACAGGGGACCCGGACGCACCGCCCCCACCCTTAACAGGAAATGGAGCGTCTTCTCCACCAAGGCTCAGGTGTGCAGCCCCGCTCCGCACCCTCCAGGCGGCCTCTGCCCTCGAGGTTCAGCCTTCGACGCACGCGTGAGATGGGGTTCCCACGCCAGCGTGTCCCCCAGGCTTGAAGGCTGCCCCTCGGGGCTCCCTGACTTAGTTTAGGGAAAGGCCTGCTGCCATCTGGGCAGAGTGGGGCGAGGCCAAGGGTTGCCACCCCAGAAGCACTGGGGACCTCAGGGCCCCATAAGCAGCTGGGCACTGGTCTCCAGGCATCATGGGACTCTGTTTACAGGGTCTGGAGCGGAGCCGTGGCGGGGCCCGTTAACCCTAAAACGGGGCCGGGGACAGAGACGTGCCTCCTGCCTCTCCTGCAGGCAGCGGTGCGGCCTGACGGCAATCCTCCCAGCACCCGCGGGTCTGTCCTGGACAGCCCGGCAGTGGAGCAGTGAATACCCTGCTTCTCAGTAGAGCAGGGAAGTGAGGAGCGAGATAAATCCATCGTCTGCCCTGAGCTGTAGACCCCTGAGTCAGCGGCTGCAATCCAAGCTGTGGAGAACGGACACCCAGGTGGGTCCCAAGTAAGTGACCTCTGACCTTCTGGGAGCAGACCAGCTGGAGAACAAAAGTGGATTTAACGGTGGGAGAAACCACCACGTTTAGCATAAAAAAGCCGAGCAGTTAATGGGGAAGAATCCAACTCTAGACAGAAAACACGAGCTATCACTTGGAAGCAAATCACGTCAGCTATTTGATTAAGATGCCGTTAATTAGTACAGGACTTTCCTCTCACAGCCACTCTCGGGAGGGAGGACCTGCCCCAGGGGCAGCGCAGCTGAGCCCCACGCAGCCCAGCCAGGCAGAGGGGGCGCGCGGCGCCCTGCCCCAGCACAGCACTGGCGTTGGGAGGACGGGAAGGAGAAGGGGGGCGGGCGAGCCGTGCCCTTGAGCCAACGCTCGTGGATTTAGTCCAGAAATGCAGAAGGTCCCATGGACACACGGGCCCTCCCTCCTGCCTCGGCCCCCCGGGCCTCAGATGCCTCCTGAGGGGAGGTCACGGGCTTGTTGGTGATGGTGGCACCAGACCTGGCACAGGGAGAATGCTCACTCCTCCTTCGCCTCTGGTACCTGATCAGGACGCGGGCAGGTGGGCCCACAGGCACTGGGGCGGCGGGGGGGTCGAGGGGGTGGGAGATGCCCCAGACAAGGGTACAGTGGGAAGTTAACAAGGTCCCCTCGGGCGAACCCTGCACCTGGGGACCCCTGACCTCCTCAGCTAAGCCATGCCCCCAGCCTGCAGACAAGGCTGCCCCTCATGTGTTGATCGCCTGGAAGGGATGCAAGAGGCGGACCCAAGTCTCCACGGAGCTCAGGGAGCTGTCGACGGCCACAAGGCCGCTGTCATGGTTTCTGGGGCCCCTCCCGACTGCACACACCCCCTCCGCCTTACTGGTCCCTGCAGGAAGAAGGGCCATCAAAGCAGCGTGCGGGTGCCCCCTCCCCCACCCCTAGCATCTGAATGGAACTGCAACCATGCAAACCCACCGCAGGGGGCACCCCCCAGTGCCTGCACGCCTGCGCACCTTGGAGAAGAGATGGGAGTTTTGCGCGTTTTGTCTCACAAGAGGACAGTGGCCGTGCAGACCAAACCAACCAGAAGCCCCACAAACAACCCTCGGGAAAGGGAAGCAGCGCCCCCCGCGGAGCTCTGCGCACGGGTGTCACCCAGCTGCGCCGAGGGGGCCTCTCCTGACACTTTCCGGCCCCACCGTGAACGCACTCGAGTCAGCACAGGCCGTGCAGCTGGCTGCTCGCTGCCTGCAGACACGCTGGGCTCGAAGAGGCTCCCCAGCCCCTGTGGGCTCCGGCTTGGGTGGAGGCTGGGCTGACCACACCTGCCCTCAAGAGCCCCAACAGCCCACGGTGGGCAAGCGGTGGCTTCCAGAACGCCAGCGCACCCGTGCAGCTGGACGCAACGGGGACCCTACGGGGTGGGGTGGGGAGGGGCCCGGGGAGGGACAAGGGCCGCCACACGCTGTCCCCAAGGGCCGCCACGCCGCCTGCCTCAGGGCCCTCAGGCGGGGGCTCCTAGGCCCTCGGCCCCTTAGCATCTTCAGGGGCGAGCCAGCCGCAGCCCTGCCCGTCGGGGTGCTGGGTGCTCAGGACAGCTCAGCAGTGATGGGACGTGGGGAGGCACAGGCTTGGCTAGGGGAGGGCGAGCAAGGGGCGCCCAGGCACGCGGAGAGGAGGTGGTGGGCGGCCACGAGCTGGGAGGGCCGAGTGGGGCTCCGGGCCTGGCAGGGGCACTTCACCGTCAGGACTGGGGGTGGACACGGGGAAGCAAACATGGCGACAGCGTCTCGGGGGGCCGCCGAGCACCTGGCCGGGCCAGTGGGTGGATGGGAGGGGAGGCCGGGAACGTGCCGGGTCTGCCTGGGTCCCTGAGGCATCTGACCCAGGTTTGGGGCTGAGCTGCCCTGAGGCCTCGTCTCCGGAGCCTGGGTGGCGCGGGCCAGGGTGGGTGTTGTCCTTGTGGCCACAGCTCGTCACCCCCAAGTCCCTGACAGCAGGTCAGCACGTGAGCCGGGGGCACAGAGGCCTCCCCAAGGTGGGACGTGAGGGACGAGGCATTCACGGAGCCGGGACCCCCTCACCTGCCTGAACTCCTCCCAGGAATTGGTCCAGGTCCAGAAGTGGGCCTTGTACTGGCCACGGGTGACCGCCATCAGCGTGTTGCCACGGTAGTAGAATACCGGCCTGTCAGGGGGACAGGCGGCATCAACTGAAAGGGTCTCCAGGCTGTGGAGGGGCCCCCTGGCCGCCCCTCGTCCTCGGTGCTGGGGAGGCTGGCGGCAGAGGAAGGGGGTAGCACGCGGGCATGGCAGGCGGGCCTGTGGGGACGAGCGTGGCGGCTGGCACCCCCTGCCACCCCCGCCAGGGCTAGCAAACTCTCATGCCAGGTTTCAAGACAGAAAAGAGACAGTGAGCCGTCCACTCCTGGCCGTCTGCCTGCTCTGGTTACACTGTACACCCTTCAGAGTCCACGCCCCTTCACGGCAGCCTGGGAAACTCATTTTGTTTGAGCAAAACAGTAGCAGGTCTCGAGCTGGAGCAACTGCCTCTGGACAGCGTCCCGGCGTGGAGCTGGGTGTAGGTTGGGGCCGGGCAGAGGGTGAGGGACACCGCAGGGAGGAACAAGGCCTCTCCACCCCACCAAGCGCTTCATGCCAAGACCCCCGGGTCTCACCTCCCCCTGGGCGAGGACACCTGCTTTGTCAGCCAGCTCGGCTCCGGCGCCAGGTGCGGGGCGCCAGGCGGGGCGAGTGCCCGGCGGGAACCTACCTGTCTGTCAGGCGGCCCTGGAGCATGGTGGGGAGGAGGTCCAGGCCGTCGATGGCCCTGTCCCTGGGTGGCTCCAGGCCTGCGAGGGACAGGCTGGTGGTGAAGAGGTCCATGATGCTGCCCAGCTGGTGGCTCACCTGCAATGGACGTGGCCCAGACGCACTGAGGATGCCCGCCCTGCCCTGCCCAGATGGCGGCCAGGGGCCAGGTCCCCAGGCGTGCTCGCTGACGCACACACGCACGCGGTCACATCCCGCAGCATGTCCACACACGCAGAATAGAGGCTTTCCCTGCCCGATGACACGCGTGCGTGGCAGAACGAGCGCAGGGAGCAGGCCAGAGAGGGGACCAAGGCTTCACGCCCCAGGATGACTGCAGGGCTGGCACAAGGCCGGCTCTGACTCACCTGGCTGGCAGGGATGTGCCCGGGCCACCAGGCGATCGCAGGCTCCCTCATCCCACCTTCAAACGTGGTCTGCTTCCCGCACAGAAAAGGGCCGTTGCTGCCGCCTGGGGATAGTCGCCCATCAGACCACGTGCCTGAGTCCCCAGGGCCATACACACCCTGCCGGGCACTCGCCCTCGGGACACGTCTGTCCACCTGGCTCCCTGCCCGGCCCTTTGGAGGTGACATTACTGAGGCACTGAGGCCGTTGTGGAGACAAAGGACCAGCCCTGGGGTTCAGGCCTCAAGTTCAAGGTCGGAACGCCTGGAGATGGCTCTGACCTAGAGCTGTGGTCATAAGGTCACGCCCCCATAGACCGCAACCACGCACACACACAGCACATGGACGTGTTAGTGAAAGATGTGGAATCGGTAAGACACAGTCCCGACCCCGGGCCTGGCAGGTGCCAGGTTCCCTAAATGTCACTGTGCACAAGCAGCTCCTGTGTGCCTGGGGTTTGGGGGTGCAGACCCCGTGTTTCTGACACGCCCTGCTCTGAGCAGGTGGTCCCTGAAGCCGGCTGTGGGCGGTGCCGAGGGCCGACAGCCCGGTCCTGGCAAATGGCACATCCCCAGCTCGCTGCCATGATGGAGGGAGGGACCCCTGAGCATGGGCCTCGCTGGTCAGCACAGGGACGGCAAGGGTCACAGGCCAGAGGCCAGTGAGGGCCTACTTCTCTCCTGCTCCTGTCTCTCCAGCTGGGGGTGGGTACATGGATTTTCATTGTCTTGTTCTGCCCCTGCAGCTCCCAGTTGCGCTGTTCCTATCCCTGGAGATCCCTGGGCCCCTCTGCCCCCAGGACACGTGGCCGTAAGGTCCCCCAGTGCCTCCCCAGACAGGCCCGGCCCTGTGGGGTTTCCAGCTTCTGTGGCCTTCCTTCCAGAGCTGTCTGAGTGACTCAGGGCCCTCCTGGGGCCCAGCCTTTTTAAGAAGAAAGGGAAAAAGAGACATCACCGCGGGGGTGTGAAACCCTCATAAGACTGTGAAACTCCGGCTCTAACAACCTCGCTCCAGCTCCAGCTCCGCAAGGTGGAAAAGCCTCAGGCCAGAGAGGCCTAGAGGCCAGGGTCCTCAGGAGGACTGCAGGCTGGCAGGGACACAGAAGGAGGGTCTGGGGGAGTGAGCAGGCCCCCCGCGCTGCGCCAGGGGCTCCGGCACTGCAGAGGAGGGGGGCTCGCTCCCTTCCCTCCCGGACACCACCCACCACGAGGCCTGGGAGGGCACTTCCGAGGGGCGGGGGTGGGCGCCAAGCCTGGGCCTGGCTGCTGCAGGGTCATCGCCCCTGTGGGAAGGGAGGCCCCCAAACACAGAAAAAGGGGCAGACGTGTCCAGTCACAACGGCCACTGTGTTACAGCTGAGATCAGAACGGAAACGCTGATAGGGAGCGTCGCGGCTTCAGAGAGAGAACTCCGGACGTGACTGGCCCCAGGGCTGGCCAGTAGAGAGGCAGGATGCAGTGAGGGCCGCAGCCTCTGCCTCCGCCTGCCCCACCGAGCTCTCCCTCCTGACCAGGCACCTGCCAGGCGGTGGGGAAGAGGGGCATTGGACCTGGGGGGCGCTCGCCGGTGTCCCTCCCTCCCCAAGGCTGAGCCCTTCACACGCGGCCTGGTGAGGGGGTGCTGAGGGGCCCCGGGTGGAGCCCCATCTGCTCAAGTCACCTGCCTTGTCTGGGCGCGGAAATGAGGGCAGCGCCGTTGTCGGACGTGAAGAAAACAAAGGTGTTCTCTGCGATGCTCAGGTCCCGGAGGAGGTGCAGGATCTTCCCGACGCTGTCGTCAATCTCCCGGACGGCGTCCCCGTAACTGTGGGAAGGAGGAAGCAGTCAGCAGGGGCCAGCGGCCTCCGGGACCAGAGGGCGGCCGAAGCCGAACCTCAGGGAGGGACGAGGAGGGGGCATTCCAGTCAAGTTTCAGACGGAATCGGGGCAGAGCCGACCCCTCCCTTCACCACCGCAGAGGCACAGATGCTTCACTCTGTCCACAGCTGACAATGGTAGCGAGGGCCCAGCCTCTGGTGGTAACCAAGCACAGTTGACCCCCCCGCCCCGGGGTCCAGGTCTATGTGCCCAAGGACTCACCGCCCTCGCTGGCTGGTGCCCAGGAAAGGCCTGGAGGCATAAACAGGTGCGTGTGTAGCGTCGATGGCCCAGTGTAGAAAGAAGGGGCGGTGAGCTGCCTGCTGCCTCTTAATGAAATCGAGTGCTTCCTGAGGAGAAGCGCACACGGTCTTCCCCGCTCCAGGCCCACCTCCCACCCCAGAGCGGGGCCAGCCCCTGCTGTCGTCACCTGCAGGTAGATCTGGGTGAGGTTGGCTTCTCCGGTCTTCAGGTTAATTGGAAATTCCTCATAAAATCTGAAAACAGTAGAGATCCAGACAGAAATCGGCCTTCAGGGCAGGAAAGCCCCTCCTCCCCGATTTCCTGGGCAAAGTCAGGGGCCTCGTTTAAAAGAGAGATGGAAACGTTCACGTCAGGAACAAAACCGGAGCCTGGAAGCTCCCAGGCCCGTCGGGGACCCATTGGGGTTGAGTCTGGTGCCCCGGTGACCCCACCATCTGGGAGAAGGAGGGGAGCCCCGCCAATGAACAGGCAGGACAGTGCGAGAGGAAGTGGCCAGTCCACGGCCACGGAGGGCACGGCTAACGGGTGTGGGCATCTCTCTGGGGTGACGGAGGCGGTCTGGGATGGGGGTGCTGGGTGAGCTACACCTCAGCAATGCTGGCCCAGCTCTGTGGTCCAGTGACGCGTACTGCGCTTCCACCAGGACAAAAATAACTTAAAAAGGAAGAAAGGGAAGTTAGGCCAGACAGGAAAGACCAGGGCCTGCCTGCAGCCACCCGATGGCCAGACCAGGCCGGTCCTGCAGCCGACGGCCCCCCAGACGGTGGCTCGGAGCGAGGCTGACCGTGCAGAGCGTAGCCCCCTCAGGGCACGGGGCCCAAACCCCAGAAGCCGAGTGAAGCGCCTCGCTCTGGGGAGCACCTGGGGCTCCCAGCACCTTTCCTGAGACAGTTAGAAGCCCCCGGACGCGGGGCTCTTATAAGTCAGAGGTCACAGCACGAGGTCTGGGCAGGACGAGGAGCTGGCGGGTGGGCAGCAGCAGTGGGCAGGGCCTGTTACCTGCCAACCATCTCCCAGTCCCGGTACACAGGGATGTTGGGCCTGGCCTTGTTGTCATAAGGTCCAAAGTGACAGTTGGGGGATCCAAACCACTCATCGAATCCGTGCTTCAGGGGGTGGAACTGAGGCCTGTGGCCCAGATGCCTAGAGAGAGGAACCCGGGGCACTTCAGGGACCGCCGCATGGGCGCCCCGGGAAGCAAACACCCTCGCTTTCAGAGAACAGCTCAGGAGACAAGGCTCCAGCCAGCCCCAGGGTGTGCTGAGCCCGGATGCCCCGTGGCCTGGCCCCCCTGCCCGCACGGTCCACCCAGGCGACAACCGAGGGGCGCACATGGGGACGGTGACCAGGTCCCATGAGCGCGGCTCACTGTCCCGGCGCCCTGGGCAGGAGCCGGACGGGCCGAGAGGATAACACGGCAAGGTGCCTGCAGGTCCGTCGGGGACCCATTGGGTCCGGCCCAGCTCGGACCCGCCCCCTGCTCCCACCCGGGAGGCCCTTCCCCGCGGGTGCGTCACGTCGGGTCCTCTCGCCAGTGGGAGGGTCTCTCTTGAGAAGGCGCAGCTTAGAGAAGGGGTTTCGGGGTGAGGTTCCTCCTCCCTGGGAAGCAGACAGGTTTCTTGGGGTCACGTTTGTAGAAAGCCTCTCGTGGCCAGCATCGCCGGCGCAGCGCTGGGGGGCTGCACCGGGCCAGGCCGACTCCACGTCACCGTGAGCTTGCCGCACAGCTCGCTCACTCAGTCAGGTGGATGCGGCACGAGGCAGCTGGGCAGGATGGGGCCGGACTGAGCTGGCCGGCAGCGGAGTCCGGGCGCCCCCTGCTGGTCCCGAAACACTCTGCCTCCGCCGGATGGCTGCCCGGCTTCGGGAGCCCCTGTGCCGGGGGCACCCGCACGGGCTCTGCCCTGAGCGCTGTCTCCACAAAGGAGAGCCAGCTGCGCCCCGTGCTTCCTCTCTGGGCCCGCAGCTATGACGTCCCCTCCATGCTGGACACCGCTGGGTGTGACACTCCTCGTCCTGCATCCTTCAGCCCAAACGGCCTTCATGAAACAAAAACACCCACGAAGGTCCGGCTCGTGTGAAGTTGTCAATTCCAAGTGCTGGTCCCAGGGCAGCTGCGGGGTCAGTACTGCCTGCCAGCGAGCTGAGTGACAGCACGTCGAGCCCCTGGGACTCAGGGCAGCCTCTCGCGGGAGTCCAGGCTCCATCCACCCCAGGCCTTGGTTAGGCTGACAAAATCCAGATCCGTGGTGCTGGGGCCCGAGGCTGGCTGTCAGGCAGTCACGGCCACGGCCACCAACACCCCCTGCGGCTCTGATGGGACCCTGCTGAGACCAGCACACCCACCTGGCAGAGGAGGGACCGAGCCCCCTGCCCCGGGCCTCCCAGAGCCCGTCATCCCATTGGCCATGGCCGCCCTGACCCCGGCTGGTCCACCAGCACTGCGTCCACCTCCCTGAGTCCATGGATCTGCTTCTCCAGGCCCTGCCGCGTCCCTTCCTGTTCCTGAGTCCGCCCATCTCCGGAGCTCGTGGGGACAGGCTCCCACTCCAGCTCTGGCTGCCCCGTGTCAGTGACCACGAATGGGAGGCCCCTGGACCAGGGCAGAGCCGCCAGGCTGGGCAGAGAGTGCCGGTCATCGCAGGGGCTCCTCCTTCTGTGGGCGCAGCCCTGGCACGGCCCCGGCGGGCCTTGTAGCCGCCCTACCGCCGTCTCCCGGGCCCTCCCGGCACTGCTGGGCCTTGCAGGCTCCCACATCCTGCACCCTCGTCAGCTCTGCTGTGCAGCCCCCACCGCCTCCAGGCTCGACCGCTCGGCCAGCAGGACAGCTGCCAGCCCCTCTCGGGGGTGAGGAAGCAGCCTCCAGGTCCTCGGGTTCCCTGAGGACTCCTCTCCCGGTTTCTGCAGATCCCCCATCACTAGGACTGTCAACTGCGTGGGGCAGTGGTCCCCAAGGGGCGCAGATGAGGTGCTTGCCCTCGAGGTGGTGAGTGCCAGAGGGGTCAAGGCGAGAGGGTCCAAAGCACAGCAGCAGCCGAGCAGAGATGATCAGGGCTGGAAAGTCAGGGAAGGCTTCCTGTAGGAAGCAGGCTTGGTCTCCAAGGGCTCCAACACGTGGGAGAGGAAAGAGAGGACATCCGACCTTCATATCAACCTCTAGGGCTGCGTACTTAGGCATCCCCGGGGAGTTGGAGAGAAGCCACTTAACAGGCTTAACCACGTAACAGCGCGACACGCGTGTGACAACATGATCTTTTACGATCACTTGATCCCAATGATTCCACACCACACGACCGTCCCCTATCCCCTGCTTGCTTCTTGGTTTCATCACCAGACAGAGCCCCTTTGCTCCCTGGCGTGTCATCGTGACGGCACGCGTGTGCAATAACATGGCTCCTTTGGTGCTGCCGTGGCAGCCACCACCCCAGCCTCACCACGGGAGGTCCCACGGGCATGGCCACAGCAGCTTTTAAAGGGATGCTTTGGACATCTTAGCGGACCTGGAATTCAAGGACTCTACTCCCACCCGAGGGGCTCCCACTGGGCAACGTGAGTAAGGAACCCGCTGGGTGAGCCCAGCAGGCAGGTGTGGGACTCACCACTTGCCCACGATCTTGCTGGTGTAGCCGGCCTCCTTCAGCAGCTCCGGCAGCAGGAGCTCTGAGTCCGGGATGCCGCCCACTATCTCCTGTGGCGTGTAGGCTGGTGGAGCAATGCACCGTGTGAGCCGGCAGGGTCGAGCGGCAGAGCCCTGGTCGGGGCGGCACCGCCTGGGCACTTTGCAGGTCTTCCGGCGCTCCTCACAGCCAGCACCATTACCAGAGCGAACAGGCAAACGTGCCCCCGAGGGGGGTCCGGACGTCAGGGGTCAGGGGAGGGCCCGCCCCCGGCATCTCCAGAACTCGGGCTCTGAGACCACACCTTCCTCCAAGGGCCCCTTGAAGCCCCACTTGGTCGGGGAGCCCACCCTAGAGCCGGGCTGCCCCCACGCCCGGGACAGGGCGGGAGCCGGCCGCACCCTCACCATCCTCCCCACTCGCCTAAAACACATTGTTTCTGATGGAAGCTCTGCGTTCTGTTTTAACGGGTTACGACCCAGACAGAAGCCTCAACCCTGGGCAATGAGTGTGCCCGGGAGAAGCCAGGTCACCAGAGAGGACAGGTGACAGACGCCCCCTCCCTCTGCCCCAGGGCACAGCCTACCATTCCTCGCGTGCCCGTTGGTGGTGTAGAAGCCACTGCGGATGGGCAGGCGTCCGGTGAGCAGAGCCGCCCTGGCTACGCGGAGGGGACACAACAGAAACATGGGTCACGCGTGCAGCCTGAGGCCAGCCCTGTGGTACCTGAGTCCCCGGCAGCCACTTGAGAGCCGGGTGGGAGCACAGCCCCGCAAAGACCAGCAGCGGGGCCAGCTGCAGCTCCCCCTCGCTCGCTCTCTGGCTCCCGGGACAGCCCACAGGCCTCCTCATGTGCCGCCCCTTCCGGGGTCACCTCTCGTCCTCCAGATCAGAGGTTCTCCCCACCTGCGAGGCCACTACACCCCCAGCTGACGATCCCTTCCCCGGCTGAGCACCTCCCCCGAACCAGCCGCGACACTCAGCTCCATGAATGAACAGCCGCCGCCACCGAGGCAGCCACTTGGGCCTCAAACACCCGCAGAGGCTCCGAGCCCTTGGTGGCCTCTGATGGCTCCTGATGGCCCCGCGTTCCCCAGAGCATGGAGCTCAGGTGCTCCCAAGCACCAGGATCTGACAGAAGAGGCCGCAGCCCACCTGCCAGCCCTCTGCCCCTTGCAGGAAATGCCGGTGGAGCCGACACCCAAGTCAGGGCGGCTACCCCTGCGCTCCGTGCCCGCACCCTGTGCCCCTTTCTGGTCTACGCATTCCCCGCCTCCCCACCGCGCCTCAGTCTTCGCGCTCCGTGCCCGCCCCCCTTGTGTCCCCCCACCCAGCATGCCCTACGCCCGGCCCCACTCCCTGGTGGCCTGAGCAGGCCGTGACTTACAAGGGGAGCACAGGGGGTTGGCCGTGTAGAAGTTCGGGAAGAGCATCCCTTCTGCAGCCATCCGGTCCAAATTCGGGGTCTCTCTGGAAGGTTCTCCGTACACCCCGAGGTCGCCCCACCCCATCTGCAGGAAAGAGCGTGTGGAGGTGGGATAAGAATGTAGCCGGAGCCGCGGCCCCCGGCGCATCCCAAGTGCGGCAGGTGCACGGTCAGCCGCTCCCCGGTGCAGATGCCCAGCGCCCACCTCCTCCCGGCTCCGACGCCGGCCCCACGTGCTCACGGGGCACCGGCACCAAGACACACACCTCTGCCTTCCGCACAGACAAGGAGGCTGTCCTACTCTGCGGTGTGAATTCACATTTAAAGACAGTGGCCAGGCCCCGTGAGGCTAACCCGGCGAGGCCCCGAGACCCGCGGTCCTCCTGAGCTCGCTGTCCTGAGAACTGGGCCGGCTGGCACCCAGGCGCCGCATGAATGTCCACAGCAGCAGGACTCCCGACTGCTCAAAAGACACAGCCTGTGTCCATCACTGATCAACAGCAGACAGATGTGGTCTATCCATCCAGGACCGGGGTGAACAGCAGCCTCCCCAGTTTATGTCCACTCAGAACCGGAGAACGTAACCATATCTGGAAATACGGACGTAATTAGCTAAGATGAGATCACACTGGACTAGGGTAGTCCTAAATCCAGTGACTGGGTCCGTGTGAGAAGATGGGACACAGAGACAAGACAGACACACGAGGACAGGCCAGGCCTCCACGACGGAGGCAGAGACTGGAGGGTCGTGGCCACAAGCCAAGGAGCACAGGAGCCCCCAGGAGATGGAGGGGAGGGAAGACCCTCCCTTGGAGCCTCCAGAGAGACTGGCCCTGCAACCCCTTGATTTCAGACTCTGGCCTCCAGGACTGGAGGAAATAGATTCCTATTCCAAGGCACCAAGTCTGTGGCCACCTGTTAGGCATGAGGGACCTGATACACACACTACGGACCAGTACTCGGCCGTAAAGAGGAACGAGGTGCTGACACTCACGAAAACAGGCTGCTGAGAAGCTGGTCAGAAAAGGCCGCAGGGTGTACGATGGATGTGAGATGTCCAGAACAGGCAAGTCCATGGGGACAAGGCAGATGGGTGGCTGCCAGGGGCTGGGGGAGGGGGAGGAGAGTGACTGCCAGTGGGAAAGGGGTTTCTCTTCGGGGGGTGGGATGTTCTCAGCTACTGGATGGGGGCGCTGCACAAGCCGGCGCACGCGCTCAACACCACCAAACTGCACGCTTTAAAATGTTAAAAGGGTGAATTCGTGTTATGTGCGTTGTGCCAAAATAAAACCTGCCAGGTGGTGAGGTGGGTTAGCACGTGCACAGGGACGGACGGATGGACAGATGTGAGACAGAGCAGGCAGTCCAGGTGGGGTGACAGGTGTGCACTGCGACACCCTTTCAGCTGCGCGGGCGTTTGACAACTTTCATCATAAAGCGCTAAAGAAATAACCTGAAAAGGGCAACGGGGTGTGACTTCGCCCTACGACCCAACGCATCCTTCTGCGGCCAGTGGCGTGGGGCAGGAGTGACCCCGACAAACTGATTCCCCTCGGCGCTGCTGGCGGGCGCGGCCCTGCTTCCCCTCTGGATTCTCTAGACGCGCCAGCTCCCTCCATGCTGGCTCTCCTTCACCGGCCGCTCCTCCTGGAGGGGTGGAGCGGGGGGGAGGGCGGGGATGGGGCTTCTTCCCGGGGTTATGAAGATGACCTACAGCTGACCGTGGTGACAGCTGCACGAGGCTGTGAAGGTGCTAGAAACCGCGGAATTGTGCCCTTTAACTGGTGAGCTGTGCATGATGGAAACTACGTCTCCGTAGAGTGCCACTGGAGAAGCGCAGGCACCTGGTGCTGCAGAGGCCTGGCCGTGCCTGTCTCTCTGGGGCCCCTTAAAGCTCTCCAGACTCATGCGCCACGGCCTGCCAGCCCACAGCAGGCTCGGCAGGTCTGCACGGAGACGCTGGGGAGAGCGGGGCCAGCGCGCACGAAGCTCGGGGAGCCCTGGATCACACGTGGGGGCCGAGCATGCAGGTTTGCCCAGGATGGTCACAGGTAAGTGTGTGGTCTGGCTGTAATCATTCATGCCCCCTGCACTGGGCAGTAGCTCACACGGCGCCCTCTCCATCAGGGAGAGCCAGGAGGGGGACACGTCCCCTCGTCTCCCGGCCTTAGGCCCATCCTGACACTCGGGTCCCAGAGCTGCCTGGGGGCTTCTGCCCTTGGACTGTGCGGTCTGTTCTCAAAGAACCTTCCAGCCATAGAGTCCCTTTGGAGATGGTTTATCTTGAAATTACTGAAAAGGCTTTTCCGTTCACCACAACAGGAGCCGGAATGAAAGTTGCCCCTGGAGGGAAGTGCGGCCGACAGGGGCAGGAAGTGGAGTGGAAGGCACGAGGCTGAGGTTCCAGGCCTCTCCCTGCTGCCCCCTCTCCCCGCACCCCACGGGGCACAGGCGGGCTGCCGACCCTCACCCACAGGCCAGGTAGGAGGAGCAGAGAGAGGCAGAGGGGCTGGGTCCGCTGGCACCACCCAAATCCCAGCCTCCCAGGAGGGAGGTGGGGCTCAGCACAAATCTTACGTTTGCATAAACAGTTTAGGCACAGGGAATGCTGGGATACTCCCCAAATCCAAGTTCCCAGATGGCGGCCAAGGGCCCACCTATTTACAGGTGAGCCTCTCTGAGGCCTGCAGTCACTGGCCTGCTGTGTTAGCTCTTTCCTGTTGAATCCAGTTCTATTATCACCTATCGGTAGACTTTCTTGGCTATACAAATAGGGATGTTAACATCCACCTTGCACGGCTATCACGGGTTCCATGAGACGGTCCTCCACGGCACCCTGGGCAGGGTCTCCCACAGAGTGTGAAGGATGTCTCCCCTCTCCCACGTGATCGCCCACCCGCGCTCCCAAGGCAGCCGGGAACCCGGGCCTACGGTCCTCCTCCTGGCCTCGGCCTTGCCATTACTCGGTGGGAACTTCAAGACTTCTGGGCGTAACTAATGAGAACATAGCACAGGGAACTCTACTCAGTACTCCCTGGTGACCTAAATGGGAAAGAAATCCAAAAATGAGAGGATACATGTATACGCATACCTGATTCACTTTGCTGTACAGTAGAAACTAACACAACACTGTAAAGCAACTACGCTCCAATAAAAATTAAAAAAAAAAAAAAAAGACTTCTGGGCAGTGCAGGGGCCACACACAGCTACGAGGGATTATTACCCGTGCATGTGTCCACATCGACACGTGTGCAAGGCCCTGGAGGGTCAGGGCGGGGGCACTGGCTGGATGGGCCCACCGTGGGGACACAGGGGCTGGCCTCTGTGCAGCCTGGCCTTACCCTTCCCAGTAGCCACAGGGCGTCCTCCTTAGTCCTGTTTTACAAGTAAAGAACTGAGACACAGACGGCACTCGGGCCCAGCCGGGCAGGAGGGAGCTCTGTCCCTGCGCTCCGGCCCCATCACCCATCAGCCTTAGAGAATGGAGCTTCTCAGCCTCTTCTAAATTCTTCCACAAGTTGATGCCTACCAGGGCCTGCGCCTCCTGCCAGGCCGGATGACCGCCTGGGTGAGGACACAGAGCTGGGGGGCCTGAAGCCTGTCTAGTCGGGAGAGCCTCGGCCCCCACTTCTGCTAAAGTCGCTTTGAGTGTGTTTCCTGTCATGCGCTGACCAGGACAGAGGTCTCCCCGACTTCTCTGGGCTTCAGCTGCCAAAGAACCCCAAAGTCACAGGAGGAACCCGCAGAGGAGAGTCAGGGCATTGGGGCCTCCTGGCCCACTGTTCCTGTTTCCTGGACCCACCCTGGGCACGCAGGCAGACGGGCCCCTGGGTCAGCCCCCCTCGAGTTAGACGTGCCCAGTGCCGGTCCCCCTCCACCACTCAGGGCCTCCAACAGAGCCCAGCGGCCCCGGTAACGGGCAAAGAGAAACAGGTGGGTGTGGGCACAGGTTGTACTTTCTGTAGCCCCATAAATCCAGAAAACGACCATCTCAACCAGCCTGCAGCATCGAACTTCACTAATGAACTGTCACCTTGGAGAGAAGGGGAGGGGCAGAAATCGGAGAGGCTAAGTGCTCAGCTAAGCCTTGCTTGCCCCAGTAATTTATGTACTTAAACAGCCTTCCTGCCCAGGAACCTCAGCTTTGAGAAGGCTGACACAGCAAGCATTTCCAAGATGCATGTGTTCGTCATGAAGCAAAGTTTCCGTACCAGCCATCGGGGCGGGCTCTGGAGGAGAGGAGCTTCCGGGTCCCTACGGAAGCCGTTGTGTCTGAACAGTTACAGGTAAAGAGAAGCACGGTCTGTGTCACCTCTGGGTGGTGCCACCATGGATGGGTTTCTGTGATCTTTTCCGGCTTATTTGAATGTTGTTAACTTTTTGTAATAAAGAATTATTTTCATAATAAAAAAATTACATGAGATATATTTTATGTCTTTTTCTTGTACTAGGTCTTTGAAATCCGAGCGTGTTTTTTACACACACAGTACCTCGCAATTCCGACCAGCTGGGACTGCCCAGCAGCCACGTGAGGCCCGTGGCCTTGGTCCAAAGGCTCCTGGGAGTGTCTCTGCTGGTCTTTTGGGGAACTTTGAGCTATTTTTACTCACAACACTTCTGACACCAAATGTGTGTGTGTGTGTGACCACAGCAACTACTTCTCTGGCCTCCGGGCACCGGCTGGGAGTGCAACAATTCAGCTCCGTCTGACACTACCTACCTGGACCTGGCATCTGACCCCACAGGTCAAGGGCTCAGCCCCACAAGACTGCCCCCACTTCACATGCCAGGCCCACATCCTGGGCCTCTTGTAAGTCAAGGCTCCCACAACCCACCCCCACTGCCCCCAAAGTTGGATAATTTGCTAGAACGGCTCACAGAACTCAGGGTGGCGCTGTGTTTACTATCACCTGTTTACTATCAAGGATACAACTCAGGGACAACAGGTGGAAGAATGACTCAGGTGAGGTGTCGCGGGGACTTCCCTGCCCTCTCTGAGCCCTTCCACGTGTACACCGACCTGGAGCCCCTGAGGAGGTCAAGGCTGTGCTGGAAGCTCTAACCTTCCAGTCACGCCTTGGCCTTCCTGGCGACCACATCCTGAAGCCATCCAGGGCCCCCCCGCTACAGACACTGGTATCACTCCGGATTCGAGGGCTTAGGAGCCGCATGCAGGACCCTCTGCACTGCCTCAGCCCTCAGGACGGGGCGGAGGGGAGGCCCAAAGGGCCGCGGTCTCCCCACACCTCAGGGCAGCAGGCACCTGAACCCAGGTTTGTCTGCGTCCCCACTTTACGCCAACGCCCCACAGGGACTAATTCCAGAGCCTCCATTTCACTCCCCAAAAAGCGCCCCCCAAATACAGTCCTGCTTCCTTGGGAAGGAGCACAGGGACCAAGTCGCAAAGGAGGCGCGAACAGCAAGGCTCTGTGGGAAGGGTTGGCCCGCCGCAGTGACCAGGGTGGCCTGGGGCTACACACACACCCATCCGGGGACATTCCTCCGGTTCCCAGGGCAGGTCCAGCAGGCCAAAGGCAGCGGGGAAGGCGACTTCCAGGGCGGGCAGGCAGGCCGGGGTCTTAGTCAGCTCTGCACCGCTTCTCTGCCACCCACACCCCCAGCAGTGGGGGGCGGCAGGCGAGAGCAGGGATCCTGGGGAGGTGGTCCTCACGCGGCCAGCATCGCAGCACGCCTGAGGGGCAGCGGAAGGAGCGGGGGAGGGAACAGGGAAGGAGGGTCTTCTCCTGGCCCGGCCTGGACACTACACCTCACTTCACCCTCACCCACGAGCCAGGCTGCGGCCTGCAGGGCCAGGCGCGACCCCCACACCGCCGGCCGCCGCCGCCAACCCCGCCCGAGCGCAGTCCTCCCGGGATCCCGGCCCACACCCGCACTCACGTCGTCCATGAGCAGGAGCAGGATGTTGGGGGGCTGCGGGGCGCCTGTGACCCCCAGCCCCGCGGCGCTCAGCACCAGAAGCAGCCGCCACCTCGTCGCCGCAGCAACCGCCGCCATGGCAACCACGCCGAGCGCCACCGAGCCCCGGAGCGGCGGGAACGGCCCGGCGAAGCGGGCGACCCTTCCGGCTTGGCGATGGGGCGGGGCCATGCCGGCTGAGTGACAGGAGAAGCGGGGCCCTGACCGACAGAATGAGAGGTGGGGCGGGGTCAGACCGGCTGAGTGACAGGGATGTGACAGGCGGGTGGGGCGGGGCCTAGCCGGACGCATTACCGTCGTCGTCGTCACGTGATGCGGCCTGTCGGGCTCCCAAGATGGCGGTTTGCGTAGCGGTGATCGCCAAGGAGGTGCGTACTCCGCCGGGCAGGCCCGCTCCAGCGTCAGCCTAGCTCTCCGGTTCCTCTCCTTCCCTGCCCCAAGGGCTCCGGAGGGTGGGCCCGGGGGCTTTGCCGAGCGTAGGTGGCCAGGGGCGGGCCCGGCGGAGGCGCCGCCCAGACCTGCACCTGCCGCTGCCGAAGCGTCACGGGCCGGGTCTTCCTCTTCCGTGCGGGCCGCCGCTCCGCCCAGCCACCCGTCCGCGGGCTTTGTGGTTTCCTGCTCCCGAGTCTAGGCGTCCACTTCTGTCCATCCTGCTCGGCCGCGCGCTCCCAACGGCCAGGCCGTCGACCCCCGGACGAGTGACTGTTCCTCTCCGCTCAGCAGCCACAAGTCAGACCGTTGCACACCTCTGCCTAGAGACCTCAACAGTGGCTTCTCATTGCCGTAGGATCATGTCCGAATAATCCCCTCCCCGTACCACAGACACGCTCCACTCCAGCTGACGGACTTACCTGCAGCTCCCCCGGCAGGCTCTGCTCCCTCACGTCTGGGCCTCTGCACCTGGAACCCCTTCCTCCTTCTCCCCCACTCCTGTCCCCTCCACTGGCCACCGAAGATTTCACTTTCTCTAGAAAGCTCTTTCTGAATCCTGAGATTGGGCTGCGTGGCCATCCACGCGCTCCTACTGCACGGAGCCGTGGTGTCCGCCCCGGCCTTTTGAAGACTAGGCTTCTGCGGCGGTTTTCCCGTGAAGCTCTTGTTACGCTGACTTCCGTCTTATCACTTGCTGCGTTATTTGTTGGTGGGTTTGTGGACTGTCTCCTTCATCTGTCATCTCCATCAGGGTAGGGACAGCGTTGTGTACACTATATCTGTGCAGTGCCAGGCCTGTGGGAGCCTGGGAAGACGCTGTTAACTCCAGGGTTAGGTTGCTCAGAAATGGCCCTGCAGAGATGGAGGTCTGAGACAAGCCTTGACGGGTTTTGAGGGAGCCTGCCAGTGCCTCTGAGACTGCAGGAGCTGGAGTGTTGGGAAACAGCCAGTATGACGGGGCCAGGAGGAGGGCACGTGCTAGGATGGGGCCCTGCTCAGAACGTGAGTGACAGGCTGCGCTCAGACCCACTTCAGAGGCGTCTTCTCTTTTCTGCCCATCCTACCCATGCCCCTTTGCAGACAGTATGAAAACCTCCTCAGATTAGATTGGGTGCCCTGAAGGCAATGCCCACGGCAATTTGAAGGATTTTTAAAATTTTATTTATTTATTTATTATTTATTTTCGGCTGCGTTGGGTCTTCGTCCTTGGGTCTTTTTTGCTGCACGCGGGCTTTCTCTAGTTGCAGTGAGCGGGTTGCTTCTCTTGTTGGGGAGCACGGGCTCTAGGCGCACGGGCTCAGTAGTTGTGGCTCGCGGGCTCTAGAGCGCAGGCTCAGTAGTTGTGTTGCACGGGCTTAGCTGCTCCGCTGCATGTGGGATCTTCCCGGACCAGGGCTCGAACCCGTGTCTCCTGCATTGGCAGGTGGATTCTTAAGCACTGCGCCACCAGGGAAGTCCCAGTTTGGAGGATTAAGCAGTGGGTTTTGGGGAATGAGAGCGTATTCCATGGCTAATTGGCACTTGGCTGATCTGCCCTCCTGAGTGCCCCGTGGCCTTGTTTTCCAGGCCAGCGCACATGGGGTGGATCCTTGTCACTTCAGCCACCGTCATCCTTTTCTTGCAGAATTACCCTCTTTACATCCGCAGTGTCCCCACGGAGAACGAGCTCAAGTTTCACTACATGGTACACACGTCCCTGGACGTGGTGGACGAGAAGATCTCAGCAATGGGGAAGGCCCTGGTGGACCAGAGGGAGCTCTACCTGGGCCTGCTGTACCCCACAGAGGACTACAAGGTGTATCCTCGCACCTGGCAGTGGCTTCGAGTCTGGGGATTCCCTGCAGTCGCAGGGTGCGCTGTAGCATTAGGTCCCCTTGAAAAGCATCTCATAACATCACTTGAAAAGAAAAAAGATGCGGGCTTTTGGCCAGTGGGGAATTAGAGCAGCTCGAGGACACTTAGGACCTCACACCCTTTTTTCTTTAATTAGGAGGATAATGTGGGAGCAGCCAGGCTTGAATTGCCTTGTGACAGTCCCCACCTGTTCCTTGGGTTTGTGGAGGAACTGGGGACTCTCTGGCTTCATGCTGTCTCAGCGGGGCCACCACCTCCTGAGCAACGGGTCATTGTTCACGCATCTTTTTTTTTTTTTTTAGTATTTATTTATTTAGGCCACACAGGGTCTTACTTGCGGGATGTGGGATATTCCTTGCAGCGTGCAGAATCTTTAGTTGCGGCATGTGGACTCTTAGTTACAGTATGTGGGATCTAGTTCCCCGAGCAGGGATCGAACCCCAGCCCCCTGCATTGGGATTGTGGAGTCTTAGCCACTGGACCACCAGGGAAGTCCCCACTCATCTCTTTGCCAGGCCCGGCCCCACCAGTCACTGTAAGATCTTGACCAGTCCTTGGGACAAATGGCTCGAAACCTATGGAGTTCAAAGACATTCCCACAAGCAGTAACGAGCTCGCCCAGTGTCACTGCCCGGAGCCACTGTTCCGCAAGATGGAGTGGCCTTTAGAGGTATAGGCACCTTAGGCAGGATTCGCCTCATTTGTGCAACCTCTGGCCTTGCAGTTAACCCTTCCCAGCTGGGAAGTGATGCAGAGAGAAGGCGAGGTGCCCCAGGGTTTGCGCAGGTTGCCCCGGGGCTTGGATCATGATAAGGCTTAGCTCCGTGCCCTTTGCTTCTCCAGTAAACACCAGAGCTGTCTAAGGAAGTGTCCAGTCACACCTGCTGCAGTCCCGTGTCCTCCTGGCACTGTGGGAGTGGCCCAGCCTGGGGCACTTGCTGTGATGCAGGTGTCATGCTCCTCCAGAGCAGCTTAGCAGCCGGAGGACATGCACAGATGGCCTTCCTCTCGCAGGCTCTGCACGGTGATGCCGTGCTTGGGGCTGTCACAGAGTCCCCGTGTTAAGAGCGTGTTCCCTAACCAGCTGTGCAGTTACGGCTACGTGACCAACTCCAAGGTGAAGTTTGTCATGGTGGTGGATTCCTCCAACACGGCGCTCAGAGACAACGAGATTCGCAGTGTGAGTGTGGGGGCCGGTGGGCGCGCCTGGCCGCTCGGTTTTCCGTCTTTGTTCAGAAATGCTGAGAAGCCCGAGCGTGGCAGCAGCTGTGTGTACTTGCACGTGTGAATGAAACACGTTGTTGGCTCTTTTTCCAGATGTTCCGGAAGCTGCACAACTCCTACACAGACGTGATGTGCAACCCCTTCTATAACCCGGGAGACCGCATTCAATCCAGGTGGGCGTGGCGCCTTCTCGGGTAGCCCCCGCCTTGCTGAGAGGCAGCGATTCTGAGAGGCAGGGAGGGAAGGTCTTTTTAAGCGACGGGCACTGTCCGTCTAAGGCAGCCATTCTGAAGAGGCAGAACCCTGTTTTTCCAAACAAACTCTTCCTTGGATCTCCAGATCAGCAGAAGGGGAGTTGGGGCGCGGGGGCTGCAGAGCTTGCCCGTCTGGTCTCCCAGGTCGGCCCAGCAGGTCCTGGGGCGCCTCCCCAGATCCCAGTGAGGGCCCAGGCATATGGACAGGAGCCTCCGGGAGAAAACGTCCTCCTGTCGCTGCCCGATTTTGTCTTTGACGTTGAACTTAGACGATTAGGAAATTAGGTTGCAGGTGTCTTCCAAATAGCCTTCAGGTAAACACAGACCTAACATCTGGATGTCACAATGATGCTTCCCAAAGAAGCATTCACGAGCACGTGCTCCAAACCTGCTCTGGGAATTCCCTGCATCCCAGACACATCCCAAGGGGTTCCTTGTAGCCGGCAGGTGACCCCAGCCAGGGAAGATGACCCCTTCCTATGGTGCCTTCCCTCAGTGGTGACAGTGTGTCTTGGGTCATCCTGGGTGCCCCCCCTCCCCCCCTCCCCCGCCTGGAGACCCAGCAAGGGCAGCACCGTGGGAAACCGCACAGGAATGAGGTGGGAGACTCAGATTCTCACCGCCTGATGTGGCGGCATGCATGTCCTGGCCTCAGCCAGTTTTACTCACCTGGACCTCAGAGACTGACATCTCTGCCAGCCAGGGATGGAGGGCCTGGGTCTGCTTCTCTGATTGTCTGTTTCTCTTTGCAGGGCCTTTGATGGCATGGTGACGTCCATGATGATACAGGTCTGTTGAGGAGAGCTCTGCAGCCCGTGGCTGGAAGGAATCGTTCTGTGCATAACTGTGTTGTTCAGATGTATCTTTATTTCCACTTGTCTCCTCTTGGGTGTCATGGACGTGCCGCTGGGGGCAGGGCCTCATGCACGGTGCCTGTTGACTAAAGGTCTTGTGAGATCAGGTTTGGCTTTTTCCTTCTGCGTCAGCAGAAGGTTTAACTAAAGACAGTTTAGGGACTTACCTGGCTGTCCAGTGGTTAGGACTCTGCGCTTCCACTGTAGGGGCCGCAGGTTCAGTCCCCGGTCAGGGAACTAAGATCCCGCATGCTGCACGGCACGGCCAAAAAACAAAACGAAGGAGTTTATGTGGACTTTTCAGGGACAGAGCAGATCAGGGACCAGACAGAGCAGGAGCTGTTGTCCCCACTAGGCACGAAGGGGCAGGGGGAGCCGGGTGGCAGGAGCTCTCAGAGCTTGGAGCCCAGAAGAGGCTGCGAAGGGAGGGGCAGAGGACCTGTGGGCCGGCCGCCCCCTCCAGTGGCTCAGCAGGTGGGCTAATCTGGAGGGGTCGGCCTTCTGTGCCCAGAGCCGGGTTAGAGGGGCACGTGGGACGGGCTGCACACCTTCCCCCGGCGGGAGGGCCCTTCCTCCTGGTCTGGCCCGGGCCCGGAAGGCCACCCCCCAAGACCGTGCGCTACAGCGTCTGCATCGGCTGCCGCTGGGCATCGAATGGGCAAACGGCCAGAGCGCCTCCTGCCTGTCAGCGCCCTGAGGCTCCTGAGGGCCCGGGGGCCAGGTGGGTGTTGGGAGAGGAGCCCCCTCCCTGCTGACCCCCAGGCCCCTGGGCAGGCTGTGGGAGGGGCGCTGACACTTGAGGAGGGGCTGATGTCAACAGATTTCCGCCTGCTGCCCCAGAAGCCTGCTCAGTCAAGGCTGATCACAGTTCTAACTGACCATGACTGAGGCCGCGGCCCCTTCTGGGATCAGGTGACCCAGGTTCTAGTGACGGCATCTCTGAAGTGGAAGAGGCCCTCCTGGGCCTGAGCCACCTACACAGTCTGCTCTGTGTGGTCTCAGCGTGGCTGGCTTCCTTGATCAGGCACCCTCAGACACCATGAGCCCCTCCTGCCCCCTCAGTCACTCTAGAGAGGGTCTCTGACCAGGAGGAAGGTAGGAGCGTGGCTCAGACCCACTAGGAACAGGGAGGCTGTGAGCTGTGAGCGTCGTCGGCCCAGGGCTGGAATTGGGATGCACTCCGCTCGGCTTTGGGTTTCCTTCCCTTCCTCTGAGCACGGGATTACAGAAGCAAACAAACAAAACACAGCTCAGAGTGTGTGTTAAAGACACACGTCCCGGGCTCCCCCCACCCTGCCTCACCTGCCACAGGTGGAATTGCAAGACCTAGAAGAGGGCTGAGAAGTGCGACCAGCAGGTGTTGGTCTGATGCAGGCCACCCTCACACGGGCTTTCTCCCCACAGTCCATCCTCAACTTTCTGGTTGAGCTTTTACTTAGTAATCTCTCCTGCCTGAGTAATGGCTGAGGCAGGGACTACAGGTTGCCAAGGCAACATCCATTCTCCCTTGCTTGCTTACTAACAGAACCCTAGTGTTATTGGGGACAATTGGCTAGACAAAATATACTTCCTGCCCTCACAAGGGTAGGTAGTTATGGCATTTAGGTGGATGGCGTTGGGAGGCACTTGCAGGAAGGACACTTAAAAGGGGGATTCAGCTGGCAGTACCTTTATCTTTACCCTTCCTCCTTCCTGGAACTTAGATGTGATGGCTGGAGCCCAGGCAGCTATCTTGAGAGCATGCAGGCAACATTCATCCCCTGAGGATGGAGAGCAGAAAGCTAGAAGGAGGCTGGGTCTTTGCTGACATACCAGCCCTGGACTACTTATGTTCAGCATTTTTTTTAATGAGGAAATGAAACCCCTATCTTGAAGCCACTGCTGTTTGGGTTTTTCTGTAGATGGAGCCAGAGCGACCCATAATGGGTTTACATTCGACGTTTTTCACGTGCATTGTCAGGTAGCATTCCCGTTTTAGGTCTGAGAAAATCAAGGCTTAGATGTAATCTGCTGGCCTTTGCTTTGCCAACAGAACTGTCAGATGTCAGTTCCATCTTAACTTTTTGCATCTCTGTACTGTGAGGCTCGCCTCATTGAGGGCCACCTGCCTGCCCATCCCCCGCCACCTGCTCAGCCCTTGGCTGCTGCTCCAGGTGCTTCTGCTGAAGTTCTGTCCTCCCTCCCCATCAGCATTCCTTCTCCCTTCTTCCCCGGGCCAGACAGCCAAGAGGATCCTGCGTGTCTTGGCTTTCTCTGGGCATAGCTGAGAAAGTGTGGGTCGGAGCCCTGGCCGCCCACATGGGCTGCTTGGGCCTGAAATCCACAGGAAAGGAGGGACTCAAGGGCCCACTCTCCTCGCAGTGGCCACGCAGAAGGGATTAAGAAGATACATCTGAAAAGGGACCAATTCCTTGCGATAGAAGCCTGTCTGCAGGTCCTTCCACAAAAGCAAAATGCACAATGAACGCATCAAGACCAATGCACATCCTCGCCAAGGAGGAGACTGGCACAAGGTACAGCGCGGCAGGAGCTGGTGCTTCATAAAGTTCAGCTCCAGGAACTACGTCTGGGAGGCCTCCCTCTCCTGCAGCCCCCAACTGCACATGATCCAGGCCTGGCTCGGCCCTGAGCCACCCGGCAGCCTTGGCAAGGTCCCTGCCACTCAGCCCCTCCTACCCACATTCTCCAGGGGCCAGTGGTGGTGTGTGTGTGTGCGTGCACGCGTGCACGTGTGCACATGAAAACAGAAATCTATACTCTCACGTTTCTGGAGGCCAGAGTCAGAAATCAAGGTGATGGCAGGGCTGGTTCCTTCTGCAGGCTCTGAGGGAGGGTCTTTTCAGCCTCTCCAGCTTCTGATGGCTGCCAGCGACTGTTGGAGTTCCTTGGCTTATGGACGCATCACCGCAACCTCTGCCTCTGTCTCCACATCACGTTCTCCGTGTGTCGGTGTGTCTCGTACCCAATGTGTGTCACTGGGTTTAGGGCCACCCAGGTGATCCAGGGAGATCTCCAGATCGTTAGCTTAATCACATGTGCAAAAACCCCTTTTCCAAATAAGATCACATCCACAGGTACTGGAGATTAGGATGTGGACATATTTTGGGGGGGATTTGGTTCACCCCACCACAAGGGCCAGTGCTGACCCCAGATCGCAAGCGGAGTGTGAACCTGGCCAGATGGACACGCGGATGGAGAGCACAGGCGCGCCCTCCCGAGAAAACACTTCACTGGTGCTGGAGAGGGGACACTGGGGACTGGGGACCGTCCACCTGTGGATAGCTTAAGGACCTGATAATCAAAAAAGTACAAGGTGGGCTTCCCTGGTGGCGCAGTGCTTGAGAGTCCGCCTGCCGATGCAGGGGACACGGGTTCGTGCCCCAGTCCGGGAGGATCCCACATGCCGTGGAGCGGCTGGGCCCGTGAGCCATGGCCACTGAGCCTGCGTGTCTGGAGCCTGTGCTCCGCAACGGGAGGGCCCACAACACTGAGAGGCCTGCGTACCGCAAAAAATAAATAAATAAATAAATAAATAGTACGCGGCAAAGAGGGTTGCTTTAGAAAAGCCCAGGCTGAAATTTGTTAGTGGTTATTTAAGGCCAGGACCCCGTGTGTCTGCAGCTGGGCCCCAGAGCTTCCTTTCCCCAATCCGAACTCAGTCAGAGGGCAGAAAGCACGCTGCACCATCAGGGAGGGAAAGAGCGGGGCGTCTGCCACAGGGAGGAGCGCAGGCAGGGCGCCCGTCACGGAAGCCCCTCTGCGTCCCTATGTGAAGAAGCCCAGGCTTGCGCCAGGTGCCCCGGGCGCACCCTCCTGCGGAGCCTCACAGGTGAGGACCCACAAGGCGACGTCTGTGTCACTCGTCGCGGCGGAGTGTGTGCCCCGGAGGCCACCAGGCCCGGGTGAGGCGCGGGGGCTGGCGGTGACGCTGTAAACCCCGAAGCTAACGCTTGGCTGCCAGGAGTGAAGGGGGTAGAGCTGGGTCTGGGATCCACAGCCGCAGCCCATCCGCCGCCTTCTCTGCACGGTGTGCACCGAGGAAACAGCGTCCGGGTGAGGCGAACAAAGCGGGGCGGTCTGTTGCCATGTGCTTTTAAAAAATATTCAAGTTTAATAATTTATGCTTTACCAGTAAGACACACATTTCTACTTTTCTGTAAAAGGCGTTAGTGGAACAGTCCTGAGTATGCCGCCCCGAAGCTGACCCGACGCTGCCTGGGCCTCACCTGCCCGCAGCTTTGCCCGGTGCCCTCCAAAGCCCCGACTAGCCCGCGTGCCAGGCCCACCCCGTGCCCTGCTTCGCGACCGGTGGCTTCGGCCGTGGGGTCTGGGCTGTCCTCCCGCCGAGGGAAGGGGGACGGGTAGTTATTCTGCGCGGAGTAATGGTCGCACGAGGAGCACGGCTGTCTACTGCTGACCCAGCGGCAGCCCCACTCTCAAAATCGGGCCCTCCCTTCAATACGGTGAATACCACGGCGGGAATCTTCCGCGCCCCCTGCCCGAAGAGAGGCCGGGGGGCGAGCGGCCTCCAGGGCTCCGCCCACCGGACCCAGCCAGGCCCAGCAGAGCCCCGCCCACCGGGCCCCGCTCCAATAGGATCCCGCCCTCGCAGGGCCCGGCCCACCGGTTCCGCCCCCGTGGTCTGAAACGGGCCCCGCCCTGGAAGTTGCTGTGGGGGAAGGGTCCCCCCCTGGCGCCTGGGTGTCCCCGAAGGCCCCCGCGGTCCGTGGAGCTGATCCCTGGTAAATTGGTTCTTTTGGGCAGCACCTGGAACCAAAGGCCGAGTCCGCCTGAGACCTCTGTTCTCACACCCTCCTCCCCAGCCCAGGGCCAAGACCAGGGCTAAAGCTGCCTCCAGGAAGCCTTCCTGGGTTTCCCTGCTGAAGGCTCACAGGCAGGTGAACACAGGCCCCAGCACCCACCAGGCCCTGGCGGCCCCAGGGCATGGGGCTGCCTGAGGCATCAGATCTTAACCTGTTCCCAGCCCCTGTCAAGCCAACATCTCCCCCTGCAGGGGGGGTCAGGAAGGAAGCCTCCCCAGGGCTTACACCCAGGCCAAACCCACTGGGGTCTGAGGTGCCCCCACACCAGCCGGAGGATGTGCCCAAACACCGGACACTGGAGAAGGGTCAGGCTGGGGCAGCTGCCTGCTTTTCCTGTCCCCTTGGGGATTAATGGGTTAACGTAGAGAAGCTCAGAGCTGAGCGCTCCCCCCACCCCCCCGCCCCCGCAGTGACTGGTGGGGGACACACACCTTGATGACCCGGCCTCGGAAGACGCTCTTGTCCAGCTCCACAGCGGCCTGGGCCGAGCTCTCGGTGGCAAACTCTATGTATGCATAGCTGGGGCAAGGCAGAGGCAGGTGAGGGCCATGCTCACCCACGCTCACCCACGCAGAGGTGTCCCCGCCTCCTGGGCGCCCGGCCCCTCCCCGAAGCCCCAACCGACCCCTTGGGGTGTCCGGAGAACTTGTCGCACAGGATGGTGACCCGCTGGATCTCCCCGCAGTGGTTGAAATAGGCCTCCAGCTCCTGGGCTGTGCCCCCATAGTCCACCTACAGGCATGGACCCTGGTGGGGGGCCTTCTGCAGGGGCCCCCGCCTCCCAGGGTCTCCTGCAGCACGTTTTCTTGGTAGAGAGGGGGTGACTGGGCCCCAGGGTGAGGGTGGTAGCCTAGACCTCTATGCGGCCCCCTGCCGGGGGAGTGGACTGGATATCCAGATGAATCCTCCCCAAGTTTACTGGCCTATGCAAAGGGTGCGTGGCTTTTTCAAGTGGAACTCATTGCCAATAATCTGCCCACTGGGAGATTTCACGTGGAAATTCCGAATCCCAGCCCACAGTGGGAAATCAGGCCTGACCACAGAGGGTCCACGCTCCCTCATGGGGACAGCCCCCTCATCAGAGCCCCCCCGCTCCTGCTTCTCGCTTCCAGGCCTATGTGGCTTCTGAGTTTGCTACCCATACTGTCCCTTCCTTTAATCCTCACAGCCAGGAGGCGGCTGCAGACCCAGTGCTGCCGGGCCGACCCCCCCTCGCCCCCCTCCCCCCACTCACATTGCCCACGTAGACGGATCTGTGATCGGCCTCCACCGCCTCCGTGGGGCTGTCTGTGGAGAGAGGGGCTTCAGGACCAGGGGGCTTGGCCTGGCAGGGGCCTCCCGGCAGCTGCTAAGGGCAGGCACCTCACGTTGGTGGCTCAGTCCTCGCTCCTCGGGGAAGAGGGGCACCTGGGTTCTTGGGGAAGAGCACCCCTTGGGGCCTATGTAGAAGGACCCACTGCCAGGCCGGACCTCATGGAAACCCTGGCCTTTCCCCGGGAGCCCACACTTTTCCTGCAGCAGCTCGCAGCTCATCCGTATTTACCCTCGTGCCCGAGGACTTGCGGGCCACAGCCCAGGGAAGGGGTCAGCCTGGCCCTCTGGTTCCTACCCGTCTCGGGGCTCAGCAGCTGCCCGGCCAGCAGGGCCCTGGCGTCTTCCTCTTCCCCCTCTGGGCCCTGCTCCCCGGGCGGCTCCGGTCGCTGGGCCTGCTCCATGGCCCACAGCTTCAGTCTGATGGCTTCCAGCTCCTGCCAGCACACGGCCCAGGCTGAGCCCGCAGGTGGGACAGCCCCCAGGCTCCGCTGGAGGGAGGGCAGAGGGGAAGGGGGCCTGACCCTGCCTGTTCTCAGGGTCATGCTGGGAGCTCCCTGGGCGGGGGGAAAAGGGAAGACCACACGGACTCGGGCCTGGAGAGAAGCCCCTGTAATCCACCCCCAACACACAAAGTCCCCTTCAGGCCGGAGAGGCCACCCTGCCCCTTCCAGCCCGTGCACAGGTGGGCGTCCCTACACCCTCTTCCAGGCGTGGGGACAGTGGCCCTCTTGGCCCTCTCACCCCTGGGGTCAGAGCTGCAGCCGTCCGTCCCCCTGCCCCCATGCACAGCGTTCCCCAGGTTCCCGAGATCCCGGCTGGCCTCCACCAGGCGCTCGGCGCCGCTGTTACCTGGTCAGCTAACGGGCACTTGGCCAGGTCCCCCCTCTCCAGGACAGACAGCAAGAAGCCTGCGTCTTCCTCGCGCTCTTCCGCTTCCCCCGTCTCCTCCTCCTCCGTGTCTCCAGCCCCCGGGCCCAGAGGGCTCTTCTCGGCCTGGCTCCAGGCCCCCCAGCCCTGGGCCTCGGGGTCTGAAGAAGCCCTCCTCAGCCAGGCCTCAGTGGGGGGCGGGAAGAGAGCTCGGCTGAGGAAGGGCCACATGGCGGATGGGGCAGGAGGGGCCAGCAGAGCCTCCGCACTCGCCTCCACGCTGCCTGCCGGCACCTGCCTGCACCCTCCCGGGCTTTAAGCCCTCCCCCAGGCCAGGTGTTCCCACTAAAGGCTTCAGAGGCCTCCCGGCTGCGGCCAAGCCTCCACCCTGGCTTCTGGGCCCTGAGGGGTCAGAGGCTGGACCCCCGCCCCCGTGCCCTTCTTCCTCACTGGCCGGCCCCTCTGGGACACTCCAGGTGGAGAGGGTGCAGCTGCGGCACAGCCGGGAGGGCCTCCTGGCGACAGCTCGGCCTCACCCGCCACGATGCAGGAGCCAGGAAGCTAAGGGGTCGCAGGTCCCCCCACCTCGCTGTGTCACGCCTCCAGTGGCCAGCCACGGTTAGGATGACGCAGCGGGGGAGCAAGTTACCTGAGTGTGCAGAGCACGGAGGAGGCACAGGGGGTCAGAGCAGGCTTCCTGGAGGGGGTGGCATTTGAGCCGGCCTTCAAGGATTGGGTCAGGCAGAGCCGAGGCGAGGGTGGCCTGGGCAGAGGGAACAGCTTGAACAAAGGTCTGGGGGTGGGGGGTAGGGGACTGCCACGAGGTCAGCGGCTTCTCGGGCCAGGCCAGGGCAGGGTCCTGGGCCAGAAGGAGTGACATCCCTCCTCCTGACCCCTCCTGGATTCCCTGCGGTCCCTCCCCTCCCCACCCCAATTCTGGGCCAGCTCTTAGGTGGGAACCACGTAATGAAGCCGGGTCCCTGCCTGGGCCGCAGGGCACAATGATGAATTCTGTGCAGGTCAGGCCTGGATACTGGGGGCCTCAAGGCAGTCTGTCAAGTCCCACCCCATTCCTCTCTCTCCCCCAGGGCAGCTGCAGGCCTGTGTCCCTGGGTGCCCTGGTATCCTCCGTCCGTCCTCCCTAGCAGCTGCTCTGGCCTCTTCTCCCCCTGGCGTCGTCTTGGGGGAGCTCCTGCCATGCCTTTTCCATCCTGCTGACGTGTTTATGGGGGGCCTTTCTGGGCGCGTGTGCCCACCCAGCCCACATCCCACCCTCCAGACCATTGCTGGTAGGGTCCCTTCCCTGGGAATGTGGAGTTGGGGGAGGGGAGAGTTGCAGCCTGTGAACGAACCCTGGGGGCCGTGGATGGGGGGACAAGGCGTGCGCCCTGGAAGGAAGTGGGGGCCGCCGTGGCTGCCTTTCTCCTCCCGGCTCTGTTCTCACCTCCGTGGAGGCTGAACCCCCCCCAGGCCCTGCAGGGAAAGGAGCCGGCCTGAGTTGGCTGTAAGCCTGCAGGCCTGGCCTCCCAGCTCCCGGCCCTCCTTGCCTGCAACACCCCCTTTTCCCCCCGGCTGCACACGGCTTCATGCACTTGCATGTGCGAGGCTCCAGGGGGCACTATTCTCACTGTGCTGCTGCTTCCAGGAAGCCTTCCCGATTGCTCCATCTCCCTCTTGTGGCCACGGCGCCCGGGCCTCACCCTCTGTCTGACCTGTGTAAGTTACACGTCCCCAGGTCCTTCCCGGCTGGCCAGAGTGCCTCAAGGGCAGCACTGAGGACAGGGCCCCAGTCCAAGGCTGGCTGGATGAGGACAGAAGTGCGGCTGCCGCAGGTCTTTCTCCCACAGTTCGGGGCAGTCAGGCCCCCTCTCCTGTGGGCCGAGACCCCATGGAGGGCCCCTCGCCCAGGCCCTTCCCTCTACCTCCAGGTGGGAGGCGGGACACCAGGGCGGCTGCGTCCAAGCCAAGGGCCGGCTGGACTCGGGCCCGGCCCGGCCAGCCTCCCTCTGAGCTCAGACCTCTGCAATGGAAAATCGCCGTCATCCCCTCTGTGCCGGGACTGCTGACACACCAGGCCCGGCTGGGGCGCCGGCCAGTTGCCTGGCGTGCGGACAGGCTTGCCCCCATGCTGGCCTTTCCAGTGACGCCTTTCAAAATACACCATGTTCCAGGCTGGGCCCGAGTATTAATAACACCTCTTTCCTCCCAGGGGCCACCCGTGAGCCCAGAGCCCTAGCCCTGCACACCCACTAGGGGTGGGACCTGCTCTGTGAGCCGCGACACCACGTCTGGGACACCCTGGCTCCTCAGGGCCAAGGTGTCCACCCTCAGGGTCTTGTGGGAGGTGCCCACATGGCCACAGGCAGGGGGGGCTCGAGCCCTTGAAGCCACGAGTGTGTCATCTGGGGTCCGAGGTCGTCCCGACCACCTCGAGGACACAACCTTCGAGAGTTCACCCCACTTGACCGGAACTCAGGAGGCAGAGGTCATCCGCCACGTCCCGCTCACGCCCCGACCCTGCACTACACGTTCGTCCACCCCCGTGGCGTGGTGCACCCCCTCTTGTCCCTCTTGCCTGTCACCGAGAAAGCCCCCCAACACAAATCTGGTGAATCAGTGTGTGAAACGGGCTTAGGCGGAGTCGCCGGGGACCCAAGGAGAGGCGGAGCCCGTGATGGTGAACGGCGGCTTTATTCCATGACACAGAACCCACGCGGCCGTGAACAGAGAGATGGGGGGACACGGGAGGGCGGCCACCAGGACCCTGCCTGGCACCGAGGAATGTGACCCAGCACTCTCGGTCCAACCCCTCTGGGGGAATTAAAAAATAAAATCACATGAAGAGGAAGTGGACAGTCAATCCATTGCCCACGAGGCTGCGTGTAGCCGGCCCCAGCTCCCGCTGCCCGAGCCCCTCAGCCCACGGAGGCTGGCCTGGCTAGGCCCCCCTTGTCCTTCATTCTAACGTTTAAAGCCAGGCTCCCCTTGAGTCCTGACGTCGAGTTACTGCTCTAAGGGGTCTCTGGGGAGGCACTCCAGGGTCTGGCTGAATTGAAGCAAAAGCAATGGGAAGCAGGCAGATTCCAGAGTTTTCTGGAACGCCGGGGACTGTGCAGGTTGCTGCCCAGACAGCCGGCTCCCCGGGCCTCATCTGTGCACCGTGTCCAGGCTCGCTGCAACCTCTTCTTCCTCCTCTCCTGCCAGCAGGAGGTGATCCCGCGGGGGGCGCTGGAAGAGCCCCGTAGGTCGCGGGAGCCCGCAGGCAGGTGTGGGGCTGAGGGGCCCAGGGAGAGCCGGGGCTGGGAGAGTGTGCTGCGCCTGTAGGGCCACAGGGACACCCACCCCACGACCCCTGGATGGAAGACGGGCATAGGGATGAGGCAGAGCCGGGCATGAGCCCCCGGGAGCAGGGGCTCCAGGAGTCCTGGTGTTCTAGGGAGGCCAGCATGGGGCTCTGTCTTGCCCCTCCCTTCCTGGGGACACCTCCAGGCAGTGACCCCTGGTGACAAGGAGAGGAGTAAGTGGCGCCAAACCGCAATGTCTGGGACTTGCCAGGGAATGTGCGCTCCCCAACTGGTGGTCCTGGTCACAGGGCCCCTGAGCAGCTGTGCGGGCCACCTCTAGCGCCTCTCCTGGCCCACGGCCACCACACTTGCTAGTCGGGCCCAGACTGGCCAGAGCTGTTGCTGGGACATTGGTCCAATCTGCCCACGTCTGCAGCAGAACCTTATCTGTCCCCGGAGCAGGCCTGGACCAATGGGAGGGGCCCTGGGAGGGGGTGGCCAAGGCCACAGGGGACCCAAAGCACCCCCATGGCTTTGGATCACTGAGGGAGTTGGTGACGCTACACTGGGTTCTGGCTGGGGATGGACCGAGGCGTGGTTGTGTGGATTAGATGGGAGACACATGTGTGGTGTGCAGACAGGTGGATGGTGAAAGGATGAACGTGGGACCAAGTGATAGCTGCGATAGAGTAACGGATGGATGGGTGTATGGCAGATGGATGGATAGATGGACAGATGGATGGGTGGATGGATGGATGACTGAATGGATGGATGGATGGGTGTATGGATGAACGGCCAGAGAGATGACAGGATTGGTCAGAAGGGTGAACTGATAAAAGAAAAGAATCAATAAGTAATTGTAGGTAGGCTGAAGGGACGGGCAGAATCATGGCCAGACAGACACGCTGCTGTGAGCTGGGACAGGCAAGGTGGGTGGTGCCAGGGACTGGACTTTGGTGTCATTTTGAGGATGTATTTGGAAAAACTGGCAAATAGGAGGAAGTTAGGGCCTGTCCCGATCCCTCTCCACGGTGTCATTGGGATGAAACCGGAAGCAACGCCCCCTCCCATCTGTGTCCCTCCGCCACTGAACCTCTTGGGCCCTGATGAGCAGCCCCACAGGGCGGCCCCTTCCCGGGAGGCAGGCTCCTCTTGCACTACGGCCCTTAACTCTCCTGGCCCCAAGGCTTTCTCCAGCTCTCCTCTCTTCCCCGGTAGCACCCAAGGCTTTCCTTTGGTCCTGGGGATGGGAACCCTCGTGATTCTGACGGGGTCTGGGGTGTGCCAGCCTGTCCACATGGGGAATGGTAGGCACTGGTCTTTGCCAAGAGAACACCCCCCCCAGACACCACCACCTGGGGAAAATGACACGTCCTAAGAGAAAGGCCAGAGAGAGGAGGGGGTGGGAAAGGTCGAAGGGTCACACGTCAGGGCGCTTTCCACCGGGGGTGAGGGGGCCCAGGCGCCAGCATCCGCTGTCCCAGCCTGTGCATCCTCCCTGACTCGGCCCTGTGGGCCGGGAGCTCCGGCCGCCGCCCGCCTCACTCTGCCCTCCTGCCGGCGCTTTGGCCTCAGAACAGGGTAATGCTGCCGTTTCGGTTTGACTTGTGGGGGAGGGAGGGTCTGCGAGCAGCCGCATCTCACTGAGCTTTGGGCTCACCAGCGTGTCCGATCTCGGCCCCTGGGGAAGAGACCCTCACGTGCACACCGACGGCCCACAAGCTCGGGAGGTAGCAGGGCAGGCCGGCCTCTGAGCTGGACCCCCTTCTGTCCAGACGCCCTCTTTACATAAGGAAGGCAGGGGGGACACAGACCACCAGCAACTCCAGCTCTGGCCGCCCCCCCACTCCCCGACCAGAGCTACTCATTGGGAGTTTGCCTTCTCTGTGAGCACTTTGGCCAAACAGGGCCTGAGCACAGCGACCAACAGACATGCCGGCTCCCAAAGCATGGAAGGGGCCCTGGACGGAAGGAGCCGCCTGCTTGGTGTGACCCAGCCCACACCCGGCATCCACTGACACGTCGCCCCCGGGGACACCCCCTCCCGCCCCCTCTGGGCCTCAGCCTCCTCGCTGCCAGCCCCGCCCACCTGGCTGCCACCCTCTGACCCTGCGGACCCTCTCTGCTGGCAGGGGCTACGTCTGTCGGCCTCTGGCCGGCCCCTCGTGCCAGGCTTCTGTAGCCCTGGCCAGAGGAAGGTCTTGGTATATGAGATACAGGTATGGGGGTCACACAGGGAAGATGGCCTTTCCTAGCTGGCTTGAGGCGACCTCTTCCCAACAGCTGGGGTGGAAGGGGCCGTCCCCACCTCGGACCCTCAGCCTGTGGTCCGGCCCTGCAGGCTGGTCTGGCCCGATGCCACCAGCTGGCCAGCCCTGGCGCGCCTGCCTGAAATCAAAGGGGACCCTGAGAGGGGAAGAGGAACAGAGGCCGGCAAAGCACACCCGCGGGGCTGCAGGTGAGGTGCTCCTCCCAGCCAGGACTCACCCTGCAGTCCTGACATCAGGGCCTCAGACCTCCACACCCACACCCCAGCGCGCCCAGGGCGCCACCCTCCACTGGCACAGCTTCGTGGGAACGGAGTCCGAGGGGAGAGGCGGGGCTACGTCACAGCACGTGCACAACCGCCCTTCTGACAGGTTCAAGTCTTGCGAGAGAGAAAGCAGACTGGAAACATGACGGGTGGGCGCCCGCTGCCTCACGAGAGCCGAATTCCACCTGGCCCCTGGTCTTCTGAAACCCACAGAAGCGAGCCTCTGAGAGGCGGGTGGCCCTGCAGCCCCAGGCGGCCCGGGAGCTTTCTGGAGGGTGAGATAGGTCTAGCTCGATGGTCAGAGTTAGGGCTCCTGCCAGGTGGGGTTCGGATGGCACCTGGTCTGTGTACCGATGGAATCCTTCCTGGCAATACTCAAAGGGTGAATTCTTACAACTCTGAAAAGTAACAGCGATCAACAAACCCATTGCTCCCCGTAGGACCGCAGTTCGGCTTTCTTTGAAAACCTAGTTCCTGAACTTTACATACTTCCATGGTTTCTCTTAATTTTTTTTTTATTTGGCAAACATCTCTTCTTTATTATCACCATCATGAATATCATCACTTGGACCTCCGCAAGGACTATATACATTCACATTATCGCAGACTATTGACCTCTTCCTCTCGGTGGGGCCCCTGGGCACCCGGTTTCAGTAGCTGGTCACTATTGCACTCCAGTCCAGGGAACTCCTTACAGCCATGCAAGAAAACACAGATCGGAGACCGTGTTTGCTGTTTGTTCTCCCACTGGGTACAGATCAGAATTTCCTTATTCTTTTATTTCCTCCTTGAGATCGCTGGGGGAGTTGAGTGTGGTGGGGGGACAGGGCTAGGTTTGGCGGGGGGATTTCGGAGAGAACATCCCCTGAGGAACAGCTAGACAAAAATGCAGGGTTATATACAGCTGATCAAGTCTCCAGAAGGTGCGGGGAGGGCGGATTGCTTTCCTTTGTCGTTTTTTTCCTTTTTCTGCAGAAGCGTGGAGCTGCAGGAGACACAGGGGCTGGACGGAAAGACGAGGTGGGCGGGAGGCTTCCCGGAGCGGGCGGCAGAGGTAGGGGATGACAGCGAGAAGCAACGGTTGAAGGCGCAGTTGCTGTCTCCTCGCACTTTGAAACGCAGTCAAGAATCAACCCAAAAGATTGTCACAGTTCCGTCTCAGAATTATGTTCTCTCTGGGAAGGACACGTGAGCACTTCTTTTTCACCAATGGAAGGAATGAAATGTGATGGAAATTCACAGATGGAGTGAGGACAGACGAGGTACCCTCCCTGCACGTGTGCAGACGCACGCTGGGCGTGCCCCGGGTGCACACGCAGACGGGCACGCACGCGTGGATGACGAGGGCCGAGCTGCCCACCCCACCCGGCCCCGGCGGAGGTGCTGCTGTCGAGTTGAAAAGAAAGAAGTCGCTTCTTGTTGGACAAAACACTTCAAACCCCAACATCCCAACCCCCCGAACAGAATCAAAGCAAAAGACCGACATCTGAACAAACCCAGGCGTAGAGTAAGACAGTGAAATAAATACTTTGGCAGCGACAAAAAAATTGTGGATTTGGACTTCTCGTGTTTGTTTTTTGGATTTCCTTTGGAGCAGAGGTGTGTCCGGCGTCCTTGGCTGGCTAGCTGGCAAGGTAGTTTACAGGTATGCTTCCTTTACCTTTTTTTAAAAAAACTTTTTGGATTTCTACTTAAAGCCAAACAGTTTGACATTAAAGGAAAAAAAAACAACAACCCTGAAACCAAAAATTACTTCTTGAGTCTGAAATTGACATCTTTCTAACCGTCCTCACTGCACCTGCCACACACCCCGGGGGGTGGTTTCCGTGACACAGCGGCTCAGATCTCCGGCTACAAAAGAACAGTTTTCTTTTTCCCTTTTGAATCAGGAAGGGGGGAAACAAACCCCACAGTTTTCTTTGTCCATTTCTGAGTAGCTCTTTTGCCAAACAGCCCCCCAAAATTCTTCAATGAAAATATAAGCCACCAAACAATTAGATTTTTTCATTGAAGAGAAAGTGTGTGAAAGTCATAAAGAGAGAAAATGAGAGAGAGAAAAAGGGAGAGGCGGGTGTGGACGAGCCGGTCACCTCTGCCGGCGTCCGTCCGGCTGCCTAAAGCTCGTCGGGTGGTTTCTCAGGATGCACGAGAGGTTGAGGCGTGATCGTCATCAGGTAGCTGAGGAAGTTGCATTGATGCAGTCTTGTTGGTTCTGTGTTTTCTTTTGGAGAGAAGCAGTAGCAGCAGTGACTCCCAAGGTCGGCTCCCAGGTCTGGGCGCGCGTCTAGCGGGCCGGGCGGGGCCGGGTGCGTCGATGGGCACTGGGTCCGGGCGGGTCAGCGGGGCGCGGCATCCAGCGGGCCGGGCGGGCCGGGGGAGCCGGGGCGGGAGGGCCCCGTGGAGCCCGCCTCGCTGGGGCTGGCGGCGGCCGGGGGCAGGCAGGGGCCCAGGCCTGGGGTGGCGTCAGGCTGTCCGGGCACTGGCTCGACCGCTGCGGCCGAGGGGCCCTGCAGGCTCTGGCCGCACACGTGGTGATGCTTCTCCCAGTCCTTGTGCTGGCAGAAGGAGCCGCAGTAGCGGGCCGCGTTGCAGCCGCTGCACGTCTCGCTGGCCTTGCGCCCGCAGTTCCAGCAGCTCTGGATGTGAGGGGGCACGGTCAGAGGTGGCCCGGGCCGGCCCCCCAGGTCCCCAGAGTACCCTTCCTGGCTGCGGACCAGGGAAGCACACACTCCAAACACACCTGCTCAGACCCAGCCACGACATCACCGAGCAACAAGAGAAAAGCCCCAGCTTGCGATGACCCCCTGCAGACACGGCCCCTCAGCTGGGACGTTTGGGGGGGACGGGCTCCCACAACTCCAGCCCACCACAGACAGGTTCACGGTGGGCCACAGCCCCCTCCCTCTCTTCCAGGAAGCCCTCCTGGCCTCGCCAGGGCTCCGATACCAGAATGTGGCAGCCCTGGCAGAGTAAAGAGGCGGGCTGCGCAGCCACAGCTGCTGAGGTCCCGTCCTTCCCCTACCACTGGGCCTCTGATCCTTTTTTCTGTAACAAGCGACGACCCCAGCCGCCCAGATGAGCAGAAGGTGAGCAGGGATTCCAGCGAAAGGCCGGAGGCAGCAGCCCAGGCTGTGGGACGGGGAAGCTAAACCACCCTGGGAGGAAGGTCCAAGCGCCCATTTAGCCCCCAAAGCCTCCTGCTGGCCACACTCTGCAGGCATGCCCCCCGCCCCACCCTTGCTGCTCCCCAGATTTCTGCTGGCTCACTCCCTCAAGGACTGCTCGGACGGACGGTACCGCTAGCGGGCTTCCCTGACACCCACCGTCCTCCCTACGCACGTCCACGGCCTGAAGCGCCACAGGATGTCCTTCTGTGTCCCTGCTCCCCTTGCCCCCTCGGGGCCAGCTCAGCACAGACGACTCCAGGGGCCTTTGGAGAAGTGCCCTCCCCGAGGACAGTCCCAGGACCCCTGGAGAGAGCCTCTCCCTCCTCCTGACCTCTCTGCCGTCCAAGCCCTTCTCAGACAAGGAGAGAATGCAGTGGACGCGCAGGTACCAACACGGTGACTCTCACGCCCCACTGCTTGCCTCTGCTCTCACAGCTTAGAGGGAGGCTTGGTGTCTGCCAGCCTGGGTTCAAATAACGGCCCCACCACCTCCTAGGGAGTGACCTGGGGTGAGCCATCTACCCTCTGGAGCCCTCAGTGTCCACATCTGTACGATGGGGACAGCCACAGGACCTGCCTCACCAGGCCGTGTGGGGTCAAGGGGCCCCGGGGCAGCCCAAGGTCACGTGGCTGGGAAGCACGTGACCGGGAGGCGGTAGAGTGGGGTTCTGGCCCCGGACTGGGTGTGTGTGTGGGGGCAGGGAGGGCGGGCGGCCCTACCTCGCTGGAGTCCTCCTGCTGGTTGACCACGGTGAGGGCGTCCTCGGAGGCCTGCCGCCGCGCCTCGGCCAGGGCCCGCTCCATCTTGGCTCGCTCCATGCTGATGAGCTCGTGGGCCTTGCGCTCGGCGTCCGACACGGCTTTCTGCAGCTCTGACATCGCCTGCCGCTTCACCTCGTTCACTGCTTCCTCTGCAAAGGACGCCCCCGGCTGGTCGGCACCTGGACCGGCCCAGACGGGTCTCCCCTGCCCACAGCCCCGGGGGCGTGAATGGTCGCGGGGGAAACCTGCAAAGCCAGCCCTCTACTGTAGTGTAGAGGACCGTCCCCTGGAGGGCGGGGACCGGGCCCACGCCCACATTCTGAGTCAACAGGCCTGGGCGCGCCCGCAGGGACCCCCACGCAGACGCAGACAGGGAGGGTGAGAGGGTCTGGGGCCCCGGGCCACCCCCACTCACCAGCCTTTCTCCAGATCTCCTCGGGCACGTAGCTGGACAGGGTCCGAGGCACGGACTCCCGGTGGACATCTGAAACACAGGAAGGCCGGCATCACACACAGGACGGGGCCCACCCGACTGGGCCATGGGCGCAGGGTGTGTGATCTTGGGGCCCCAAGGTACCCATGGTGGAAACCCTGTTATCAGTTGCTGGGCGGGGGGAGCAGGGTGATGTCAGGAAGGGAGACCCTCGGGAGCCGATGGGCTTTGGATTCGGCTGGGAGCTGGGCCGAGCCTGGCCCCTCTGCGTCTCCACGGTCATCATGCAGGGGCCTCCCAGCGCCGGGCCCCTGGCCTATCGGAGCCGAGAGCTGGGCCTCCCAGCGGGTCAGGCAGCGTCTGTGCAGCAGGCAGCCCCTCTTTCCCAGGTTACACGGTGTTGGGTGCTATTTCACTGCAGGGCCGTGTGAGGGCGCTGCCGTGGCGAGTGGTGGCCTCGGCCCCGGTGCCCCGCGCGCGCCCACAGAGCACACCTAGCTGAGAGCCCTCAGCGCCCGCGGAGCTGCCGAGGGGCCGGGCGGCGGGCGCGGGGCCCTTCTTGCTGTCCTGGGCGGCGTCACTGTGGCGCCGGATCCAGTGGTTGAGCTCCTCGCGGTCGGCCTCCTGGCAGCGGCGCAGCACGGTGAGCGACCGCCGCGTCTTCTCGGCCATGTCCATGATGCAGGTCAGGAGCTGCGGGCACGCGGGGCCGGGTAAGCCACTCGATGACGAGGACAGCCGGGACACTGCCCCACACTCCGGGCCCGGCCAGCCCGCCCGCCAGGCCTTCCCGAGGGGGCTCAAGGCTGCGGCCTGAAAACCCACCTCCACTGCCCGAAAAGACACCGGAGCAGCTGGGTGGGGCTGGGGGGGCGACCGGGGCACCACACCGGCGGGGAGGCTTGTCCCGACCCAGGGCTGGGGCTCTCCCTGCAGCCCTCGAGGGGCGGCCTGGCCCGCGAAGCAGACGGGCCAGCGCCGCTCTGGGGACCACCCTTCTCTTGGGCTCCCCTCCCCAAAAGGACGCGGGGCAGGGATGACCCTGAAAATGGTGTTAAAGGGGTCCCACCCCCGCGGCCAGGGGACCTTTCTCCGGGAGACGGTCCGCGGGGCCCTAGAAGGGAGGGTGCTGAGGGGCCGACCAGGAGCGCACGGGCGACCCTAGACAGGCGGGCGCAGGGCCAAGGGGGCGCACACGAGCCCTGCCCCCGCAGCCCCCGCAGCGCCCGCAGCCCCCGCAGCGCCCGCAGCCCCCGCAGCGCCCGCAGCGCCCGCAGGTTGGGCAGAGCGCCTGCGAGTTGCTGCGACGCCCCGTGGCCCGAGCCTGGACACTCACGTTGTTGAGGTGCTTCCACTCCTCCGACCACTCGCGCTCCGTGAGCCTGTGGTCAATCACTTCCTCAGGCCGGGACCCGTGCACGGCTGCGGAGGAGGCTGACGCTCAGGCCCCGCCCCCGCTCATCAAGCCCCGCCCCCGCTCACGCCCCTGCCGCAGGCCCCGCCCACGGGCTGTGCCCTCCCGTGGAGAGGTGAGGAAGAGAACCCTGGGCACTGACGTCTGCCCACTGCCCTGGGGGCTCAGGAACAGGCCTGGCCTCTACTCATGCTTCGGAGGAAGAGACCCCTGTCCCCATCCCGCGCTTTGGCCACCCCCCCCCACCTCCAAATCCAGCCACTCTCACTCTTTCTGCCCCCTGCTGCTGGCATAGTGGCCTCAGACCTCAGTCAAGGGGCTTCCCCACTGCTCAGGGCCTCCTGTGGCTGCCTGGCTTCACCCATACTTTACTGCTTCCCCGGAGCTAGCTGGACTCCTATGCGTCCTTCAAAGCACAGGTCACAGGCTCCTTCCTCCTCAGCAGCCTTGGGCTCTCAGGCTTCCTTAAGCCCCATGTATCTCTGGTTGTGTAGTAATTATAGGTGCTTCTTAGCTTATTCTCAGTCCTGCCAACAGACTGTGTCAGTCCCCAGGGCAGGGCCAGTGTGGCCTGTTCACCTCTGTGTCCCCTGGGCCGAGCTCCAGCCTGGTAAGAGGGGTGATCCGGCTTATCTGCTGGGTCTCAGGTGAGCAGGTCTAAGTGTGGTCTCCTGGGAAACAGTGGGGTCGGGAAAAGCCAGAGCCCTGACACTCATTCCCCATGGGACCTGGGCCCTTTGTCTTGCTTGTGGCCTCAGTTTCTCCCACCCTGCCTGCCTCCCGGAGGTGTGATAAGACTCAAGACGGAAGACAAGATGGAGGGGAGGGCCCTGGGTGTGGAGCAGGGCTCTGTGCTAAGGGCTTTACGGGTTCATCCCTGCCTCAACCTCCAACCGTGTGTGTGTGGGGGAGGGGTTCTGCCGTTATTTCCATTTTATAGATGAGGAAACTGAGACTGGTTACAGGGACATGTGGACCAAAGTAAAGCAAGGTCGGCTGGAGCTGGGGCTGTGCCCTTAGCCGCTGGCTGGTATAGCTCCAGAGACTGAAACAATGGGGTGCCCACACCCCGTAATCAGAAACAAAAAAAACAACTGAGAGGTGAGAAATTCACACCAGCAGGGCAGCGTCTGGCTTCCTCACAGCAGCTCCTCCTACACTTTTTGAAATACCGAATGTGCTCACCCCACTGTGACCCAGCAGGGCCCATGCTTCCTGGGCTGGAGTCTACTTAGGCCTTTTTTAGCCCCCAAACCTGAAATGCCTACCCAAACTGCAGCAGAGGTGGGAGGTAGTAGCCACAGCCCACAGTACAGCACCCTGCCCTGCTGCCCACGGAGCTGGGGCCTGCACCGACGCCCTGCCCTGCTGCCCACGGACCTGGGGCCCGCGGTGCACCACCCTGCCCTGCTGCCCACGGAGCTGGGGCCTGCACCGACGCCCTGCCCTGCTGCTCACGGAACTGGGGCCTGCACCGACGCCCTGCCCTGCTGCCCACGGAGCTGGGGCCTGCACCGACGCCCTGCCCTGCTGCCCACGGAGCTGGGCCTGCACCGACGCCCTGCCCTGCTGCCCACGGAGCTGGGATCTGCCTGACAGCTGGTGTCTATTTTTGCTTTAGCAGAAGCGGGCGGGAATTAGCACCTGCCTGACCCGGCTGCAGGGAGCCAGACGCTGTCACCTGCTGCCCGGGCCCGGGCCCTGGAAGCTTCCGGGGGGAGGAGGCAGGGGCAAGGCCTCTGCTGACCCTTCCTCTGGGCCCACCATCGGTGCCCTGGGCCTCTGCCTCAGGGGCAGCTGTTTCCAGGTTCCCTCACCAAAACGCTGGGGGGGGGGGAGGTCCCTGGGGTGGAGGCTAATCCTATTCATCCCTTTGACCCAGCACAGAGGAAGGTCAGAAGGTCAGTCGTGGTAGCTAGACGACTTTGGGCCTGTTACCCCTTTGGGCCTCAGACTCCCCATCTGTGATGTGGGCATGCTAACACATCACACAGGTGTGTCAGAACACATCGGGGTGCTGCCTTCTAGGACCCAGCAAAACATACAATGCCAACAAGAGGACCCCCGGGACCTGCCACACCACCACCAGTGACAGCTGGGTCTCAGCACCCACTCTGGGCTGGGCCCTGTATTAACACCCTCTCACTCCCTGAAGGTGGGGCTGCTCTTAAACCCAGCCAGCAGGGAGGAAGCAGGCATGCAGGGCACGTGACCTGCCCAAGGGCACACCTGGGGGAGCTCGGAGGACCAGGCAGTCCTGCCCCCGGGGGGTGTCGCCCCAGCGCCCAGCCTCCCTGATCTCCTTCGTTCTTGCACGGACCACCCTCTACGGATTTGGTGTAGCAGGACCCGCCGTGTGTGCTCAGTGGTGCCTCTGCTTTCCCTCGGGGCGCCTGTGCGTTGGAGGGGGGGGGCTGCAACTCCTGCGGCTTGGGGACCCCCCACATGCCGGGTCTCTCCCGGCTGCCAGTGCATCCTGAGCGGCTCTAGATCCCATACCTGGCCCTGCAGAGTCCCCAGGACAGGCACCTCTGCAGCCATGGCACCCACCTGTCATGGGGAGGGGCCCTCCTGGCCCTGAGGTGGCGGCGTCCAGCTGCCCCCCCCGGGAAAGATGGCTGTCCCTCAGGCTTCTGGGCGCAGCCCAGGCGGGGTGGGGCGCAAATCTCTCCTCTGCACCCACGTCCTCAGTGCCCATCCTCCCCGGACAGACGCGGCCGGGCAGCGCCAGCGTTCACCAGCACACGGCAGCCCCGGATGCTCCGCCCGCCCCCACCTCCACTTGGCGCACGCGTGCACCCCCGCAGCGCGCCGCTCACCCAGCTGCCGATGGCGCTCCCGCAGCTCCCGGGGGTCAAGGTGGCGGTAGGAGTCCCGGAAGTGGTGGGCCACGGCCATGTCCTCCAGGCGGTAGTGCGGAGGCGGCGTGGGCTGGGGCAGCCCGTTGCTGGGGCTGCAGCGCTGGGCGGGGCTCAGGGTGCAGGGCCGTTTGCTGAGGTGGTCCGGGTGCAGAGGGTCACGGTCTGACCCGTTCTCTTTGGTCCTGGTCCCAAGAGCAGGCAGGGGACAGTGGTCACGGGGCCACAATCCGTGGACAGAGGGGTGAGGGGAAGGTCGGGGCGCGGGCAGAGAGCGAGCGAGCGAGGAGGAGACAGACCGAGGTGAACAACGGGAGAGATCAGACCCGGCCGCTGGGGGCCCAGCCTGGTGCGCCCCTCTTCCCCCTCCTCTGGGGCTCCTGGGGTGAGGTGGTCAGGAAGCCTGGGCCTCCTTGGAGAGAGTGGGGGAGACACCCTCCCCCATCAGCAAGACAGGTACCCACGCTATGACCCAGCAGTGCGGGCCAGCCCAGGCACCTGGGCACCTCGGGCTGCTGGACACTCGGGGTGCACGTCCAGCACGAAGGGAATAGCCAGGGCACGCCGGCCAGGCAGTGTCTGTCCTGCCTCCGCCCCTGTCCTCCCGGGGCATCCGAGTCCTCAGGAGAACCCGCCACAGCCATACAGGGCAGCCTCCCGGTGATTCAGCCTGTTCAGTGGCCTTGCACCTCAGGCTGAACCTGACCAACCCAGCAGCGGCTGCCACAGAACGCAACGTGGCATCGGCCTGCGTTCTCTCGGCCCCAGGACTGGGGCGCCTGCTAAGCCTCGGCGCCAGCGCAGCTCTCGAGAGTCAGGTAGGGAGAGAGCCGGCCCCTCCACCGTCCCCCCAGGCACCTGTCAGGTGTCCTCCTCTTGCCATTCTCGTTGACCTCCGGTAGGAGCTCCGAGGAGTCGGTGGGGGAAGAGGCGCTGGCATCCAGCAGGAGCTGCTCGTGCTGGGCCAGGTACTGGGCGGGGGTCTGCTTTGCCAGGCGGGCGCAGTGCAGGAGCTCCCGCTGCAGCAGGGGCAGGTTAGCCTGTGGGGGGCGGGGAGGGGCTTGGACCGGCTGCTGACTGAGGTCAGGGCGCCAGGTGCTTGGAGGTGAGGCAGGGACACCAACGGCCAGCCTTGCTGTGTGACTCTGGGCAAGCTGCACGACCGCTCTGGGCCTCGAGTTCCTCTGCTACAGCCTGGGGATGAGGCGGGACCATGCCCCCCAGGAGACCCAGTGGTTTGGGGTTTTTCCCCTTCACCAGGCTCCCTCCTGCATTGGCATCTGGAGAACTCGAGGCGGGCTCCTCACCAGGACCCGCTGCCTGCGCCTGAGGAAACAGGCCCCAGACGACCACCCGCACGGAGAAGGAGAGTGAGGCTCAGAGGGGACGGGGCAGCCCTGCACACAGTCACCGCAGTGGATGAGCAGGACCCCAGCACACCTGCCGCAGACCCCAACGTGCGCTGGCTGGTCCCGCCTGCCCACTTTCTGCGGGTTCCCAGCCCAGCCTTGAATGAAGGTATCAGTGTACCCACACCGCTCTGGGCCGTCATGCGTGTCACCTCCCGGAGTTGGACACGACCACTGGGTTCCACATTTGTGGGTAAGGACACCACAGCACAGGGAGCAGAATGGCACGTGGGGGTGGGCACGGGATTCGAACGCAGATCCCACCTGTGACCACCGTGCGTAACTGCCGTGCCCTCCTGCCTCCGCCCTGCTCTAGGCCTCCCAGCGAGCACGGCAGGGCCCCGGGGGCTCGGCGGTCTCCCCAGAGCCACCGTGGGGGGATGCCGGCTGGGTGGGGGCGCAGCGGCAGGCCGCTTGGGAGGGCCAGAGTTCTAAGTATTTGTAACGAAGTGCAGTTCCCCAAGTTTCTCACGGTGTTTCAAAGCCACCTCAGCAGCCTCTCCCGCCTCTGCACCGCCAGCCCCCACTAGCGCATCCACCCAGACGTGATCAAGCAGCCAATGCGTTTTTGTCAAGCAGTGCCGGCTGCCAGGCCTGTTCTTTTCCTACTTGGATAGCTGAACAGGGGCCAGCCCGCCATCTGTCGAACACGTTAGGAGCGTGAGCTGGGAAAGGAGGTCCCGGGAGGTCCGAGGACGCCAAACATCCTCCCTCCCCCTCGCCAGCCCCTCCTCTCCTGGTGCAGCAGGGTGGGGGACAGCACGGGCCCTGGCTGGTTGCTGTTAGAGCCATGGAAACATCTGGATTCCTGGCCGGCTGGACCCAGCTGCGAGCCGGGGCCACGGGTGGAGGGCTGGCTGGGCGGGGCAGCATCTCCCAGCTTCCGGAAAGCCCCACCACTCAGCCCTGCACAGCGTTAGGCTCAGGAGAGGGTGCAGGGGACCTGGGGCCTTTGACTGGGGGAATGGGGACCAGGGCCCAGAAGAAATGCATAGACGCTATGGGGGGCAGTGCGCATCTCCTTCCTGGGCAGCAGCCCCAATTCTGTCTCCAAGGCCTGGAAGGCCTTGCCACTGAGATGCTGGACAGACCGAGCTGGTGAATCCCAGCTCTGCCACCTGAAAGAAGGTTCCATGCTGCCCCCTTCACAGACGGGACCGGCCGGAGGGAAATCAGTGTTTGCATAAACACCCGCAGTCAGCATTACTGGAGCAGGTGTCTCCCATTCGGTGAGGGTTTATGATGTTTCCAATGCTTTCCCAAGGACCTCCTCCACTGCCCCACACTCCACTGCAGGCCCTGTGTCTGCCCACCCTGGCTGTGCTGTGTGACCGTGGGCAAGTCACTTAACTTCTCTGACTTCTGCCTCACCTGCAGCTGGAGCTGCAAGAAGCTCTGGCTCCTCCCATCCTGGGTGTGAGGCTCCCACGAGCTTCTCATGAGTTAACTCTCCCAGTCCCACCTGAGGAGGTGGGCTGTCACACCCCAGGGACCCGGGAGGGGACTGGGAAGTGGGAATTCCGGTTGCCCAAGGGCAGAGCTGGGTTTGAGCCGGGTGGGCTGGCCACTGCTCCTGCCTCTGCTATAGGAGATGGCGCCAAGGGCCACCACATGGGTGCGCCACGGTTGGGCCTGGGAGGCCGTCAATCCCCAGGAAGGCGGTGCCCCCGCTGCTCCCAGGTCACAGGTGGGGAAACCGAGGCCACCCAGCAGGCCGGCACGCCCCCAGGCTCCCTGCGGCACTCTGTGTGCTCAAGAGGCCAGGGTCCCACGGTGAGTGGGGGGGGGCAGGGGCGGGGCACTTCCCAGGCAGGGCCGCGACGACTTGTCCACAAGCCCTGGGAACAGGACTGGCCACGCCCAGGAGCCCCACGTCTGGCAGACGAATGGACTGTGTCCCTGACAGCCCGCCGGCCCAGGGCCCTCACCCAGCTGCCCCAGGGCCCTCACCCAGCTGCCCCATCACCAGGAGAGCAATCGGGGCGCCACAGCTCCGACAGCCCCGTGACTGCGCTGTGGGCAGGGGGCACAGCGAGGCAGGCACTGCCAGGCCTGCGCGTCCCGTCTGGCGCCTCACTGGGGTGTGCCTGGGAGGATGCGGGGATGCCAGGGCGAGTGGGGCTGGCCGGGGCGGCGCGGGGATGTGGCGTGTTTTCCCTGCTCCTGCTCCTCTGATAAACAAGGGCAGCGGACACAGGCGGGTGGGACCTGTGCTGTAAATGTCTAATCTGACAGGATAAGCAGGCACTGTGTCCCCCACGATGGGGAGCGTGGAGTCAGCAGTACGTTGAAAGCAGGGAGGAGCGGGAAGGGCTCCTGATGAATTGCAAATGACTGCCAGGTGGGCAAACCCTCAGCCCAGCTCATGGTGAGCTCAGCGGGGTGTGGGCGGGAAGGCGGGAGGAGGGAGCGGATGTGGGGTCCCCTTGCAACGAGGTGCGGGCCTGGGGCACACCCCGGGCAGGCTGGGAGGCTTGGAGCTGGAGGGATCGGGGCTCCGGCTTTGCTCCACCCCTCCACCAGAGGGGACCTCAGGGCCTCAGTTTCCCCGCCTATTAACCGGGAACAGTGGCAGTGCCTGCGCCACCCCCCCGCACCCCGAGGGCTGCTGGGGGCTCAGCAGGGGAAGCTGCAAAGGACACGTCGTCTGCAGAACACCTGAAATCCCCAGATGATGACGCCCAGTGGCAGTCGAGCACGTCCCAAAGTCTTTACCTGCGTGTCTCCCCACAACCTTCCCAATAGCCTGAGAATGGTTCCCACTTCACAGCTGCGGAAACTGAGGCACAGAGGGGTGAACTAGCTTGGCCCAGGACAGTGGGGGCTAAGCGGCAGGGTTAGGGCTCGCATCTGGGCACGTCTGGTATGGCCTGTCTTCACGACCCTCTGAAAGGCAGGCCCCACCAGGGTGCAGCCGTGCAGGCGAGCATGGCCTATGGCTGGGAGCACCACCTGGGCCTGGGAAACGAGAGCCCACCAGGCGCTCCAGGGCGGGCATCTCCCAAGCGAGCTCTGTGGAACCTGACCTGAGGAGATGCGCGCCAGCAGGGGCACCCGTGGTCAAATACATTTGGGAAGCATTTCACCTCCACCCACTCTGGGAGATGTGCGACCCTCAAGGGGAGCGAAGGCCCTGAGAAGCACTGCAGGGGAGACACGGGTCTAACGCTTGTCCCCGTTTTGTGCACACACGTTGCCCAGCACCTTGTTAAAATGCAGAGTCTGACTCAGTGGGTCTGGGCTGGGGCCCGGGAACCTGCATTGCTCACACACCCTGGTGTTGCTGCCACCAATCCAACACCAACTACCGAGAGGCCCTGGTCCACTGTTTATCTTCCGTGATGGCCACACGGCTGCCTTCCAACTGACACCCACTCAGCCATCTGTCTGCCTACCCACATGACCACCGTCTGTCCACTGTCCCCCTCCCCTCACTCCGCTCCAGGTACACCCTCGCTGCTCCTCAAACACAGCAGACACACCCCTGCCTCAGGGCCTTTGCATGTGCTGTCCCCGCTGCCTGGCTCTGTTCCCCACTCGAATGCACCCTCCCTGTAGCTCCAGAGTCTATGGCTGTTGTGTCGGCTGGCATAGAGCAGGTGCTCGAAAAATTCTCGAGCGACTGAGTGTATTGGTCACTAACATAACAGGATTGAGCCTGGGAGCTTGGTCTCCGAGCACAGGGTCGGGTGGCTGACTACTCTGGCCTGGCAGCGAGCTTGCAGGAGTCGGCCGCGACGACGGGTCAGCACTGATCCCCCCCGGGGGACAGGGGAGTCAGAGTCTCGAGAACAGTGGCTGATCTGAGCTGGCAGAGAAAAGACTCGGGCCCCAGCGCAGGGGAAGTGGGTTTGTCCCTACCTTCAGGAAGGGGATGACGAACGGCCGCAGCGGGAAGTTGGTGGCCTCCTGGAGCTTGGAATGGAACTCCTCGATGGTCAGCGTGGAGTTCTGGGGGGCGGGGCGGGGGGAGAAAACACCTTGCTTCAGCCCCGGGGAGAGGAGGGCAGAGACTGAGGGCTGGCCCGGCCCGGGGTCACCACGTCCCCACCCGACTCACCACGAGCCCCAGCACCAGCGTGCGCACGCGCTCCCCGATCTCCGGGGAGATGTCGCTGCCGAACTGCTGCAGGGTGGCCAGGAAGCGCTTGAGTTTGCTGAGCTGCCGTGCCCCGCAGGCTGGGGGCAGCTGCTGCATGGACAGCGCGGCGGTGCATGAGGTGGCTGGGCCGTTGCTGAAGCCGCTGGGCGTGGACGGGGTGCCGCTGACGGCCGTGGGCGAGGGGCTGCTGCCGTTCATCACTGCGCGGGGAGAGGCGGGCTGAAGACGCTGCAGGGCGGCCGGGCCCCACGGACACCCTTTACAGACGCACAAACTGGGGCCCCGGCAGGGGGGGAGTACAGACGTGATCCAGGTGTGGCCCGGGCTCAGCGGCCCTTCGGCTTTGCTCTGGGCCGCGCAGTCAGGCCCTCCACACCCGGGGGACACCACGGCCGCACGCTGCCTGGCAGACACGCATCTCCTGTGAACAGGTAGAGGGGCTTCCCCACAACCGGGATCTGCAGACCCGCCCTCCTCTTCCACGGGGAGGTCCCTCATCCCCCCCTAAAGGGTAGTGACCACCCCCCCCCACCACGACGGCCCAAAGCCACGCCCCAGTGCCTATGCAGGTGCCATCACCCACATGAGGGCCCCGGTGCCAGGCTGACAGGGCTCAAGGTGGGGCAGGGGAGCCTGGACCCCCGGGACAAGCGGGGTTGGATGCTGGCGGGGGGACACCGCACAGCTGCTGTCTGGGGCTGCTGCACGGGTGGACGTGTGCGCACACGGGCCCCAGCTGCGTGCGGAGGACGAGCAGGTGACCCGAGGGGCTTGCGCTGAGCTTGTGCGGGGGCCCCGGAGCAGCACTGTGGGTGCCTGTGGTGACAGACACTGGGATGCTGTGAAGGGGACCAGGGGCAGGACCGTGATCCTCAGCTGAGTCTGCCCCAGGGCCGGGGAGCCTTGCAGAGCCTGACCACCTGCACCCCACTCCCCTGCACCAGGGCCTGCACAGAGATCAGAGGTCGTGGGCTCCCAGGGCCCTCGGTGATGGCGGAGGGGGTCTGGACACGGGAAGGCTGCACAGGACCCGCACCTTCACACTCCTGCTTGCACACCCAACTCCCGCAGGCCAACTCCCGCTCCTGCGCACGTCTGTGCTCCCTACACGATCGTCCCGAAGCCCACCCTCGCCCACACCCTGCACTCCACGTACCTTCCCTCCCTCAGCAGCCCTGCACGCACCTCACACAACATGCCAAACACACGTGCACTCATGCTCGCACACACGCGTATACGTGCATGCACAGATACATAAATGTGCACACACGTGCACACACCTCACGTGTGCTTGCACACAGGCCTATATGCACTGCATGCATGCACACACGTATGTGCACATGGACCCAGTGCACAGCCCACAAAGACCTATGTACACACACACGTGCACACACATGCCCACAAGCACACCCCACATGCACACTTGCACACGTGTGCACACACGGGCACGATGCAATGTAGCCCCACGGCGCACCCATGTGCACACCCATACAGCACACATAGACGTGCACACTAGCATATGCACACGTGCAGGCACACTTCTCACTCACTCAACTGTGGTCCCCAAGGCCCGTGCCCTGGCCCTCCCGCCTTGTCTGGCTGGGTCTGTGCAGAGGCTGTGCGCTCACGCCTCGCTGGACTAGGGATCTGGGGATGCAGGACAGCTCAGAGCTGCTGTTCTCTCAGGGCCGGGTTTCTCCAGGGCTCCAGCATCTGCCGGGGCCTGTGTGTGTGGAGACGGGGGAGCAGCAGCCCCCTTCTCCCGGATGGGGATGCTGCTGGGCTCGGCTCTGGGAAGTGGCCCCTTCTGAACAGCCACAGCACAGACGGAGGGTGTGTCGCTCTGCCCGTCCAGACCACGCCAGCCCGGCTATCCTGACCTGGCTCTGGGGGGTGACCTCCGCCGTCTTGGCTTCGCCCAGCCTGCAAGGGCGGGAGCACGTGAGGTGGCCGCGTGCCCATCCCTCCTCCCTGGGCCTCGACTATCCCAGGGCTTGGTTCTCCAGGTCCCGGTTGCTGGCTCCACCCGCCCCTGCAGGCCTGTGGGATGTAGCTCCCCTCCAGCCCTAGGCCTGCGCCATCCCCCTGGGAGCTGGAACTGGAGCACCCCGTTAACCCCGAGCCCGCTGTCTGGTCGGCTCTGCTTGCACCTTCAGCTTCCATGACCCGCCTGCCGGCGACACCTGCGAACGCTCCCCCCGGCCCCCCCGCCCTGAGCTGCGGGCCAGGGACCAGCCACCTAAGCCCCAGGCAAGGGGCCTCACAGTCCCTGAACAGCGCACACAGTGCTCAAGGTCGCCTCCCGTCCCCCGGGGGCCCTGGCACTCCGCAGACCCTCAGAGGCAGACTAACGCAGCCCAGCCCTTGTGGGTGCAAGATAAGCACCCTGGTTGGGAGTGGACGTCCTGGACCAGCCCAGACATGCCATGTGGGCGAGATTCGGGCCCGGCCCCCGTTCCCTCATCAGCAGACGGCCCTCGGCCCCAACCAGAGGCGGGGCTTCTGGGCGGAGGACGGGGCGCTCCGTCTGCTGCATGCTCCCCCTCGCGGGACCCAGGTTATCCTCCCACTGGAAGGCGCCGGAAACGCCTGACCTGATTGCTTTTACGTGTTGGGTGATGGCTCATCGATAACTAGCCCCATGTAACAGACGTTTGGAAAGCCCTGGTTGAAAGCCAGGGTTGGCGCCAGAACAGACGTGCTGCCTCTGTGTCCCGAGAGGGGGCGGGGCTGCAGGCGTGGTGACCCGCTCCGCTCCTGGGGCCCGTGCCCTTCACTCGGCCCTTGGTGCCGCTTCTCCCTCCCTGGAGACACAGTGCAGGTTGAAACCTGTTTGCCCCCCTGGTCTGGGCGACCTTAGAAGCTCCTTCCAGGACCCACAGGTGGCACGCCGGCTCAGGGGTAATCCTACAGGACAGTCACTCTGGGGACTTCCTCTCGCTCTGGGATGGAAGGAGCTCCAGACACAGAACACGAAGGGTCCTGTCCCTCACCCTCTCCGAGGTGTGTCCAGGGCACCCTTGGACCAGAAGACCCTGCTGTTGTGCTAATTTTCTCTGTCATTATGGAGCTGATGCGCACACGCGCGCACACACACACACACACACACACACACACACACACACACACACCCTGGTCGAGACTGATGACAGCCGCTGGTGGTCACCCCAGACAGGCCGGGAGGTGGCCTGCTGCATGGGGACCTCACCGCAGCGGGGGCTTCTGGTCACTCACGGCAGAGCTGGGCCGTCGCTCGGGGTCTGGATCCTCAGGGGCTTCGAAGACGTGCGGCTATCCGTGCCTCCTGGGACCCCACCCGCCAGCCCCTGGCCTGGCCTCCCTGTGGCGCCCTTACCCGCTTGCCCTCGGTGCCCGGTCCTCCCGGCGGCCGGCCTGCCCTCGCTCGCTGCACTCCCTCCCAGGCTGCCGGGCAGTCTCAGCAGCTTGCTAAAGAGACGCCGAAAATAACCCTCGGCCACAAGTGCTTTCATTCCCACAACAGGTGTGTTACTAAGATAGACCACACGTGTCCCGGCCGAGGTTTGGGGGCACAGCGCAGCACCCCACGGCTCCCCCAGTCCCGGGGCCTGGGCCTGGGGGGCTAGGATGAGGCACCGAAAACAGCCCCTCCCGCCAGCCCCCTTCCCAGCCTTGGTGCTGGGAATCACCATCCTCCTGTCCACACAAAGCTCACAGGCCTCACAGCACCGCAGCTCCGTGGACACGCCAGGCCCTAGATGATGCCACACCTGGGTTTACATCGGGCCGCTCCAGATGGGCGAGCCCGCTGCGCTTGCTGGCTGACACACACTGCCAGCATCGCCCCATGAGAGCCTCGCCGGAGGGCATCAGCTGCGGCTTGGGCACCTGGACGGGAACGTCCACTAGTGACCAACATCTGCCGAGCACCCCGCGTGGGCCAGGCTTCATGCTGCCGTGGCCCAGGGCTTCGTGTGACCACCCTTGGCGCGGGCTCCATAACTTTCTTTCTACAGGTGGTGGTCCCTGCCTGTGGACACTGTGCCTGGAAGGGTAAGCGTGGGGTCTGCCCCAGGCTGGGGTTTGCCCTTGAGATGGGCTGTGGACTGGCCACTGACATCTGACCTTCTTGCAACTGTGGGACCTGCCTGACTCGCCCTGTTCTGAGTTGGGGAAAAGGAAGCTGAGCGAGGCCATCCGCCTGCCTGAGGCCACAGAGCGCGTGAGCGGCAGGGCTGGGTGTGAACTCAGTCTGTGACTTGGGGATCCTGGCTGCTCTGCTCTCCTGGGTCTGTCCCTTGGGCTCCATCCCCTAAGAGAGGCCTAGCCCGGCAGATGCAGGGGTGCAGGCAGAGCAGTGGGCGCCGGGTGAGGACCTCCCGGGAGGCCGTGGTTTTTGTTATTTTACTTACAAAGACAGACCATAGACCATTTTAAGCAGCCATGAAAACGGCCGTGGGGCAGAGACATCGCAGGCCCGTCCTCTCGATCTGTAAGCAAAATAAGAAAAGCACGCTGTGAGGAGGGAGGCCGGGCACCGGACGCTGCCCTGGGGGGCGTCTACAGTCGGCCCCTCCCCTGCCTCTCGACAGCGTTTTGGGGATTGGGACTCTGTCACCACCTTGGGCCAGTCCACAACCTTCTCTGGGCCTCAGCTTCCTTCTCTGAAAAATGGGCTGGATCAGGGGATGTCTTAGGGCCGTTTCTGGTGGGAACATCTGGGGCTCCACAAGGATTCTGGCACCTCCCTGGGTACGGGTGGGACACCCTGGCTCTTAACAGCTGTGTTTCTGGAAAGCGCCTGGTGACCCCACTCGGCACCATCCTCAGGGACCCGTAGCCCAGGTGATGGGCTTGAGGTCAACAGACAAACCAACGGTGGTTCCAAAACGAAGCCCAGGTCTGAGCTGCCGTGAAGGGCAGAAGCACCAAAGAGGAAGAGAGATTTGATTTGTTTGAGCTGGAGTTAGTAGGCAAAAGCCACAAGGAGACAAGCTGTAGCACTGTCAACAGAGACTGAGCCCCCCGTCACAGGGGGTAATCAAGGGCAGGATGGAGCGCTAGCCCCTTAAGGGTCCTCCCAGCTGCCGAGCAGCTCCTTTACATCCCTCCCCAGAGTTCTCTCAGCCCTCTGCCCCAGTCCCGAGCTACACCACAGCTTCAACTCTAAAATGAATTCGTGTCCAGGGCAGTCACCAGGCAAGAAGAACCACAGCCCTCAAGCCATGGCTCAAGGTCAGTCTCTGGTCAGCTTGGCTCGCAGGCCGGTCCTGGGGAATCTGGGGAGGTTCTTGGCAAGAATCCACAGGGAACGCAGGGGCTCTGTCTACTCTGGCTCCCATCAGCAGGTGCACAGAAGCGGTTAACCACCCTGCTTTCAGGGAATTCGTGGGTTAGGGAACAAATCTGAGGCCACCTTGGAGGAAGCCTGACACTTAAGACAAAAGCCCCCAGCAGCCAGATAGCACTAGGCGTCAGCTTAGGAAAGAAAGACGCTCTTGTCTCTCATAACCTCCATGCTCTAAACGGAGCCGGGACCCCAACGAGAAGGGACGGACCCTGAGCCACACGCAGGCTGCCACCCGCACGTCTGTTCGCAGGCCTCACGGAGGCGAGCTGGTGGTGTCAGCTGACCCCAGCCCAGTCCACAGCCTGGAACATCTGGTTCCCAGACCAGCACTATCTGGAACACGGGCTCCTGGACTGGGAAGAAAAGCAGGCCAGGGAGTCGCACCCACGAGGGTCGGGGTCCCCGGGTCGGAGCCCTCGACCAGACCCTCAGATGGTCTGCTGGTCTCTCCTGCTTGGAACCCGGACAACAGTTGTGGGGCACGTCATCTTCCCAGGGGGAGCTGCTGTTGCCCCGTCAGGAAGAACTCCTTTTCCCGCCCGGGCTGAGCGTAGGTGGGGGAAGTTTCGCCAGGCTGGAGCCTCCCCTCTCCACCCACGAGGCCGCACGGGGAGGCAGTGGTCAGTGGACGGAGACCGGCCTGCAGCTCAGCCCGAGGTGAGGACTGACTCTTCTGGAAAAGAGGGAGGGGTGACAGTCCCCGGGCGAGAAGAGTGAATGAGACAAAGCACGGCCACCTCTGGCCACTCCCGTGCGGCCAGTGCAGGCTGTGCACCCAGGATGGCGGAGGGCAGGGCCCCGGGGCGGGAGGCAGGGCCGGGCCCACCCCAGTCTCTGGCACATGTGGGGACCCTCACTCAGACCGACCCCGGGGGGACAGAAGCTGGAACATTCTGTGCCAAGCGATGTGTGGGGAGGGGTGCTTGGCCATTAAGCTCCTACTGTGCAGGGATCGCCCTGCTTTCAGGTGGCTGCTCCTGGGAGCAGGTGGTGTTGCCCCATCTCCCAACAGAGACCAGCTCACAGCCAACATCCTACAACAAGGGGCCCAGCCCGACCTCCTTCTCCAGGTGGGGGCCGCTGCCTGGCCTCGGAGGGCAGAACCAGTACCCTTCACGCCCAGGAATAAAGGCTCTGAGCAGAGCCCAGGACCCCGGGTGGGCGGAGTGGAGCCCGATGAACCCGGTGGGAGCCAGGGGCCACCAGGCCAAGGCATTTGAGGTTCCTGCCCCAGAGACGGGCTTCATTAGGGTTTCAAAGCCTGGGGAAGGGTCCCCCGGTGTGGGGCTTTCTGGCTTCTGAACATGTGGGTGGGGGAGGCACGTGGACTGCCTGCCAGAAACACCTAGTACACACTGCTGAGACCTTGGTCGAGGGGACAGGGAACAGTGTCCCCCATACCAGCCCAAGCCGGGGGTCTCCTTCTCAACTGCTCTGACTCAAAGGACCGGGGCTCAGGTGGTGGCTGTGGATTCCGAAGCCCACCCAGACCCTCTGTGTGTGCCGAGATGCTCAACCCAGGGCCCAGGGCCAGCGAGATACCACCTGGGGGTCAGGTCTGCCCACCACGTTGCTGGCAGCCGAGGCCCCCCTGACCCCAGCTCCTGGCCCACCCACACACCCGGCTCAGGCCTGGCCGCAGAGCTCCTCCAAGGCCACAGCTGCCTCCAATGGGCCCTCCAGGGCGTGCGGGCCCAAAAGGATTCACCCACATGCAAGTGACCTGCTGTGTGACCATGGGGAAGCCCTCATCCCTCTCTGAGCTCCAGTATAGCAGCTAACCTTGACAGAATGCTCACCATGTGCCCAGCGTGCTAAGAACTTCTAACTCACTCGCCCTCACAGCAGCTCCTTGAGGCAGGGGCCATGACCAGCCCGGCTTTACAGATGAGGAACGCCAGGCCCAGAGAGGTTAAGAAGTTTGCCCAAAGCCTCACAGCTACCAAGCAGAAGAGCTGGGACCCGAACCTCAAAGCTTGGGCCCTGACCCATGATGACATCCTCCTCTTAAAGGCCCAACAGGGGCGTTTACAGGTCCAGGATGGAAGCTCGGACCTTAACGGGCTCGAGGGACCCCCGGAGGTGCCTCTCCCCGCTGCGCCCCTCGGGGCCGGGCCCTGGGGTTACTCACTTGTGTGGGGTGTGAAGGGGGGGTGTCGCGTGGCCCCCTGGGATGCGGCGGGCGGCGGGGGCGGCATGCTGGGGGGCGTGGCCTGGGGCTGCGTCTTCACCTCGGCTGGAGAGCCAGGCATCGCGGAGGCCTTCTCCTTCCTGTCCGCTGTGGGCGCCATGGCCACCGGGGTGGGGGAAAGGAGAGAGAGACAGAGAGAGAGCACGGGTGAAGCAGGCCGAGGGGCACAGGGGTCGTGCCGCCCAGCCCCACCTGGTTCCCGGCTAAGGGCCCCAGCAGCTGGACGTGGGCCTATGTTGCTGGGGGCCCAGGTGGGCGACTCCCAGATGGCCCCCAGGTAGCTTCTGGCTCTGCCTACAGAGCCCGTCCCAGGCCCCAGCCTGCCCCAGATAAGCCCCAGGTGTGCTCACGGGTGGCTGACATCCCACCCACCTAGGACCGGAGAGCAGGCTTGGGTCGGCCCATTTCAGGTGGGCTGGAGGGTGTAGCTTTCAGAACTCTGGCCAGCCAGAGCCGGGCTGGAGTTCTCACTGTGGAAGTGGCCCTGGGGGAGGCTGGATTGTCTCTCCTGCAGACCAGGGAGTCGGGCGGCATCCCCCAAGCCTGCGGTACCCCGACTCTGCTTGCATCAGCCCCTCCTGGAGGGCATGTACAGACAGCCTCCCCACCCCCATTCCTGAACTCAGCAGGTCCGGAGCGGGCCTGAGACTCCGCACTTGTAACAGGCTGCCAGGGAGGCCCCCGGGGCCGCAGCTGCCCAGGTATTCTTTGCAGGTGGAGGGGGGTGAGCCTCTGGGCCTCCCCCCTCCATCTTAGCTCAGGGTCAGCCAGCACCAGGGCAGGCCGCCGAGACCCGGGAGCAGTGGCTGGGATTGTGGGTGGGCGTCCCCGCCTGTAACGAACAGGCACAGCCCACGTCGCCCCAGCCACTGCTCGCCCTGCTGACACTGACGGAGTCTCCCGGGGGCCAGGGGGCCGATGGGGCCAGGCTTGACACCTGTCAGCCATCACCAGGACTACAGCTCTGTCCCTCTGCCTCTGCCCCTGCCCATCCTCCCCTCCCAGGGGTCCCGCACGATCTGGGCAGACGTGGAGATGCACATGCACCCGGGCAGCCACCTCCGTGAACAGCGATAATGCTAATGAACGGCATTTACCGCTACCTGTGCCCCAGACCGTGCAGACCTCCCCTCATCGCTCCCACATCCTCCTTTACAGAGAGGAGGTGCCCTCGGCACTCCAGGGCCCAGGGGGTGAGAGCAGAGAAGCCCCCTCTCCACCGGGCCCCACGGAAGGGGGAAGCAGCCGCTCACCAGCAGCCACCCGGCCTCGCAGCACCTGCTGTCCACTCAGCTGGCCTCCCTCCCGCCGGGCGCCCTGCCCCCCAACAGCCCGTCTGTCAGGAGGCTGACGGCTTGGCACACGTGTGCCACAGCTGTGGGGGCCCGTCAACGCCATGCCTGGCTACGGGGCTGGCGGCCAGTCCCCAGTGACAACCAAACAAGGAAAACGTGGCCAGCGCCGTGGGCTCCAGGCCACCTCTGTGGGGTGCAGCCCCATCCTGGCCAGCCCTTCATCTGACCAGGCCACCCTGGGGCAGGCAGTCCCGCCAGCAGGCCAGGGAGGGCGCTTAGGGTGCCAGACTGGGACGTCTGGGATGCAGGGCCTGGTCGGACCTTCCAAAGCCCTTCCACGTTGGGGCTTCACTGGAGCATCACGGGTGGAGCAGACCAGAGAAGTGGATGGAGAGAAGCTGGCGGGAGGGGGCCATCAGGGAGGGTGGACCGAGTGTGCCCGCGATGACGAGGGTGCCACATCGCAAGGAGTCTTGCGCCCACCCCACAGATGCCTGCCGGGCCTGTGGATGGAGCGGGCAGTGCCCTGCTGGTGCCCGGAAAGCAGGCCCGAGGCCGTCCACTTACAAAGGAGACACACACACGCTCCTGGAAGATGACAGTCGTGGCTCCTGTTCCCAGGAAACCCTGTGAGGGGGACGCTGCTGCCAGCCCTGTTTTACAGGCACAGAGAGGTGCAGCCATCCACCAAGGGCACACAGCACGTATGGTTTGGGTGGGTCTGCAGGGTTCCAAGGCCTGGTTGACATCAACGCGAACTCTCCTCCTTGCAGGACAGGCAGCAAACCCAGGTGGATGGAGGTTCTGGGCTGGCTGGGCGGGGGCACCCCTGCGGCTCTCCCAGGTCCCACCTCCAGCCCTGGGTCCTGGGTCCCCAAGGGCTGTGCACAGTGGAAACCCCACAGGTCTTGAATCTTGTTTGAGTCTGGCTCTATTGCCTCCTGGCTGTGTGACCTAGGGCCAGTCACCTCACCTCTCTGAGCTGACTCTGTAAAGGCTGAGGGCAAAGCTCTCAGTGAAATTCGGTCACGGTTTACGGAGCAACTTGTGTGCCGGGACCCTGCTCTGGAGGCTGCCCTCGGCACACACCCCAAGCCATAAAGCAGAAGGTGACAGAGCCCCTCGGGGAAGAGCAGAGGTGGTGTGGAGACCGCGAGCGACAGCAATTGTGGTCCAGGGACAGAGAACACGAAGGCAGCAGGGAGTGTGCAGGGCCTCTAGCTGTGCAGGGAATCGACAGGAGGCTGGCTGGGCCGGGCTGGTGGGCAGCAGGGAGCCAGTGACAGTTCTGCACATCATCTCTCCTGCCTGAAACCCTCCAGCAGCTTCCCCTGCATGTGGGGCTTCCCAGGGTCCTACCCCCCGGCCCGCTCCCACGACACCCAGAGCCCCAGCTCCGAGCCCTCACACCCCCCCCGGACCACTCCCCCTTCCCTCCTGGGGGTCCAGCTCCGACCTCATGTCCTCAGGAGAGGTGTCCCCACATGAGACATGAGGGTCTCTAGCTCCCCTGGAACGTGACCCCCCGAGATGACCTTGTTTCCTGGCTCACCTGTCACAGGGTTTCTGGCTGGGCTGGCACTTCTGGAAGGCTGGCCACGAGAATGAGGTCACCACCAGCAGCCCTCCTAGAGGAGGGGTCTCCCTGCTCAGGGGCCAGAAGGGGCAGGTCGGGGGGTCCTGGCTGCCCTGGCTCCAAGGTGGGCCGACACGGGGGCTGCTGAGGGGCTGTGGACACACCCACAGCTCACCCTGCACTCTTGCCTTCCTTGGGGCTGGCCAAGCGAGGACAGCAGGGTGCGAGGGAGCTGAGTCCCACCCTCCTGACGAGTGGCTGCCTCTGAGCCAGCATGGATCAGAGGAGGAGGAGAAGCGTTCTTAGTGGGGGGCCGAGCACCCACCGTGGTCACGCCACCCGCGGTGGCAGCTATGATTACCGTCCTCTCGCCACCTCTGCACCCCTGAGCTGTGTGTGGAGCCCTGGTCAGCCCGTGCTGGAGCCAAGCCTGCCCGCCTGCTGGCCTGCGTGGCCTGAGGGCACACGGCTAACGACCTGCCAGACAGGCAGCCTCACTCTCCCAGGAGCCGGCTTCCTGCCCAGCCCCTTTCAAGGGCCCGCGCCAGCCAAGGGCTGCTCCCTCACCCCCTAAGACCCACTGCGAGGCTCGGACCCCCGAGGGCTGTGGCACAACCTTACTGCCCATCTGGCAGCCTGGGTAGGGCCGTGTAGGCAGGATCCTGCACCCACAAGCCAGCACGAGCAGGAGCTGGCCAGGACATGGGCGCCTGGGGAGGGGCCCGCTGTTGGGTGCTGACTGCTGGGGGCCGGTGAGGGGGCAGCTCCCACCCCCGCCAAGGCTGCGGCAGGGGGGACGTCCCGGCAAGTTCCAGACTCCGCCCAGAAAACCTGGGCCGGCCTTGTGGGGCAGCTCTTCCCCCCTCCCCCATTCTCAGGTACCTCTGCCCCCAGCGTCCACTCCCAGGGGTCCTCAGCCCCGGGGGAAGCCAGGCCCCGTGTGCTGCACGTCCACACGGCATCTCATTGGATCCTCATGGCCCCCCCAGAAGGCGCTGTCAGAGCCCCTGTACCGTGGCATCCTGTGCCCCGCCTATGAGAGGCACTGACCCCATCCATGGGACCCCGGGCTCGAACGGTCCCCCTGCACCCACCCCGGCTCTGCGTTTCCCCCACTCCTGATTCTAGGGTCATTGGGGGTCCTCAGCCCGAGACCCTCCACCCAACACCAGGGGTCCTCCTACACAAGCCCCCCTTTAGGGAGCTCTGATCTAGCAGGTCGGTTATGGAGCCCAGGCAGCTGAATGTATGTCAAGTTTTAAGTTCCTTGTTTCTTATGAGATTAATATATAAATAACAGCTTCCCCCATGACGGCTTAGCACGTGCCCCTCATGCCTCAGCTTGCCCACCCCTCATGCCTCAGCTTGCCCACCCCCTCAGGACCCCAGGGACCGACTTCGACTAAGAATTCCATGCCCCTGCTCGAGGACACACTGCACCTCAATAGCAGCCCCAGGAGGCAGGTCCTGCCATCGCGCCCATTTTATAGATGGGGAAACTGAGGCTCGGGGAGGACAAGTGACTTGCTCAGGGTCTCAAAGCCTGAGGGCAGCAGGGACCGAGCCTGGGGACTCTCCATCAGAGCCTCAAGCCCCCGCGCCCTGCAATCACTTGGGAGATTAGAAAGTTCTGAAGCCAACCCAGGGCTCCCTGCATGGGCCGACCAGAACACGGAAAGGGCAGCTGCCTGGGGTTTGAGGCCGGGGCAGGTTCATTGCTCTGAGTCAGTGGGTAATGCCCTGGGCTCCCTGACTCTGGGGCAGGGGAGCACAAGGACCACCTTCCCAACTCCTCGGGCTCTTTCCAGATGTTAGAGCTCCAGGGAGGAAGAATCGGGCCGGCCACAGCATCCCTGTCCCTTCCCCAGCCCCGTCAGCAGCCAGGGGCCAAGCCAGCAGCCACGGCAGCCCCAGAATCCCACACAGAAATGAAGTGGAAGATGGGGCGGAAGCGGAAGACACGTCTGGGCTTATCCCCAACCGGGGCTCCCCGCCAGCTCTCCTGGAGTCCCGCACAGCGCCTTGACCAAAACGGCAGCCCTTGTGCTGCCAGGTGGGAGACATCTCTAGGGGTGCCAGACCCCGCACCCATGGTCCTGGCTCAGAGGTAGGCAGACAGGGGCGAGGGGCCCAGCCAGTGACTCGTGACCCTCTCACAGCCCTCGGAGGCAGACGGTGCTCTGCTCCAACCTACGGATGGGGAACCGAGGCACAGAGAGGCTAGGTGACCTGCTCTGTTCACACAGCTGAGAAAGGGCTGGAGGCGGCCCCAGAGTCTTACCACCTGCCCCGAGGGCTGCCGCTGGAGGTGGTCCCCATCCAATCTTCTTCTAACTGTCCGTCCCCCGCTCCCCACCGCCCCATTCCGATCCTGTAGGGCGGGGGGTGGTCCCCGCTGGTGGCACCCAGTGAGCTGGAGGGTGAGACGCGAGCGGCCCCCCTCGGGGCTGGGCTGGACTTCCTCCCCTGGCCTCTGTCGCAGCCCCACCCACTGCCCCGCACTCCCAGCCCTCGAGAACATTCCCAGACCCCTGCGGCGCTCCCCAGGGCCCCTGGGAGACCCTGCGTCTTTCCCAGACCGCAGCTCCAGTTCCCACTGCACGTCACTAATCTGTTGACACAGGAAGCTGCTCTCTGAGGCCAGGCGCAGCCGGCGGGAAAGAACGTTGAGTGTGCGGAACAAGCCACCCCATCCATCACTGCCCTTGCCTCCTGTGTTCCCAGCCCGCCCTGCCCGTCTGAGAGCTGGCCACAGCCCAGCGCTCCCAGCCCTGGGGTTCTAGAACCCTCCACGGGAGGGGGGCCACGAGCACCGGCACAGCCCATTCCCCATCCGTGCGCCGCAGAAACAGCGGGCCCCGCTTTGATCTTTCGTGCTCTGATTCTGCCGTTACCTCATTTGACCCTCATAGAAGCTGCAGGAAGTGGGAAGGTGGGAAGGTGGGCCGGTACCGACGGGTAACAGCTACGGTGACAGAGTCCGGACTGCGAGCCAGGCCTGAGCTGAGCAGCCACACGGGTCCCCCGGCCTGGGACGTGGCAGATGGGGAGACCGAGGCTCAGGGCCGAGGCCACTCTCTCTGTGGGGTCTCGGGACGCGACCTGTGGCGCACCCACACCCAGTCCCTGGCACTGACCCGCAGGCAGGCAGGGCTCCCCAGGCCCGTGGGAGGCTCGGCAGGAGGCCTGCACCCTGAGGAGGAGCCCTGCGCCTCGGACCCTCCCCTGCGAGCGGGTGGCCCCTGGGCACACTGCCCGGCCTCAGCCTCCACAGCTGTAGGTAGGGGACGAGGAGGGAGCCCCACTGGGCCCGGCTCTGAAGTGCTGGCCTCCGCCCTGGGCCGGGCAGCTGGCCGAGGTTCTGAAGCTCCTGCCGAGGTGGACCGGATGCTGGACTTTCTTGGAGGCAGAGGGGCGAGCTGGCCCCTGACACACGTTTCCTAAGAGCATTACCAGGTGGCCCCCTGCCCCTCGGCCGGCATCCTGAGAGTGCCCCAGGACCCTCTGTGAGTGGCCGTCCCCTCTCTGCCCTCACCTCTCACGCTCTCCTCCACGCCTTTGCCCAAATGCGACGATCTTTCTCAGCGAAACCAAGTGCCCAAAGTAGGGCCAAGCACACAGTAGGTGCTCCACAAATGCTGTGGAGTAAGGACCAAGGGAACGGGGAGATGGTCCACGGACAGCGGGACGGTCATAGCCTCGCCAGCCCCACAGGCTCCCTTTCGGCAGACGCCAGTCCTGAACCCCCAGCCCAGAGCCTCGGCCAGAGACTGGAGGGGAACCTCCCCGGTCAGGTGTCCTCTGGAGCCCCGTCCTCCGTCCTCGGAAGGCCTGCGGGCAGGGCAGCAGCTGGCTGGTGTCAGGTGTCCCGGGAAGAGCCCGAGGTGTCCCCAGCGAGGGCACACAGCCACCCGTCCCCGGCGCCTCCGGGCACACTCTGTCCTGCTCAGGCCAGACTCTCCCAGGAGGATCGCAGTGTCCCATCCCCACAGACATCCTGCCCAGGGCGGGGCAGCCCATCCATCGGGGCCCAGCCTGGGCTCCCGGGACCCTTCATCCCACACCAGCCCTCGAGGAAGACGCCACTATCACCCCGCTTATGGATGGGGACAGCAGGGCCCAGAGTCACAGTAAGCGAGGTGCCTCCAGGGTCCAGGCCCCCTATTTCCTTTCCCATCAGGTCCAAACTGTGCGTGTGACATTCGGGGCCCGCACGGCCTCATCTCCGTGTCCTCCAAGGCCCCGACGGCTCCCGAGTGCCCACGCTCTCTCAGGCTCCTCCTCCGCGTGGCAGAGCCCTAGTCCGGGTGGATGTCGCTGCCCGCTGACGCGATGAGGAAATCGAGGGGTTGGAGGTCGGGGTTCACGCCAGACCACAGCTCAGCGAGGCTGCAGAGTCCTCTGACTCTGGCACCACTGGGTCCCGGCCAGGGTTTCCCTCCCTCCTTCCCTTCCTTTCTTCTTACACCCCCTATTACACCACCGCTATGAGCCCCAAGGCCCCTTCTAACTACCAACAGCCCCCGACCCCCCACAAGCACAGAGGAGACAGAAGCGGGTGTGTCTGTGGGGAAGTCAGGCAGCGCACGCTGAAGTCCACGGCTTCAGGGCGTCCCTCGTGGGCAGCACCCGCTCGAAGACGTGCCTGTGTGTCAGACACGGACACCGTGGGGGCCCTTGGACCCCGGTGCAGCGTGGTCGAGCACGGGCACCGTCCCCCAGCAGTGACAGCTCGTGGAGGTGGGAGCAAGGTGCCTCGGCCCTCCTGAGCGCCGGGCGCCCACGGGGTCCCGCTGCGTCCACACGAGGGGTGGACGTTGTTCTGCTTACGCGGTCCCAGGCAGGTTTCTGGCCTTATGACCGTCAGGCAGGACCTTGGAAGCCATGAGAGACGCGGGCGATGCTGGCGGTGCAGGCAGGTCCTTCCGGAAGGCCGGCCCCGAGCACGCCCTGGGGACAGGTTCACCTCCTTCGAGGCCACTGACCACTGCACACTGGCTGCTGTGGGGCCTGGGCAAGGTGGGACAGACCCACTGCCAGCGCGCAGAGGGGGCGGCGGGACAGCGGGGGCAGACACCTCTGCTTAGGTAGCTCCTGCCCCCAGAATGCCCTCCCCTCCCCTCAAGGCTTCCCGGAGGGTGGGTGGGGGGTTTCTCTCCTGGACCCTGGGGGTCTCGAGCAAGCCGGGCAACCGCCTGAGGGCTAACGTCCTGGAGCAGGAAGAGGGGCACATGGACCCTCCCAGAACCTCCCAGTGGGCGCGTGTGGGACAAACAAGGGAAAAGCTAGGCCTGCACCCCAGGAAGCAGCCGTGTTTCAGAGGGGCCTGTGACCCCGCCGGACGGGGCTCTCAGGCAGAGGCGGAGGGACTCGGGGGGCTCCAAGGACATGGGGTGACCCCTCACATCAAGATGGGCGGGTTTGACCAGGAGGCTGACCCCTCCCCACCCCCTCCAAGGCCAAGGTCAGGGGACGGCTTGTCTTTGATCCCCAATGCTCTGCAAAGCAACGAGAATTCTGGGGGGCGGGCAGCCCTAATGAGTCCCAGGAGCTGGAACTTGGGCCGCTTCCCACATCTGGTTTCAATCAAGGTCTCCGCCGACCGACGAACCAGTAATAATATACACAAAGATTAGTATCTTCCCTCCCTTGGTCTGGGCGGCCCTCCCGCCCCCGCTGGCGCTCCAGCCACGTCCCTTGGATCCTCCCGCGTGGCCCTTCCCGGTCCTGGGGTCTGACCGGGAGGGCTGTTCCTCTGTGCATTGCTGCTGCCGCCGCCGCCCTTCCCGCTGCAGAGCGCTTAGCCACCCCGGCCGGGCTGCCTCCAGGGACCCTGTGACCACCGGGCCTGTGGGTGACAACAAGGTCACCCGTTGCCATGGCAACAATACTGGGCTGGGAGCCAGGAAACCTGGGTCCCCCATCCTGCTCTGTGACCGACTGATTTTTTTTTTTTTTTTTTTTTGCGGTATGTGGGCCTCTCACTGTTGCGGCCTCTCCCGTTGTGGAGCACAGACTCTGGACGCACAGGCTCAGCAGCCATGGCTCACGGGCCCAGCCGCTCCGCGGCATGTGGGATCTTCCCGGACCGGGGCATGAACCTGTGTCCCCTGCATCGGCAGGTGGACTCTCAACCACTGCACCACCAGGGAATCCCCGACTAACTGTGAATCCATAAAATCACCCCAGCATGGCTCTGAGCCTCGGTATACCCATTGGTAATATGGGCCCGTAACTCCCTCTTCTCAGGTCGGGTGTGGTCTTAGAAAAGGAAGCGTAAGGAGCAAGGCCACTGTGGCTCCTGTGTCGGGGAGGTTCCAGGTGGCCTCCCTCCACCCCCGTCTCAGCCTCTCGGCCGGAGTGTCAGCGGTTTTTCTACCTGAGGTCTCGGTTTTCTCACCTGTGAGATGGGGATGAGAGCAGAGCCGCCCCGTAGAGGCTCGGAGGGACGGGACATGCTCAGCCAGAGGCGCCTTCTAAAGGCCCGTGGGCCTGGGCACCAGGCGGGGGCACAGCTCTGATTTTAAACGGGCTCCCTTTTTCTGGGAGCTGCGTATGTGCCTGGGTGCCAAGACCCCCTCATCCTGACAGAGCCCTGATGTGTAAGACCCGAGTTACAGATGGGGAAACTGAGGCACAGGGCGCGTGCCCGGTGTCACACGGCCATAATGCAGCAGATCCCACACGTGCAGCCCTCTGGCTGACGACCCTGCTGGTCGCAGGAAGGGTCCCTCACTGTGGACCCTCGGAGCCTGCCCAGAGGGGTGGCGGTGAGCCTCTGTCTGGGGGTGGGATGGAGGGTCCACAAGAGAATGTCCTGCTACTCAGGGCAGCCCCTCACAGCCTCAGAGGGGGCACTGCGGTGGCCAGGCTGCCCCCCGCCTCAGCAGGGGCTCATGAATCCCACTGGTGCTGAGAGGAAGCCATCTGCTTGGACGGGAGTTTCCCTTCTACCACCGAGATGCTGTGAAACTGGGCCAGACACAATCTCCCCACTGTGCTCCAGCCCAGGGGTCACCTCAGGAGCAGTCCAATCTCCCCTTTGTTCTGGCTGCACGCCCCCAGGCTGGGAGACCCCGTCCCAGGTACTCCTGTGCGGCCGCAGGGCCTCTGCACCTGCTGGGACGCCCCCCACGTCCACACAAGGCTGCCTCCTCATGCTCACTCAGGATTGGGTCCCAATGTCCCCCCTTAAAGGAGCCCTCCTAGCCCCCACCCCTGCCCTCCCTGCTGCATCACGCACTTTATCTCCTGTGGAGCACCTGTCAGCACCCGCAATGGTGGTCCGTGCGGTCCCCGTGTTCACCACCCCTCGCCCCAAGGACACGGGCCTCGTCTTTCCGTGCACTGCTAACCCCAGACCAGCACCGACGCCTGGTGGTCAGTAAGATGCTCCACAAAGGTGTGCCGGCTGACCTGTGAGAAACCCAGAGCGGCCCCACCTGCCCTTGTGCTGCCTCGGCCCCCTGCCCAGCCCGTTCATGTTCACGTTCGAGAGCTTGGTGGCTGTGGCCGGAGAGCCTGGGCGGAGCTTGGCTTGGGACCTGCCCCGCCCAGCGGCCCCAGCATGTAGTGCCCCTGTGTGTGTGGGGGGGGAAGGGGGGGGACCGAGGAGCTGTTCTGAGCCTGCCCCACAGCAGTAAAGCTTGGTCGTGGCTGCCTAAGACACCCGCCACCTGCGGGGGTGGACGGATTGCAAAACGGCCTCAATTCTCGCGCCCCCCCCCGCCCACTCACACCCCTTGCAATGTGACTGCAGCTCTTTCCACCCAGAGATGGAGTCGATTTCCCTGCGCTTGGATCCGTGCTGGTCCTGGGAGTCGCTCTGGCCACTAGGATGCGGCAGAAGTGACATCAGCCGGTTTGAGCCGGACACCAGGCGGTCAGCTCCACTTGCTGTCCTGTCGAGCCTGCTGGAGGCGAAGGCTCACAGGGGGCAGGGTCGGCCCAGCTGGGGGTCCAGGCGCATGAGGGGCCCGGCCACACTCAGCAGAGCCAGGAGCAAGGCCAGCCAGGACCAGGACCTCACGCATGAGCCGCCCAAAGACTATAAGCCAGATGAAGGTGGCTGTTTTAAGGCACTAAGTTTTGGGCAGTTTGTCACCCAGCAATAACTAACAGGTACACACTGGTACTTAGAACCACAACATTTTGGAGCTGGGAGGGCCCTTAGAGACCCAAGGATCAGATGTCACAGGGGCAGGTTCCAGCTGGACCAGGGTTCCTGCCCCTCTGCTCCCTGTTCTGGTGGAGACGTCTGGGCTCAGGTTAGCAGGCCACCCAACGGACCACGTCTGAGGACATCATCCGGCCCAGACAGCGACCTGCAAGGAAACTCGCCACGGCATTGCTTGTGAGGGGGATAAGCCCACAGGTGACAGGTCAAACACATCCTCCACCAGGGGGACCCTACGGAGCCTGAAATCACACGGTGGGTACTTTCACTCAGGAAACCGCTTTTCCGTGCCCACAAGCCTGAAGCACTGCACACACAAGGCACAGCGGTTTGCTCTGAGGCAGGGAATCAACAGAAGTGCAAACAGCCGGGCATCGGCAGCAAAGGACAAGAATACTCACTGGCCACTGTCACAGAGGCCCATCGATAGGTCAAGGGGCAGAGCCACACGGCAGAATACCATGCAGCAAGGAAAAAGGACACGTGTAACCCCCGGCACCAACACGGACAAGTGTCACCAACGGGAGGCTGAGTACATGACACCAGACCCCAAAGGGGACGGGCCATGTGATTCTACTTACATGAAGTTCAGAAGCTGGCATTAGGGTCAGGGTGGTAGTCCTGCGACAGGCAGGGACGGGGAAGGGCTCAGGGCCTGGGGCACGTCGGGGAACGTTGCCTGGTATCTGCACAGTCTGTGAGCACCCCCACATACACTTTTCTGTGTGTGTGCTGTACTTCAAATACCCGATTACTAGCAAAAATGGTGCCCCAGGATACCACCTAATAATAAGGAGAATCAAAAGAGGCGGAAACACGTGAAACTCCATCTTGTAAATAAACACACGTGCAGAAAAAGGACGAGAAACAAAAGGTGACCGTGGTTCCTGGTAGAAGGCTGGTCAGAGCCATTCTGTCTGTGTCTGTGTTTTCAAGAGGGGTCTGGGGGTTTGGTTGGAGCGAGGAGGCCAGAGCTGCCGCCAAGCGCAGATGCCCCAAACAAGGAGGGGGGCGAGACTTCCTTCTTGGACCAAGCCTGGGATGGTCACAGAGCCAAGTCCACGGCGCCCCGGCGCTGAGCGGAGTTCTGAGGCGGCGAGGGTGGAGAGCTCACAGCAGCTGGAATGGAAACCCTCCCTGCTCTCCGCCGGCCGCAAACGTGATCCAGATGTCCCCCGGCTCGCCCCGCGGCTGGCGCACAGAGGGAGCACATTCCTCGCCCAGCTGTCCGGGCTGCGCAGCCAAGAGCAGCTTCTGAGAGCTGAGGGGGAGGCGCCCGCCATCTGGGCCGCCTGCCGTGTGTGTGTGTGTGTGTGTGTGTGTGTGTGTGTGTGTGTGTGTGTGTGTGTGTGTGTGTGTGTGTGTGTGTTGCCGGGGGCAGTGGGAGGAAGGGTGCCCTCCTCTCCCAGCACCGGTCCTGGCACTCTGGGAGTCCCCTCCCGTCCACCCATGCACACCTGCCCCCAAGGGGGAGTGGCTCAGCTGCAGGCTGGCACACTAGTGTGAACAGGCTGTGATGATAAACGTGGCGGTGCCTGGGCAGGCACGAGGGGTGTGGGCACGTGGATAGAGAGACACGAGTGGGTGAGCAGAAGGCGGGGGGATGGTGCTGTGACCCAAGCACGATGGACAGAGTCCCCTCCTGCAGCTCTCAGTGGTGGAGGCGATGGACACACAGGCCACCACACAAGGTTGCGCGGTAGGGGGGAAAAGCCCAGCTTTGGGGGCGAGCAGGCCGGCCTCCAGCCATGGCCTCGTCACTGGGGTGGCCTTGGCTGGGCCTCCTCCTCTGATCCTTGGTTTCCCCAACTGCACACTCGGGCCGATGTCCCCGTGAGGACTAGCTGTGCGCCCAACACCCTGCTTTGCTCACACACACACCTGGCGGGGATGTGATGGGGCGGGGGACCCTGGCACCCCAGGAGCTGCGTCGCCTGGTGGGGGAAGTCCTCCTGGGGCCCAGGACATCTACACTGAGGCCTGAACAAAAGACGTGTCCCCCGAGGGCTGCGGCAGCACCTGGTAGAGGCTGCCGTGCAGCGTGTGCACGTGTGTGCGTTTCCTGGGGGGAGGGGCTGTGACCCCAAGGAAGACTGCAGGACACCGTGGAACAAAAGAGGATCTGATATGTACACGGAGAACCTCTAGAAGGAAACAAAAGCTGCCCCTGGGCAAAGGCAGCATGGCCCCCTCCTCTCTGCCTCCCTCCTGGACCAACCTCGCTTTTAAACCACCTCCTGATTTATTTTTAAACTGCCTGCCGCCCACCAGCATTGTGCCCCCCGCCAGCTCTGAACGAAAGTGACAGTAACGTGAGCAACAGACAGACAATGACAAAGTGCCACTGAGCGAATAAACAGAAGCCTTAGTCCAGATCTCTTATTTTAAAAATGGAACTGACAAAACGCAAGCAACTCATTGGCCACAACACCCTCTGAGGATGGTCGGTGCCCAGGCTTGGGTGAAGCGGAAAGCCCTGCATCCGCGCAGGCACACCTGGACTGGGTGCGTCACTGGGAGAGGCAGGGAAGAAGAGGTGCATTGCACCTGTGCGATGTGCACAGCTGAAGCTGGGAGGGCGTCCTGGTGGAGGGCGCAGCTTGGCAAAAGCAGTGCGGTCGGAACTCCAGGAACAATCTAGTATCGAGCTCCACCTGTGCACGAAGGTGGAGAGCAGGGCGGGGAGGCCGGAGGGTCTGGAAACCTAGGCCACGCGGTCGGGATATTCCCCTGCCGGCAACGAGGCGCCCCCGAAGGCTTACCCGATTCCCAAGGCATTTTCGTTGCTTAAAAAACGTGCAGACTGGCTGCATATCACCTTGAACGCCCCAGAGGAATGCTGCCAAAATATAAAATAATAAGGCTGCTCCTGTGAATGCTAAATAATAATTAGGGACCGGCGGTTTACCCTGCATGCATGGCCCATCGAGGGCGTCTCCCCAGAGTGCCACATGATTCTCCCGCCAACCCCGAGACACAGAACACCGCCCTTGGCACGCGTGGCCCGCGAAGACCCCGGTCACCCGTGACGGGAGCCACCGATGCGGACGAGGGGGTGTGGCCCCAGGATGCTGCCCGCGAGGCCTGAGGGATCCCAGGTGGTGACCTGCACCCGCTGAAGCAGGTTTACAAGTCACCGCCCGCAGAGGTAGGGGCTGAGGAGGTCGTCTGGGCTGGCTTTGCTCCGAGGGCCAGGGTGTCTCCAGCTCTCACGCCCCACTTTTGTAAGGATGACCCGAGAGCTGGTTTGGCTGCTCTGCGGTGAGCGGCAGCCCGACATGGCGCTGCCCCCGTGCCTGCTGCGGGAGCCCCTGTGGACCGGGACTGGGGTGGGGGCAGGCCTGTGCTCTCTCGCCCCACCCAGAGACAACCAACCCCCCTTCTGTGCCCTCTCGCTTCCTGGACGTGGAAGGCCCTGCCCAGGCCCCTCCCTGACCCACACACCCAGGGACGAAGCCGGGCCCACGAGAGACCCCATCACTGCGGGGGCAGCAGCCCTGGGCCCCAGGCCCTCCCGTCCTCCTGCCTCTGCCTTCATGGGGGAGGCTGGGGGCCACTGGAAGAGCTCACGCTTCCTCTGGCAGAGAACTCGGTAAAGACAGGAGATGAGGTACCCTGGGGGCCTTACAGCTACAGCATTCTATCGTGGTCAAAGCTCATAGCACCGGGGAGGCCATCACTGCCTCCCTTCCCATATGCTCAGAGAGGTCCAGGTCTGCACCCGAGGTCACACAGCACTGGTGCAGGCTGGGCGCTCCTAAGGACACAACAGGCACCTCTGGCCCCAGCAGCTCTGTCTACTGCTCACCTCCTCAGATACCTGTGGTTAATTTTACAATTTAACGCCAGCCACACCGGAGAGGCCTGGGGGCAGTGTGGCCTCACACCACCTCTTGGAGGGAGGCACCGGGCCCCAGCCTCTTTGCATCCTGGGCGCCATCTTCCCAGGACCCTTCTCCCTGATGGATTCCAAACAGTCCATCTTCTTCCCCAGGAACCGTCGAAATGTTCCAGAAGTTCCAATCACATGTCACCCAAATGTCACGGCCCAGACCCTCCCCCGCAGGGGGGCCAGGAGCCTCAGGGGCCACACACAGCCCGTTTCCAGTGCAGAGAGCTTCTTGCACGTTTGCTGCGTGCCATGGGCCATGCGTCTACCCCCCACTCCCACTGTCACCTCATGCAGTCTCTGGAACCCCGCTATTTCCCTACTTTCAGAGAGTCAGCAATGTGCCCGTGGTGAGCGTGGCAGCCGGCCCCAGGTGGGGGTCATAGTCACACAGGAAACCCGTGACTATAACCCGCTCCTACCCCTCCCAGCCCCCACCCACAGTAACTACTGCTGACGGGTCTCCAGGATCCTTCCAGACACTTCTATGTAAACACAACTCTGTGTGTGTCTGTGTGTGTGTGTGTGTGTACGAGACCTGGAGGCTATGCTCATTCCCGCTGCAGTCTCCTCACCTGTGCAATGGGGAGGATGGGCCCTGCCGTCGAGGGTTAAGAGGAGACGCAGAGGGCTTCCCTGGTGGGAAGAGTCTGCCTGCCAATGCAGGGGATACGGGTTCGAGCCCTGGTCCAAGAAGATCCCACATGCCGCTGAGCAACTAAGCCCGTGCGACACAACTACTGAGCCCGTGAGCCACAACTACTGAGCCCACGAGCCACAACTACTGAGCCCGTGAGCCTAGAGCCCGTGCTCCACAAGAGAAGCCACCGCAATGAGAAGCCCATGCACCGCAGCGAGGAGTGGCCCCTGCTCGCCACAACTAGAGAAAAGCCCGTGTGCAGCAACGAAGACCCAACACAGCCAGAAGTAAATAAATAAAATAAATTAAAAAAATAAGACGCAGAGTAATAACTAGTACAGGCAGCAGCCAGGCATACAGCAAGTGCCAAATTAGTGCCAACCTACAACAGGAGACACCCGGAGCCCTTGCTTTCTCGAAGGTGCTCCCCTGAGCCCTTGCTTTCTCGAAGGTGCTCCCCCGAGCCCTGCCGCGAGACGGAGGGACGCCACGCCACACCACACAAAGGCAGGTGGAAAGGAAGCCTCCCCCTCCGCACCCAGAGGAGCCCCCAGCCTGGCAGGACGGTGTCCCCTGCCACTTCCCAGCCCTGCCCCCCACCCTGCTGGGTGGTCTCCCCCCAGCCTGGCCCACCCAGCCTGGAGGCCAGAGCCCCCAGCGGGCCCTGGGGATGACACTAAGGGGACACTAAAGCCTTCTGGGGAGGCAACCCCGTGAGCCAGCGTCCCCACAAGCTGGGAACAACCTCCTTTCACTGGATTTAAGGAAAACACAGTCCTCTGGAAGCAAACCTTTTAAACAGATGTTTCCTCTTGGCACGAACTTCCCGGGCGGGGCCTGCGCTCTCACACAGAGGCGCGGGGGAGACCAAGTGATTTCCATTCTTTTTAGGAAGGGGAGGAAAATATTTTTAAAAATGTGTTTTACAAGCCTGCCTTTGCCATTGTTTATGTAAACAGGTAAATTGTTTCCTGCCTCAATTAAAAACATCTGCCACATAAATGAATCCCAATTAACTCGTCCTGCTTTTAATTAGTCTGTTAATTACACGCAGGCAGCAGAAAGGATGCCTACGAGTAGGCGAAGCCGAGTGCGCGCCCTCCCCCCAGCCTGGCAAGGATCTGGGCTGTGTCTGGCTCCTGGTGGATGAGCATGGCAGGGAGCTGGTGGCGCGGTGCCAGCCGGGATTCCCTGATCTGGGGCTGCCGGGTGGGCACCTCCTCCAGGGGCCCCTGGATGGGGTGGAGCCCCCTTCTACAACCCCTTCTGCCCTCCCCCCTCATCTCCTCCAGCCACCCCCCTCATCACTGGGGAGGAAGGAGGGACCTTAAGGGCGCCCCACTCACATCTCGGCCATATTTTGCTGGGGGAAGGAGGCGGCCAGGGAGTGGAGGCCTGTGCCTGGTCCAAGAAGGCCTGCCTGGGAGGGGCGGGGGGGAAGACAGCTCGGTCAGACGCTGCATCGCTGCATCGCATCGCTGCATCCTGAGCACCGGCCTGGCCGCCTCAGGAGTGCCCCTCACCCGCCCCTCGCCTGCGCCCCTCCTCCGCCCCTCCTCCGCAGCCTTCACCACGGTTTGTAATTTCTCACCCTCTTGTGTTGTGCCTGCTTCCCTGAAGCCCGGCCCAGGGCAGGAGGCGGCCAGTACATGCTCTGTGAGTGAGCCTCATCCAGGGAGGCTCACCCAGGAGATGTCATTATTCCCACTCAGGAGGCTCGGGAGGGCGGAAACCCCTCCAAGGTGTCACATGGTCACATCACCCCTCCGGAGGGGCTGGATTTGAACCCGGGGGGAGCCCTGATTCCAGGGTGTATTGACAGCACCGAGTATATCACAGAGGCCAAGCTCGCGAGCCGACGCTGTCCCTGGGGGCTGGGCTGGCGGGATCTCAAGCCTCACGTCTGATGGGCCCCTGGGGTGCCCCCTCCTTCCACACCTGGGTCTCTCCTTCCAGGGTGGGGGGCACATCCCGGCCTCCCACAGACACTCTCCCCACATCTCCCCCAGGTTCCCAGGGCTTACAGAAGCAGAAATGGTCAGAGCCCACCCAGCCAGAGCGGTCGGTGGGCTTCCACTCACACTCCAGGCCCATCAGGCAGGTGGGCACCAGAGCCGCTCAGCGAGAATGATGCTGCTGAGGAAAAGGGTAAGATGTGTCCGCCTGACTGGTGATGTCTGCCACGGGCATCGGAGTGGGCAGAGAATGAGAAGCCATGTCTGCCACGGGCATCACAGGAAGTGGATGGAGAGGTACCCAGGATTCAGTCCACCTTTCACCCACAGTGTTCTAGAATAGTCTGCCTCTCCAACTGCCGGTGGGCACCTGCTCAGGAGGCTGGCTGCACCAGGCCTCCTCTGAGAGGTGGTGAACAGTCCACAAATGCACAGGCCAGAGGCCAGGGGCCAAGCCCTTCCAGCACCGGCTCCCAGCTCACAGGCTGCACCTGGAATCCTGTCCCACCCTGGGAGAGGGGGAGGGGAGCAGCCAGTGCTAAGTAACCAACAATGTATTAGCTCATTTAATCCTTCCAACAGCCCCGTGAGGCTTTCCTGCTATCTAATAATAACGTCGACACGTAAGACATGTTACTCCCCCCCGTTTTACAGATGCAACTCACACACAGAGGTTCAGTAACTGCTGGGCACACGGCTGGGGCGCGCAGGGGTGGGGCTCCACCCAACGATGCAGCTCCGCGTGTGCCCAGCCTGAGCGCACACAGCTGCCTGGACCCAACCCGCTCCTCTCCCAGACCAGCAGCGGGCTGCTGCGGTGAGCCACAGCCTTCGGGCTTGAGTCGGGCAGCCGTCCACCTTCTGGCCACAGCTATGAGTGGGTCCCTTCGCTTGGTTCAGCCTCAGCATTTTCCCCGGGAAGTGGGGGACCCTCACCCTGCCTCGCGACACGGGTGCGAGGATTCTGGGGCTGTCCTGCCAGCCTCCCTGCATGTCTCCCCTTCCAGGCAGGCCACCAGGCTGAACTCCTGCACGTGGCCAGGAAGTTCCTTGAGCTGCTGAGGCCAAGGCCAGCACGGGCCCAGGCCCGCCTGCACGCTGTTGGCGTGCCTGCACCTCAGCCTCGCCGGGTGGGGGCCTCCTTCAGACCTTCTGCAGCGTGCTGTCCCTTCAACACCCGCCGGCCATCAACCTCACATGGGTCTGGGCCTTTCTCTGGGGTTTTTTGGCCAATTTGAGCCATAAGATGCATCTAACGGCAACTCTGCACAGAGCGCTGGGGCAGCTGGGCCTGACGTGGGGAGCCCCGTGCTAGCTCACCCTGAGCACATCTCCATGCCCGGGGGGCTCTCCGAGCAACGGCCAGGAAGGACAGCCGTCCCCAAGGCCCGTCCTTCAGGCCAAGAGATATCTTGCTGGCAGCCTGCAGCCCCATGTGTTCCAGAGGGCCCGCCTGCTTGTGGGGAGGAACCCAGACTTGCTGGTCAGGACTTCAGATGGGCAGTGGCCACAGGGAAAGGACCACAGGGACCCTCAGGTCCCCCACGCCCCGGGTCTGAGGCAAGGGCTCGTGATGACCCGAGTCAGAACAGGGACCCCACACCCCAGAGGCCACGTCTGCAGCGGGAGGTCCACACCCCGGGGTTTAAACCCCAGTGACCTCCTCTGTGTGTGGCTAGATGAAGCCACCCCCTTAGAGGTGACACAGGCCGGGGGTGGGTAGTTACAACAGAGGGACGGTCCTGCAGAAATGAGATGCTGCCGGCCAGCGGGCGCTCACTGGTCAAGTGCAAGGTTCAGAGTGTCCACATGCTACATCAGCCCCGAGGTGGAATCGCTGTGCTGCTTCCGAGGGGCACGGAGAGGGCAGGAGCCGGCCTGGGGTCACAGAGCGGCAGCCTCACCCGCCGGCCCTCAGTCCCCTGATCTGGAGAACAGGCCGTGTCCACAAAGGGCAGAGGATCTGTTTCCAGCCCCGCCTCCCCGCCTTGGACGGCACCGGGCAGGCAGATGGGCCGGCGCTGCTGCAGCCGCGGTGGCAGCTGCTCTGGGAGAGGGAGCAGCGAGCCGGCTCCACACCTCCCTCCTGGGCGGAAGCTTCTGGGTGTTCTGACTCATTCCACAGAACCTCCAGGAGATCTGCGGGTGGGGCCCTGCTGAGTCAAAACAGCCCGGGGTTCTCTGTGGAGGGAGGAGCAGCTCTGCCGGGGCTGTGAGGCCATCCCCCCGCCTGACAGCAGGGAAAGCCGAGGCCACCACTGGCCCCGGGGTCTCCCCTCTGACCCCGGGAGGCTTGGCCAGGCCTGTCGTGAGTCTCAGGGCATGTGGAATTGGGCGGCGCTTTATCTGGGGCTGCGCCCTCATCTCCCGGGTTCCCCTCAGGGTGAGCTTCCCGAGGCCGAGAAGTGGGGGGCCCCGATTGCGGCCGAGGCCGCGGGGCGCTCCCAGTCACGTGACACCCTCCCGCCCCGGTAGTGTGACCGTTTCCACGTGACCTTTTTTTAAAAGAGAGCTGCTAAGGAAGCCCCGGCACCTTGGAGGGAACACCTGTGTCCGTAGGCCTCACCCCGACCGCCCCCCGCGGCCTGCAGGGCGGCCTCTGTGCAGACGGTGCTCCGTGCGGGTGTGTGGGACTCGCTCGCTTGCCCTTCCTGTGATCCGGGGACAGCCCACGGCAGGGCAGACACTCTGAGCTCAGTGTGGTTCAGACCCACAATCGTCCAGCACAGCAAGCTTCCGGGGAGTGAGCGGGACAGACCCGAGGGGCAGCCTGGGCTCAGTTCCGGCCTATTCCGGCTCCACAAACCTTCCCCTCAGCTGCAACGCCCTGAGGACGCCCGCGGGCCCTCCTGGTCTCTGAATGCCCATCTTCCGACCCTCTCCCAGCAGCGCAGGGCTCAGGGCACAAGTAAGCTTCCCCCGCCTCCCTCTCGGCAGGCCTCGGGGCAGATGGAGACGAAGCGCCTGCCTCGGCTTGAGCAGGAGGACAGGGCGAGTGCCGAAGCCGCCAGTCGTGGGGCCACAGCCTGACCCAGGAGGCCCGCGAGCCTGGGAAGGCGCAGCTCCACGCGGGGATCTCCCTCAGGGACAACTGGCCACTGCCGTGCGGTCATGAGGGTGGGGGGCAGGCAGACCCCAGGCGATGCCAGGGCTCCCATCAGATCAGCCCTGCGAGTGCTTCAGCGCAAAGCCTGGCGCACGGGGAGCTCATGGCTTTTCATGCCTTAGTATCGTTTTCGTTCTATTTTCCGCCGGGCCACGCGGCATGTGGGATCTTAGTTCCCTGACCTGGGGTCGAATCCACGTGCCCTGCCGAGGAGACACGGAGTCTCAGCCACTAGACTCCCCGGCCAGGGAAGTCCCCATGCCTCAGTGTGTATGCCACCACCTCCACCAGCCAAAGTCCTCAGTGCCCACCGGCGGTTCCCAGGCCGTGCTCCGCCCTTCTCGGCACTCCTCCCTCATGTCTCTCCAGCCACAAGGCCACCTCGCTGGTCCTCAAATGTGCCAGGCACACTCGTGCCCCAGGGACTTCACACAGGCTGTTCCCTATGCCAGAGGGGCTGTGCCCTGGTGGCCTCCTGGCTCCCTCCCTTCCAGGCTTCAGCTCAATGTCACCTCATCAGAGAAGCTGGACCTGGCAAGGACAGCAACCTCCCCCCAGCCATAGGCCCTCCCCGCGGGCCCTGGTGGAGAAAATGTTCCTCGACCCCTTCGTTTATTGTCCGTCTCTCCCCAAACAGAGTAGCAGCCCCGCAAGGGCAGCGGTCCATCCGCTCGATTCTGGAACAGCGCCCGATGCACGACAGGCCCTCAGGCGCTGTCGAAGGAACGAGCAAGCACCACCGAACCAACTACGTTTTAATTGACGGCTCGTCTCAGCTAAATGTCACCCAGCTCTGTGCCGGCGTTTCACGGCCGCTGGGCGTGGGCTGTGCCAGGTACCAGTGACCCCCACCCTGGGGCCAGCCTCCCGGGCTTCGTCCAGGAAGGAAACAACGGCTGGAAAGCGGGGTCACGCTGGAGGGGGAGCCCTGATGAGCAGATGTGAGCGGAGGCAGGGGGCGGGGAAGCACCGCCTGGAGTCAGAACGCAAACCCCCAGCCCCCCCGAAGCTGGGGTCACGGTGGCTTTGGCCAGGCCCACCCACCCCCAGCATGCAGGGGGCTCAGAGGAGGAGTGAGGAACTGAAGCTCTGCTGCAGTTCGAGAGCTACGCTGTCTTCCAGTTTGGAGAGAAATGAAAAATCATCATCTCACGCACCCTGGCCAGGCCCTGGGTACTTAGATTCTGCCCTGTGTCCAGACAGGCTAGGGGAGGGGCCAGGCCTCTGGGAGGGGAGGGTCCATCTGTCCTTCTCCAGGGACCGCCCCACGTGAGGTGGGAGCCGGGGTGCCCGGGGGACAAGCTGTGTCAGCTGATGGCGGACAGGCATACCACGAGGTGCCAGCCTGCTCCTGGCTTTGCAGTGGCCCCAGAGGCCCGGGCTGCCTGGCAGCTGGGAAGGAAAATGCCTAATCTCTCAGTGGTTCCCGGGACGGGGCCGTCTTGGCTGGGGAGACTGAAGCAGAGGTGTCCCGGAGTGATCTCCACCGCCCTCCCTTCCTCCGCCCCAGGCCCAGGTTCTGCAGGGTCCCAACCCCCAGGGGCCTGTCCTGACCCCCCACCCTGAAACCTTCCGTAATTCTTCCTGCAGGAGGGGGGCTCCTCGCCACGCCACACAGGCTCCTTACACACGAGGAGTCCCCCATCCTGGGTGGCCAGAGGGAGAGTCTGAGGACATCACGAGGTGGAGACTGAGCGTCCCCGCCGGGCCCCGTCCAAACTCCCGACCCAGGAATCCTAGAGCCGGCACCTGGTGGTTCTATGCTATGGAACGAGGGGTGTTCTGGCCACGGCAGGCAGAGCTGGATGACTTCTCCATGAGCTCGCCTGTCCCAGCGAGTTGTTTCTGGGGCGTGCCCTCTCCTGCCTCTCAGCTGCCCCTGGAGTGAGCCCTCGAGACGCCGCCTTTTGGGAGCCAGCGGGGTAAGGTTGAGGTGGCCGGCATGACCCTGGCCGCCTCCCCCCGTGGCCCCCACGCAGGCAGGACTCACGGCCCGACTCCAGGGCTGGAGAGCAGATGAGATAACTGTTTGTGGAACCAAATACAGCGACAGCTTGCAGGCAGGCGGGCCCTGCTGTTCAAACAGCCCTCTCCCAGCACCCGGCGAGGGCATCCCCGCAGCCGTGACCCTGGCATCGCCGCACGCGAGATGGGGGCGCTCACAGATGACACACGTTCCTGATCCTCTGGGCCTCCTGGGTGTCAGGCTCCCACCTGGGCTCTGGGGCAGCGGCGAACAGACAGACGGAAGTCCTGCCCTCACAGAGCTGACCTTCGAGGAGGGAGATGTGGTGCCGTGCAAAGAGGCCCAGCGGGGAGGGGGAGGGGCGGCCGTGGGCACTCATGGCAGAGAGGACTGCTGGGCGGGACAGAGGGGGGCACTGGCAGCCACGTGTGAGGGTGGGGGGAGCACGCAGGCAGAGGGACCCGCCAGGCCCCGGTGTGCCGGGGAAACAGCAAGGCAGGCGGGTCAGGGCTATGTGGCCTTAAAGCCACCGCAGCAATTTGGGCAATCTGGCTCTGTCCCCGGAGGAGCCACATCTGACTAGCTTTCTGGGGGCCTCTCCGGCTGCCACGTGGAGGCCCCAAACTGCCTGCCTGTGAGTGGGGGGAGAGCAAGGGTGAAGCCGGAGACCAGGTGCAGAATCTTGCTCGTGCCACGGACGCCGGACGAAAGGTGCCAAGGAGACGCGGTAACTGTTTGCGGAACCAAATACAAGGACAGCTTGCGGGCAGACGAGCCCTGGCGGCCCAACCACCCTCCAGGCTCCTGGCGGGGCATCCCCGACAGCCAGGAATCACCACTCCGCCCCGCCCCCGGGCCAGGGTGTGTCACCTGTGGAAAGCGACTCTGGGAAGCCGGGCGACCAGGGTGGGAGGCTCTTCTTGTGAATTCATCTCTCAAAACCTGGGGGACAGTGAGTTACACCGAGTGACCACTCGGCACAGCAGTTCCTGTCCCAGGAGTGAGCCCAAGAGAGCTGAAAACACACACACACCCAAAAACGTGTACACGAAGGTTCACAGCGCATTAATCACACTCGCCAAAGGCGGAAGCAGCCCAGCTGTCCATCAACTGGGGATGGACACACACAAGACGTGCAGATCTGCGCAGTCCAATCTCAGTTGTTAAAAAGGAATGAAGCACTGACATGTGTGACAACACGGACGAACCTCGCTGAGTGGCAGGAGGCAGTCAAGTATCTGAAACGCCCAGAACGGGCAGGTCCACGGCGATGGAAAGCAGAGCAGTGGTTGCCAGGGGCTGGGGCACGGGGCGGGGGGGTGGGTGGGAGTGAATACTGGTGGGTACGGGTCTCCTCTTTTCGGGGTGATGAGAACGTTTGAGAATTTCACGGTGGTGATGGTTGTACAACATCGTGAATGTGTTAAATGCCACCGAACCGCACACTTAAAAGTGGTTACGGTGGTAAAGGTTATGTTGTGTATTTTACAATAAAAAAGAAACCCAGTGGGGAGACGGAGGCAGGCAGGACGCGACCTTGTCCTCCCCCCGTGGCCCATCTGTGTTGCTAACAGCCCAGGACTGGGGAGTCCAGGTGTGATGGGGACACACTGCCCTCCCCGCTTGGCGGCCAGGGCCGGCCCACAGCAGCGCAAACTGGGAGGGTCATGGCCCTCTTCCCAGGCGCAAGGCTCTTGGTGACCTGGGGGTCCCAGCCCTACAAGTGGGCAGGAGGGTGGCTACCTTGCTGACCCCAACCCCGGCTCCCCTGGGGCTGGTGGTCCCAGGAAGGAAGATGGTGAGGCCTGGCCCCCCGACTAGTGACCCACTACCTTCCAACACACGCCCCGCATCCGGAGGCATGCCCTTTGGGAGTCAGCAGGGACCCTGAGGACAGTCTGCCTAAACAACCTCGTGAACCAGGAGGCCTACTGTCCTAAAGGCCCCTGTGATGTGAGGATTAGCAGCCGGAAAGGGGTTCGGGTGGCAACTGAAGGAACCTCAGCCGCTTTGAGAATCAGATAAAAGCCTTCGGAACGCGGGGCGTCGGCACAGGTCAAGCCCAGGACCACGTGACCACCCTGACCCGTCCTCCCCTCCACCCCGAAGCCCCCAGGGCCGTACAAGTCCCGACAACTCCACCGACCCACCCGGGCCAGGAACTGTGCTGGTCCCTAACCAGGGATTTAACGATCACGACTGCAGAGATTCTGAAAAGGTTTCGCATGAACAGAGAGGAAACCGAGGCTCCAAGAAACCATATAACATGTTCCAGCCAAGGGCAAGCCTGTGGGCCGAGATTCCAACTGGGCGCCTGACACCCTGAATGAGGCTCTCCCACAACAAAGCCAGGCACGTGTGAAGTGACAGGCGTCCTGGGACAGTCCTTGTAGATGGTAGTGACAAGCATCCTGGGACAGTCCTTGTCTATGTGTAGTGACAGGCATTCTGGGACGGTCCATGTAGATGGTGGTGACAGGCGTCCTGTGATAGTCCTTGAAAATGGTGACAGGCGTCCTGTGACAGTCCTTGAAAATGGTGACAGGCATCCTGGGACAGTCCTTGTCTATGTGTGGTGACAGGTGTCCTGGGATAGTCCATGCAGGTGGTGGTGACAGGTGTCCTGGGACAGTCTAGGCTGGCTGCACAGCTCCCCTGAGTGCCCCCGGGGCTGCTGCCCTCGGGACAGTCGAGGGAGGTCACACATCCTTCTGCCTGGTTTTCACAGCCTTGCACACACACTTACGTGCCCCGTGTGCACCCCCCACGTGCCCACTCACACACAGGGCTCCCAAAGCAGGGTGAGGTCCACCATGGGCCCCGGAGTGAGCGGCTCCCCCTCCACCAGGGACCTCTCTGCAGCCCGGCCCCCTCCTCACCAAGTAGACGGAAGGGCAGTGAGCTGGGAAGCACACCTTTTCAGGCATAAGTGCCCTGGCTTCAGACCGTTCTACCCACATGCTGACTGTGGGACAGAAGGGGCCTCTGCAGCCCATGCTGGCGGCTCGGGCTCGATGCGCAGAGGGGGCATGGTTCTCCTGGGTGAGACCCACCCTCTTCGGTGCCCGTGTCTGCCCACATCTGTCCCCTAGGACCATCTTCTCAAAATGCAAACCTGACCAGCCCCGCACCCCACCCCACCCAGCCCAGCTCAAGGGGATTTCCTGGGCCTCTGAGCCTCCAGGGATAAAGACCAGAGTCCCCTCCGGGTCCATCACGCCCCACAGTCCCCCGCCTGGCCCCGGCCCCCTGGCCTCCGTGTGGTCTGTCACCTCCGCAGGGTCGTCCCCGACACATGCCTCACAAGGCCACACATCTGCACCCCCAGCACCGTCGCATCACAGCAGCCCTCGGTGCTGTGGCCACTTGAGAATTCCCTGTGCCCGCACCCTGCTCTGTCCGACGTGGCGGCCACCAGCCAGCCAACGTGGTTGCTTAGAACTCAGAGTAGTGTAAAACACACGTGGAATTGCAAAGTCTTTTTGCTTTCTTTAAAAATTTTATTTATCTTTGGCCGTGTCAGGTCTTCGTTGCTGTGTGCGGGCTTTCTCTACTTGTGGCGAGCGGGGGCTACTCTTCGTTGCGGTGTGTGGGCTTCTCATTGCGGTGGCTTCTCTTGTTGTGGAGCACAGGCTCTTGGCGCATGGGCTTCAGTAGTTGTGGCACGTGGGCTTCAGTAGTTGTGGCTTGCGGGCTCTAGAGCGCAGGCTCAGTAGTTGTGGCGCACAGGCTTAGTTGCTCCATGGCATGTCGGATCTTCCCGGACCAGGGATAGAACCCATGTCCCCTGCATTGGCAGGCAGATTTTTATCCACTGCACCACCAGGGAAGTCCCTCAAAGTCTTTTTTAAAAAAGATCTCAATAATTGAAAAAGAACAATTGCCTGTAGAAATGACAACATTTTGGATATATTGGGTTAAATAACATATATCACTAAAGTTATGTGGGTTTCCTTTTCCTTTTTCCCTTTTCTCATTGCGGCCACAATCCTAACTGACACAGTCTGCTCTGCTTGTGGGTGCTGGGCGCAGGCTGGGCTCACCAGGCTGTGGGGGCCAACGCGTCCTGGGAGAAGCCGTCATTCAGAGCATCTCCTGTGGGACACGGCTTCGGGTGTCCCAGAGAGCACATGGCATGTCCCACCCTCTAACAGCTACTCGGATCACAAACCGAGCAAACTCCAAACTTCCGTGAGGTCTCCGAATAGTCCAAAGAGACGCCGGCATGTAGAGAGGCCATCTCAGGGCTCCATCCACACACAATCGGACCCCGGGGAGTCAGCTACGCAAAGAGCTCGTGAGGCGACAAGATCAACGGCTGGCGGGCCACGTGGAGAGGGTCTCAGCCAGACCCCCGACCCTGAGCCTTCACAAGCAGGGATCTTCCCCAGGTAAAAGCAACGCCTGTAGTGCTGTCCAGACCGTACTCCAAGGTGCGTGGCAGATGGGGTCACAGCAAGGTGGTGTCGTCCTGTCCCCTGCCTGTGGACAGGCACCTGGTGGGGCGAGCACGGCTGCTCGTCAAGGGAGTGGATAGGACTGCGTACCCTGTACTCTCCTGCCCAGATGTCCTCTACGACAGCAGAAGGACCTCTCTGCCAGGACCATGACCACCCCCGCCGTCCACGTCCGTGCTGCCAGCACAGCCTGGTGTGCAAGTGTCAGCACACAAACACCTGCCCTTCCCTCCGCCCTGTGCACAGCCAGCTCAGACACGGAACGCTGCCGTCTGTGCTCTGCCCGGGGCAGGGGTGGCCGGTGCCCCACTCTGACTTCTCAGGGGCAGGGAGGTCGGAGGAAAGGGCTCCTGTGTTTACTGCGCTCACGAGTCCAGGCTGGGCTGGGTGGGCTCGGGAAGCCCAAGGCCCAGGGAGAAGTTGCACCAGCTGTTGGGGGAACCAGGTGTGGCGGAAACACAGAGGCACTGGACTCAGATGACCTGGGCTCGTGAGTTGGAACCCCACCTCTGCCACCGAGGTGGGATGTGATGACGCCAGCCCCAGTTTCCCTCTGTGAGCTGGGAGGGGAGCGGAGCATGGGGGTGCAGGGCACACAGCCCCGGTCCCTGGCTCTGAGCTAGCTGCATCCCCAGCGTGGGGAGGCGGGTCAGCAGGTGTGGGGGCCTGGGCTGCGCCGGATCACCCCAGTTTGGGCAGGAGGACGCAGGCGCAGGCTGGGAATCAGAGAAACAGGGCGTGACTGCAGAGCTGTGGCAGCACTGGCACTGAGTGTCCCCCAGAGAGGGGCTGTGACAGCCAGGTCTAGAGCCATCAATCAGCCAGATACACCCGACCTTTCACCCCTCATTACGACCCAAAGAGGGAGGAGCCAGTGCGACAATATTTTGCATTGAAATAGACTCAGAGAGGGTGAGCGATGTGCTGCCGGTCACACAGTGACCAGGAGGGGAATCGGGATTCAAATCTCAGCAGTGGGGCTCAGAGAGGCCAGGGTGGTGCCCCTTCCCCTCCACACAGCCTGGGTGAACAAGACAGAGGCTCCCCAAGCTGGGGGGGGCTGTGGCCTCCTCTGGTCCTAACGACCCTCCAGACTCTCAACATGTCCCCCGCCTGCCTGTAAGGGGGCCACAGCAGCTGGAGGGCTTTCCTTTCCTGCCGTGGCTTCACCCTGGCTTTCTTGGGTGCTCCCGGGTCGGGACCACAGGGTGAGTACTTCCCCGTGGGTCCCGCACATGGCCCAGGGCTGTCAGGTACACAAGGAGACCTCCGGACCTGCCCCGGCAGCTGCAGCTCCTGCCCTGCCCCCACTGTGGACTTTTCTCTGCCCAAGTAAACAGAAGGCGCCCAGTGCCGGACGTCCTCCCAAACCTCCTCCTGCCACGTCCACCACGCTCTGGCCTCAGGGGCAGTGGGAGGTCCAAGCACCCAGGCTCCGGGAGGCTGGAGGCGGGTGTGGACAGTAAGCAGGATGGACACCGGACGCCAAGAGCGTGCGGGTGGTCAGCCGAGCGGGACTGCGGGCACCCCGGCCCCAAGAGAAGGTTTCCTCGTTGCAGCCAAAAGCATCTCTGCTTTCCTTCCCACTGACACTTGGCTGCCGGTGCAGTCGCCGGGGTACAAAGAGCCCAAGTCCTGACTTGTTTTATTGCCGCAGGAAACCGCTGCACACGGTGCGTCCGTCGGAGGCTCCGCTCAGCCGCGCACCGAGTGCCCCGGGTATGCCGGGAACTCAGACGCGGGAACCAGGAACCCACTATTCCTCACTTTCCTTATCCTGAGTTTCCATCCCTAGCGCCAGGCCTCTGCCTGGCTCTTTCCACGGAGGTTACGAGGGTGACATCCTGCCCAGGAGCCTGTTTACAGATGCCAAGCCCGTGCTGGCATCTGTGTGCTTGGCTTAGCGGCCCCGCCCTCCGCACTGCCTCATCTGGGCCCCCACGGAGCAGGGTTCCGGCCTCAGAACCGTGGCAGCAGAAGCACGCCTGCTCCTTTTTTGCCCAGAAGTCTGGTGGCATGATGCCCAGAAAGGATTTGGAGGTGTGTCCAACCGTCTTGGAGCCTGACCCGCAGCGTGGTGCCCGCGCAGCCTGGCCTGGACCCGGACACCCACGCCTCTAGGAGCTGTGATCTCGTGCAAAACAGGAGCCTCCACCAACCAACCCCTCTGAGCTCCCCCCTCCCCGCGAGCCTGGGCCCTCAAAGGCCACACCCCAGACGGACACCCACCAATCGCGAGCTACCAGCCTCCTCCTGCCCCTCCCTCGTATGCAGACGGACGCAGAGGCTCCAGGTGGGGGGACATGGGAATCTGTCAGGGGCTGTAAGGAAGCATGCCTGCAGGCCCCACGCTGGCCCTCCGGAGTCGGAACTTGGCGGAAAGCTCAAGGGGCCTGTCCACCCTCTGGTGGACCTCTCCCGGCCTCAGTGTCCCCGTCTGGAGAATGGGACAGCGAGGGTGCCCACCTTCAGGGTTGTCCTGAGGTCACAGTAGGTGCTTAATGAGCGGTGCTCTGGGGGCGGGAACTGGCGTTTCAGTGGCCCAGCTCTCACCGCGTGTGGTCTGTCCCGCCGCCAGCACGAGTGTGAGCTGCTGTTGGTGCTGCGTTACGATCACTCTACCCCCTGCCTGGAAGACTACCTGTCCAGCAATGCAGCGATGGGTGACAAGCACCTTCCAGAGCCAGTATGGTCCAGTAAATGCAACAGTGGCCACATTCCCACGTTTACAAGTTACAGAGTTCAGGCCGCCCCACCCGGGTCTGGGAGGTGACACCAGCTGCCCAACAGCGATGCGAGCGTTCTAACAGACAACGTCCAGTGGCTTCCAGAGGGCCTCGAGTGACAATGACCACCCCTCCCCTGTCCAGTGTGGTGGCACGGGGGAGGGGGCTGGCCTTGGGCCTCTGTGACCCAGACATGGCAGAGGTGCTCACCTTCCCCGGCCCTGATCCAAGGTGGCCCCCAGCCCCAGGTGGTGCCCTGGATGTCAGTTACAGCTGTGCCCCACGAGCCTGAGACTGTGTCCAGGTGAGGGTTCCGACATCTGGGGCGTTAACCCCCCCTTAGCACCCAGCAGTCACCACCAGCCCCCCCAGGTGTGGAAGGAACCCTGACAGGCGGGCCGGGGACCAGGGCTACAGACACAGGGAGGCCAAGGCGGCTGGTGTCTGGGTGGGGGTGGGGCACCCAGGCTCCCCTCATGGAATCGACAGCCCATACCCCCCGGGGCGGGCGTCTGTGAAACGGGGAAAGCCCCACCGCCCAGCAGGCTGTCCCGCAGACTCAGGCGGTGAGCGTGAGCGCTGAGCCTGGCTGGGCAACGCATGCCTGGTCCCCAGGCTGACTCGTGCTGGCGGCGGGACAGACCACACGCGGTGAGAGCTGGGCCACTGAAACGCCAGTTCCCGCCCCCAGAGCACCGCTCATCAAGCACCTACTGTGTGCTAGCCCTTCACCTCGCCCACGTTCCGGATTCTGAGCACACACATGTGTGCACACACATGCACACACTGACTGGCAAGGGAATTCAGAAGAACTGAATTCAACCACCACCCTGCAGGTCCTGCAGGAGGCAGACAAGTGGCTGGAAGGGGGAGGGCGCGGAGAGCTCCAGGGCACTTCCAGGTGGCAGGGAGATGCCTCCCCCGACACCACCCTCCCCTGCTGCCCGGAGACCAGTGCGCAAAGCCGCCCCCCTACAGCAGCCTCGTGGGCTTGGATCTTGTGGATTAGTGACCCAGCCTGCCGGCATCTCCAGATCCTTACGTAGGAAGGAAAATTAATTTCTTCCAGTTATGCAGAAATGAAAATATGTGAACCCAAATCAGAGAGATTTCCTGGAGGTGGTAACTCATTATGCGGATCACCTGGTGACCGAGGAAGGGCTGGTGGGTGGCCCAGAGCAGCCCCAGAGAGTCCTGGAGGAAGATGTCCGCCCCACATCCTCCAGCTCGCCAGCCCGGGGACCCTGGGTGGGCTTGTGAGCAACCGGGTACCACGTCCCTTCCCCCCCATCACACACAGATCAAGGCAACTCCAGAGAGAGCCGGATTCCGACAGAAAATTGGTCCTAATGTGATATCCCCTCCCACCCAGAGTCCGCCTAGCTCTCGGGAGCCCCAGGCACCACGTCTGCTCCTCTGCTCAGCGCCCCTACCCTCCTCTTCCTCGCGTCGTATGAGGGTGGCCCGGCAACAGAGCCCCACGCAGCCGGGCTCTTTAGGGACCCGGCTGTCAGCTGCACAGAACAGAGAACAGAACCCCCTGCCTCCCTGGGACCCCCATGCAGAGGACAGAAGGTGGGAGGTGGGGTGACACAGCGAGACCACAGTGCCCATCACAGTGCCAGCCCTCTATGAGTGTGCCCTGCCCCTGCCCCTGAAAAGATGCGGGGGGCTTCCTGGCGTCCAGGGCAGGCAAGAGCTAACCCCCCCAGGGGCCCAACCTCAAGAAGTTTCTCAAAACTTGCGGCAACTTGGGAGAGCGACGAGGGACACAGAATAGCTGCCCTCCCTCTGTCCCCGGCCAGCCCCTGTCCTCTGAAGGCGGCCGCCCTGGGAACCTCCTGTTTCTGGGTCCAGGGGAGGAAACACACGCCCAGTTAGACATAATGATTTGGTGTCCTGGCCACTAGTCAAAGTCAGGGCCTGATGGTTGCTCAGATCATCCCCCACAGGAGCACAAGATCTCTATTCTCAAAGGAAATATGTTTCTCCCTGGTCTCTGCAACAGGCCAGAGATCGGCCAGCCTCAGCCCAAATCGTGGGGAATACAGTTATTCTGGGGGGGGGGCGGGACTGGCAGGGGTCTCCACTCCTACAGGGGTCTGAGCACACACGCAGTTCCCAGGGGCCGGAAGGCGGAACAGCCTGGGGCTGTGTGTTCAGAGCCCGGTGGCTCAGAGTGTGGCTTGCCACCAGCCCCGCCGCCTTCTGCTTCACGTAAGCCCGTCTAGGGCTGAATTTCCAGCCATCTGTCCCTCCACGTCGGCTCACACCTCCCTCCCCGCCGTTCCCACAGCCTGGCTCCCAGCCTGCCCAACATGCAGATGGACGGTTCCCAAAGCGTGTGAGCAGAATCGCTGCCACGGGGCTGCGCCCGAGGCCCCGGAGCTGTCAGGATCCAGCGGCTGCTGTTCAAGACCTTCTCCCCAGCCACGGGGAGTGGGGCAGGACCCACCCCCCCAGAACTTCACCCCTAAAAATGTTTAACGGCTCCTGCGCTGGGAGGCATGTCCAGGAACCAAAACAAGAGGGGGAGGGGCTAGAAGGAGCTCTGGCCCTCCCCAGCATGGCCACAGGCACCTCCATCTGTCCTAGGGTCACCCTCTCTGCCCCCCAACCAGTCCCCTGTCACATGGCCCGAGGCCTCTGTCGGGAAGCGCGGGCACCGCAGGGGAACCCACAGGACTCCCCACCTTCCGCACGCAGGTCCCACCTTAGGTCTGACCACACCCCCAGCAGGTCAAGCTCCCGCTCACCTTGGGGGTGGTCAGTGGGCGGGCGCTGACTGGGCTGGCCCCACCCCGCTGTCGGCTCCAACTTTGCAAAGTGGGGAGAGGGGGCCTCGGGAGGCCCACGCACTCTGCCTGGCTGCAGGGAGACCCTAGGACAGCAGCCGCGGGCGGAGTCGGGTGACAGCGCGGCAGAACGCGGACGGACGGGACACTTACGGTCCGGGGGTCCGGCGGACGGGAGGCGATTGCACTCTCGCGACCCGGCTCCTGAAGTGGCTTTTCTTTCGAACTCGGTCCCTGCCTCCGTAACTTGGGGGCAATCCGCGCGCTGTCTTCTCGCGCCGGCCGCGCTCAGGCGCGAGACGGGGCCGGGGCGCGCAGGGCGGCTGCCCGGGCCATGCCCAGTCGCGTTCCGGGCCGCTCACTCCGCCCACCGGCCGCCCGCGCGGGAACAAAGCGCGCACGCCGCCCCGGGCGGTCTCCGGCCTCCGCGGCCCGCGCCCGGTCCAGCCGCCGCGCCTTTGGCTCGCGGGCGCCGGCTCCGGCTGCCGCGCGCTCGCCCGAGCGTCTCACGGGGCCCCGCGGCCCCCGCCCCGCGCGCCCCGCCTCCGCCTCCTGCCCCTCGTCGCCGCCGCCGCCGCTGCGCCACCTGCCTCCCGCTCGGCGCCCATCGCGCTCAGCTCCGCCCCGGGGCGCCGGGCTCCGTGCGGGGTCGGCGCGGGAGAGTGGCTCCGCCCGCCGCCGCCCAACGCCGAGGGCCGCCCCCGCCGTCCCAGCCACTCGGGCAGCCGCGGACCCCGGGGCGCGTCCTGAGAACTCGGCCGAGGGCGCGGGCCAGCCTTGGGGGCCGCAAGCTCTAGGGCGCAGCCGGTGGCCGGGAGCGCGGGTGCGAGTGTGGGGGCTGCGCGGGCGGAATGCGGGTGCGCGGGGTGCCGGGGTGGGAGAGCGGCTGCTGTGGAGAGAGAGACGCGCGCCGCTCAGTAGGGAGGGATGTCCGTGAGGGGAGCGCAGGGTGCCGCGAAGCGAGGAGCGTGGAGAGTGTGGGAGCGCGGGATGTCGTGGTGGGGGTGCCGCGGGTGCCGCGGGGGTGGCAGTGTGGGTGCCGTGGGCCGGGAGCGCGGGCTGACGTGGGGATAGCCGTGAGGGTGCCGTGCAGGGAGCTCGAGTGGCGCGCTCGGCGGGCCCCTCGCCCGCGCCCACCCCCGCCGCCGCCTCCGCCTCCGCAGGCCGCGCCCTGGGCGGGCGGGTGGGGGCCTGGAGCTGTGCGCGCCGCCGCGCACACCCACCTCGGAGCAGTCGGCGGGCGCCCGCCTCGCAGTTTTACAGCCGCAGCGTCTGGCGTCCCGGCGGGAGGCGAACGGCAGGCGTCCCTCCTCCGGCCGCCGCGCCCCCCCGCCCGCCGCCTGCCGCCTGCCGCCTGCCGCCTGCCGCGTGGGCCGGGCCGGGCCGGGGCCGCCTCCGCGCTCAGCCGGCAGGGGGCGCCCTCCCGCCGCGCCCCGCACCGCGCGCCCTGGTGGCCTATGCCCCACGCTGACCGAGTTACGGAGCGGAGTGCGGGGGGCGCAGGATTCCCGCTCACAGCTTCTGGCCTGGGGCGTTTGCGTGTGCTCTGCATTTGTCTGCGTCCCATTCGTTTAATGTCACCCTGCAGGAACGCCCAAGCCGCTGCCCTGGCCTCTGTGCGCCCCGCTTCTCCTTGCCTGCAGCCCTCGCCCTACCTCCCTACCCGCTCCCACTTTGCCTCTTTCCCTAAAGTGCTTTGCGGCTTATCTGGTGCATTTGCCCGGTTAGTACATCGGGCAAAATCGGTGCCTTTTCCCTTCCTTCTTCCTCCAACAGACACAGACTGTTTCTTAGAGACAAGCTGGGGTCCCAAGGTCACGGTCTTAAGAGACAGAGGGGCCAGAACTTCAGAACACTACAGCCCTGGTTTGCATCTCATTTGGCATAAATCTGCATGTGAAGTTCCAAGGTCCCCAATTCCCAAGTACAAAAATACAGCAATGTGCCAAAAAATATCCTTCTTCTTGACTGAGCCCTGCCCACTGGGGCGAGCTAGGCAGAGGAAGCTGGTGGGAACACAGTGCAAGGCTCGGGGGGGGGGCACCACTGTCAAATCCTGGTTGCCACCCCCAGGGGCACTGCTCTGGGGTCTGTCAGCTGGGTCACCAACTAGCCATGTGGCCCCCACCAGTCCCTTGACCTCCTGGGCCTCTGTCCTTGTGGAAATGAGGGGTGTGGTGAAGGATTACTTGGAACACAAATGTCTGGCATCTCCCATCCCCTGGCTTTCAGAATGTGATCAGGTGTGGACCCCTCCTGTCCTGGGGGAAGAGCAAAGGGTCCTGAACCCGTGTCACAGAAGAACGTGGATTTAAAAGCAAGTGTTCCAGACTTCATACATCAGTGTTTATTCATACGGGCTCCCTTACTTCATGGACTCTGAGGCACCACAGATATAGACGCACCGTCACTTTAAGTGCCACTAAGAAAAGAGCACTCTCGCCGTTATGATCCTAAGATGCCTCTAGATTTCAGATGTGTTAACGTGCCACCAGTGGGCCAGGTGGAGCATCAATCAGACAGCCTGAAGCCAGCCTCAGGGGCTTTCGGCCAGGCCGACGGACAGGTGCCTGGCAGACAGGCACCAGATTCTCACAGAGCATTAGCAGAAGCTGGGTCCAGCCTGGGCTCTGCTGCACCTTGACCCCTACAAACAGCACATCGTTGTCAGTTCTTTGTGTTAAATTCGCAATTGCAGGAGCTTCCCTGGTGGTCCAGTGGGTAAGACTCCGTGCTCCCAATGCAGGGGACCAGGGTTCGATCCCTGGTCGGGGAACTGGATCCTGCACGCATGCTGCAACTAAGACTCCGCATGCCACAACTAAGACCCAGTGCAGCCAAATAAATAAATAGATAAATATTAAAAAAAATGATCAGTTGCATTGTCACTGATTTAAACAGGGTGCTGAACACCACTGGAGACGTGACAGATCCCAAAACACCAAGAATAAAACTGCAATCATTAGAGACCACGCTCAGGTCCTGAGCCAGTCCAAAGGCTCCCGTGTCCCCACCTGGGAGGACTGAGGCCTGTGGTGACTGGGTCAGACGGACGGCCAGGCCAGTCTGGCCACATCACAGTCATGGTGAGTCACTGCAGGAGCTGCCACATTGAGGAGGGCTTGCTGGGGGCAGGCACTGAGCTGAGCACAAGCTCTGCATTTTCCCACTTAGTTCTCACCTATCTGCCAGGCAGAGGCTACTGGAACCCCCATTTTACAGGTGGAGGGACTGAGGCTCCGACTGGCTGCATGGCCACACAGACCCACACGGGTGGAGGCTGAATGCCCACGCTGCCGCTACACTTTGGACTCCCTTTTGCCTCCCATCGGCTGGTTTCTCACTCTGGAGATGACCCAGGAACAACCCTTGGGTCTTTGGCGGAGCTGGAGTCCCACCAGGCCAACTTGGCCTGGGCGTGCAGACCACCAGCCACTGCAGGCCACTTGTCTTTAAAAATAATTCTGAGGGACTTCCCTGTTGGTCCAGTGGGTAAGACCCCGCACTCCCAATGCAGGGGGCCTGGGTTCGATCTCTGGTTAGGGAACTAGATCCTGTATGCATATCGCAACTAAGAGTCTGCATGCCGCAACTAAGAGCTGGCGCAGCCTAAATAAATATTAAAAAACAATAATTCTGAGTGATGGTGGACTTCCTCAAACACGTATCTGTTATATGTAAAACTCTTCAGCAGAAGTTTAAATTAGCTGCCAAGAGTATAAAATCTGACATATTGTTAAATATGAATATTTCGAAATAAAAGGGTGGCTGATGGGCTAGAAGTGATAGCGTTTTGATAGGCATCACGGTCCATTTAAAAATACGCGAACAAACTCTTAACATCTGAATTTTCACCAGGTCCCTAGCTGACACAATGAGCTTTTAGATACAACACCAAAAGCCTGATCCATGAAAGAAAAATTGGATAAGTGGACTTCATTAAAATTTTAAAACTTCTGCTCTGTGAAAGACACTAATAAGAGAATGAAAAGACAAGCCACAGAATGGGAGAAGATGTTTGCAAGACACATACCTGATAAAGAACTGTTATCTAAAATATATAGGGACTTCCCTGGGGGTCTAGTGGTAAAGAATCTGCCTTCCAATGCAGGGGGCGCGGGTTCGATCCGTGGTCAGGGAAGATCCCACATGCCGTGGAGCAACTGAGCCCGCACACCACAACTACTGAGCTCGCGTGCCTCGACTAGAGCCCACGTGGAGAAGCCCACGCACTGCAGCGAAAGAGCCCACGTGCCTCAACAAAGATCCCGCGTGCTGCAACTAAGACCCAACACAGCCAAAAATAAATAATAAATCTTTTAAAAAATATATGTATATAAAGCCTCCTCTCTGACACCTGAATTTTCACACAGCTCCTTCCCCCCTCACCGTATATTTCCATTCCACCCTATAGAATTTTGTCCTAACGTATTTAGATTCCCCTATCACACAGAACTATGTAAAAACGTTGGAATAACAATATTTTAAACATTCTCGCGTGCTCCAGTTTGTCGTCTGGATTGCGTTATCATCATAATTATCGGTGGTATGCAGCTGATACAAACCATGTGAATTTATTACACATTTTGAGAATTACTAAACATAAAAGGTAAATTTTTATTAGAAATATCTCTCCTAAAAAGAGGGATGGACAGATTTTGTGGAGTAGTTTGTGTATCCTTCCATACATATTACTTATTGCCAGGAAAAGACAAAGTTCCACATTAATCCCATTCCTGTCGTGGGTTTTTAATGTGAAAGTGTGAGAAACTCCAATCACACAAGTAAATAGATCAGGATCAGAGGCTGACCTGCCCTAGTGATACCACCGTGGCCTCCTTCCATCAGTTTTCTGCCCCGAACCCCGGGATGACCAGTCACAAGAGCGATTTTTAAGGACTGTCAGTTGCCAAGTCCATAGGCCTCCTTCAGTTTTGTGGCAAAGACTGGAAATGGCTCGAACTGCAAGAAACTGTGTTTGCTGCAGGTGGGGAGGCGGAGAGGCGGAGAGGAGGCGTTGTGGTAAGTGAGAGAGGGATGACTACGCAGAGGAAGCTGGGAAAAGGGGCTGCACCTGGGCCCAGGTGGGCGGCATCCTGCCCTGGCCATCAGCCACCTGTGTGGGCATCAGAGTCTGGGGCTTTGAGTCGACCACGAAGGCAGGGAAAGAAGCCTGAGCAGAGAGAGTCCTGGGCTCCAGTGTGAAGCCCCCACAGCCCTGGGGGCATCTCTTGGTTCCCCCCAGCCCCTCACACAAGACTGGTCCTCCCACCCCAATCCAGGGATGGCTCCTCCTGCAGAAGGGGAGGCCCACCCAGAGCCCCAGGCAGAGACACACTAGCAGGGCTGAGCGGGAGGTCCGTGAGGTCACCCTGTCCACCTGGCTTCAGGGCTGCAGAGTAAGACTGTGCAGGGAGTACACTGCCCCAGAGGACAGGCAGGGAAGGCAGGTGCGGCTGCATTGGGGGCAGAAGTGCCTTCCTTTGTCCTCACAAAGGCAGCTCTGCCTGTCACCAAGGGGCCCCGTCAACCAGCTCTGAAATACCTTCTTGGTGTGTCTACGGGGAAGCCTGCCTTCCTGGGCCTCTGGCCCCCCACCCACCCCTCACTCGCCCCTCTTCCTCCTCACCGGCTCAGCCACAACTTGGTGTAGGTCTCCATTCTAAACATCCCCGCGAGAGATGCTCCAGGGTACCGCTCAGCCCTGGACCCTGCCCAGCCAGCCACAGTCCATCTGCAGGTTTAGAAAGTGGCTCGTTCTTGGCTCAGAAGTGGGCATGTGATCCCACTCCAGCCAGTGGGATGTGCGGAGAGGGGGTTCTGGAGAATTTTCTGGCTCCCACGTGCCTAGAGGAAGCTTCTGTGTCCTTGCTCCTGTTGCTACCCCACGGCCAGCACCCTGAGGATGACGCTGATGCAGGGCAGGGCGGGGGGAGATGGACGGAAAGGATGGGGGCCCCGCAGAGCATTGTTGAGCTGCTGAATCCCACCATGCTTCCTGAAACCCACCATGAAACCCACCCATGCTTATGGAACTGCTGGTTCAATAATACATTTCTTACTGTTCGAGCTGGTTTTAGCTGAGTCTGTTTCTTGCAACCGAAAGCATTCTGACTATATGCCTTCCTTTCCGGAGGCTCTTGATCGCAGCCATCTGACGGCGGCTGCAGGTTATTATCACTCTTGACGCAGAGGGTCTCAAATTTAATATACATCAGAATCACCTGGAGCGATTGTGAAAATGAAGGCTCCTGGGATGGGGACCTGGCAAGTACTGAGGTACAGAATTTAACGGGCACCAAAGAAACCCTCAGTATACAAGATAAATCCCATTTTAACCCAATATTTTAAAATATTAGAATAAATGACAGAAATCCATATGAGCAAAGTATCAAAACTTTAAATAAAGACGGGATTGCCATTACTGATTTCTCCTTTGGGGTCGGGCTCCACAGCCGGGCTCTGCCTGGCTCCTTCCCCTGGCATTAGAAGGGCTGGGAGGCCCAGGAGCCTGCATTACACAGTCATCACTCTGCCCTTTCCTCCATGTGATTCTGGGGAGGGTAAGGCCGCCTTGTGGGAAACAGGACCCCAAATCATGACTCAGGTCACTCACAGGCAGCCTCCCCCTGGTGCTCAGGCCAGCCCTTCAGGTGGAGTCAGCCCGGCAGGTGGGCAGGCTGAACTTCCTACCTGGATTCTGGGAATGGGAAACAGCCTCTGGGAAATGCTTTGTTCTGGGGCAGGATGTGAACAAGTGGCCGGCACTGTCTTATTTGGTCCTCCCAGAGTTCGGTCAAGGCCAGAAGGCGGGGCAGTGGAGTGGAAGTGAGACCCGGAGGGAGGGAACCAGCAAAAGCCACCGTCCACCCAGGGCTGGAGAGGCGGGAGGACACGGATTTATGCAGTAGCTCCTGTCCCTTCCGGTGGGGCTGCTCCCGGGACCCTCGCTCCCCGCCTGCGTCCTCCCCTGCGGTGGCGGTGGTGCCGGGGGAACACAGGTGAGAGTAGCGGGGTCTGGTGGTCGCGAGCCAGCGGGTGCGCCCGGAAGTGGGGGCAACGGCATGTGGGCGCGGCATGGGAGTGGGAGGGGACTAGGGGCGTGGGTGGGGATTAAGAATATGGGCGGGGCTGGGAGTGGGCGGGCTGTGGGTGTGGGCGCGGCACGAGTAGGGACTGAGGATCTGGGCGGAGCACCAGGACTGCGGCCAGCTAGGCAGAGCCTGGACAGACGCCGCCAGGCTGGACTCCCTATCCCTCCGTGGGGCTCCCTCCACCTGGCCCAGGGCTCCTCAGAATCCTGGAGTCCTGGGACATGCCTCTGGGGGCTCCCAAGCCTTGACTCCAGGTCATTTGTTTTTACCTACACCGAAGCTTTGTCAGGAATCGGGATGACGGTCACGTTGTGAGAATTGTGAAGTCAAGTTCTCTGGGCAAAGCCGTTAAATATCCTGTGTGCAAAGCCAGGCTGCTAAAATCCCAGTTCCAGGCTGGGCCAAATGCAGCCCCGGCCAGGTGTTCTCAGAGGAGCTCTCCTGTGGCGGGGGAGCAGCCACCTGGCGTCCCACCTGCGCAGGGGCGGTGCTAGGTGCTTCAGACACGCTCTCATCCAAACCCCGGAACAACCCCGGGGCAGGTAATGATCCACCTTCCTATAGATGAGGAAACCCAGGCCCAGAGAGACCAAGAGCCCACAGAGGGTGGTGGCGCCGGGGGTCCCAGAGGTTCTCCCAGCACCCCAGCCCGGGCGCCTCTTGGCTGCACGGCGCTGCCAGCCCTACGCTGCTCGCTTCCGCCCTGCAATCTGGCCGGTCACACCCTGCCACCTCCTGGCCCACCCATCTACCAGCCTGTCCACGCCTTGGGTGACGGTCACAGGAAAGGAGGCCGCGGAAGGGCGGCCCATCTGCCTTCCAGATTGCAGGGAGGAACCAAGGCGGCGGCTCTCGAGGGCTGGGCGCTGCTGGGGGGCCCAGGAAGACTCAGATGTGGCTCAGGGCCCGGGGTGGCAGAGCTGCGGCAGTGGAGGCACAGTGCCCGTGGGGACCGGACATGGTCACAGCGGTAGTTTGCTCCCTGCACCCAGTTCTCTGAGGGATTCTCGGTGAAGTCAGGAAAGGAAGGTTTCCACAGACTTTCACTCACCTAAGTGCCCTAGACTCCAAGGCTGTGGGAAACACGGACCCTCACTGGTGATCACAGGACCGTGGGCTAAAAAGCCACATATGCTCCCCACCTGGAGAAATGGCCACACTTAAAAGTGAAGATGTCCAGTGTGGGTGAGGGTGCTGGTACACAGGCCGAGTGACATTTCCCCACGGGGCATTTCAGCAATAGTTGCTGAGAGCTGTAAACAGATCCAGCAATTCCTACACTCAGGTTTACCTACCAGAGGATGCTTCTTACATCCTTACGTGTTTCTTTCTTAAACACCACAGTGCAACAGTGAACGTCAGAAGTGGTACAAAGCCCAGCCCAAAGACGTAGCTGGGTGAACACTAAATACCTAAGGAAGGGACCGTGGGGGACCTCATGCTCTGTTGGCAGGTGGCGAGTAGAGGACGGGGGTGTGGAGGTGGGAGCAGGGGGTGTAGCAAAGGCCTGCAGCACCATATGTGAAAATTGCCACAAAGGAGTAGAGAATACAGACATACAGAGTAAAAATGGGCAAAGGATGTGCCCACGTAATAATTGCCTACACTTTCAGGGTTTTCCTGCAAAACTTCCCCTGAGCACTAGATCCATTTCCTAGGTTCTGGTGATAATAAAACGATAGTGGCGGTCACTGTAGTGGGGCATCCGCCCTGTGCTGGGGCGCCGCTGGTGTCACAGTCCACCTGCTGCCCCCTCTCAGCGCCTGTACCCAGACCCACCCTCCACAGGGAACACCCCGGCCCTCCTGTGAGCTCACGAGGCGCCTGTCTTTCCGTCATTGCACATACAGCGTGTTTACCTGTGGTTTACCTGTTCCCTAGTCTCCCTCCCCCGGGGGCAGGGCATGTCTGTCTGTTCACCACCGAGTCCCCAGGGCCTCAGGTGGCCTACACCCTCAATGAGTATTTGTTGAGTGGCTGCATGACCTCATTTAAGCTTCATGCAACTCTCTGAGAGGTTTCATTATTCTCATTTTATTTTATCTTCACCTTCCTTTCTCTTATCTGCATGTTTGGATTTATCATTTTAGTCTTGCTTTCTTAAGTAAGGGAAGATAGCAGTTAGTTTTTAAAGTGCACTTGCAGTGCACGATCAGGGTAGCTGCTCTGGTGCCAGGCCTGTGGCTTCTCAGTCCCGGATCCGGTCACAGGCTGCTCCCCGGCACCAGGGTGGCATCCGGCTCGGAAGCCTGGGGGCAGCACTGATTGGGCCCCGAGGAGGGCATGTGACCCGGCTGGGCCAATCACAATCCTTCCCTGGAATTTTTTGAACTGGACCAGAGAAGGGGAGCTTTCTTTTTGCTCTGCTCAGGAGGCGCCCCCAGAGCTGCTTGGGGCCGTCTGCTCTGAGAGGTGGAGAGGGCCTGCTCTGAGCATGTGGTGGCTGCACCAGGGTCCCTGAAGCCAGTCCCACCCTATCCTTCCTGGAGGCTGTTACTTGAACCAACACATCAGGGTCCTTCCTGAGCTCCAGGGCAGGGTTTCTATCACCTGCAAGCATAGTAGCCTGACTACATGCCCCGGCAACTCCACCGTGCACACGGGGAACTCGGCCTGGAGCAGCTGTGGGCAGCCGAGCTCTGTGCGTGAGAATGATGAGAAGAGCCTGCCTGCTGCGGCGCCACAACCAGGGCAGGCCCAGATGGACCATCCCAAGCCCACATGCATCTCCCACTCTGACGGGCCGTTTATTATCCCTGGAGCAGGGGCACCCCCAGGCCTTCTCCTGCAGGGGACCTGCAGAGCACCCGGCAAGACAGATCTGGTGCTGTCACTCCCGCCTGAGAAAAAGTCTGCCCCTCAGGTACATGCAGCTCCTCCTACCTGGAAACTCCTGCCCTAAGCCCCTCTCCACCTCAGGAATCTGTCAAGAGGCCTTTCCCATACTGCCCTCCCCGAACCTGGGGGAGATGCCCTCCTGCACCCTCGTCATGGCCCCATCACAGCTGCTCACGTGTCCCAGGAGGTAGGGGACCCCTTGATGCATGGCCATGGCTTCCTGCCCCCACCTGTCCTGGGGTACAAGTGTCCAGGACCCACACACAGGCTCTGCAGAGACTGATTTACTGTGTCTGCTCTAGAATGAGTGGCTGATGGAGGGCCATCCTCACCCACAAAGAAAAGCCCACCTGCTCCTCATTTGTGCCTCAAATATTCCTCGAACACCGTCCTCCCCACCCCCACCCCGCGCCCAGGGGCACTAAAAGAGGATGAGGCACCAGGCGGGAAAGGTGGGTCCTAGGGTCCCCCCACCAGGCTCCCTGGATCCCCTTTTGTCCTCCCTGTCCCTTAATGTGTCCACAGTGTGGCCGGGGGCACCCTCAGCATCCTCTCAGCCCATGACCCTCAACATAGGGCACAGAGAAAGCCCTCGCTGCCTGGGAGGGGAGGCTGGGAGGCGGGACACACAGGTGAACAGACCTCGGAGCTCACCAGGCCGCCCAATAATTTCACAGACAGGGAAATGGATGGAGCCTCAGAGAGGGGGCCCTTCTCAGTTCTAGGACTGCGGGGGTCCTTTTCCTGCCAAGAGGCCTGGCTTGTTCGGGGGCAGGGAGCCCGCCCAGCAGGGGTGTGGCCGCTCGGGGCTGGTGTGGGAGCAGCTCTGAGGCTGGACGGAGGAAGAGCCAGGTCTGCCCTGGTGCCATGGGAGAGCTGTGCTCTCTTGACAGATACTAGGGGACATCGTCCCCTCCTCCCTGCCCTGCCTGGGCAGCCGTAAGACAAAGGTGGCCACGCCTGGTCCCCCAAAGTCAGCCCCGCCATCTCCTCTTGTGTAAGAGATGCAACCCCGGCTTGCACAGAAGACAAACCCATGCCAGAGGATGCGCCACTGCAGCCGCACTTCCGTGCGGGGCCACGCTAGCTGGGGGCTGATGAGCCGTCCAAGCAAGCATGCGGGGCGCTGACCGGTGCCCCCCAGTCCTTCCCAGACGCGCCACCCACAGCCCGCTCTTGACACCCCTGTTCAGCGTTGGCAGAGCTCCAGAAACGGCTGCCCTCCCACCCACACCCTCGTGTCTGGACATGGTAGGGTGACAGGGAGGGTGCTGAGGACGTGCGCAGGATCTGAACGCGGTGCTGTGTGAGGAACGCGGACGCTTGCGGTGGGGAGGACGATGGAGAAGGTGACAGTCACCTCCCGCCCGCGCAGGGCACTTCACCCAGATCCCCCATGGAATTCTCACGCCAGGCCCAGGTGGCTGTCCTCATCCAAGCCGAGGCCCAGAGAGGGGCGGTCACTCGCTGAGACCCACAGCGTGTATGGGTTTCCCCCAGGCTGCCTCACAGTCCAAACGATGGAATATGATTCGCCAGAAAGAGAAATGAGGTCTTAATTCGTGCTGCAATGTGGATGAGCCTTGAAAACATCACGCTGAGTAAGAGGCCAGACACAAAGGCTGCGTTTCACACGATCCCATTTGTGTGAACCAGCCAGAACTGGCAGGTCCAGGAGACAGGAAGAGACCAGGGCAGGGTGGGGTGTGACTGCTAAGGGGCACAGGGTTTCTTTTAGGAGAGATGAACGTGTTCTAAAATTAGGCAGTGATGACGGTTGCACAGCTCTGTGAACAGACTAAAAACCACTGAAATTGGACATGTTACATGAGTGAATTGTATGCTCTGTGAGTTATCTCAAGAAAGCTGTTTTAAAATCAAAGCAGACCCAGAACTGAGGCACCTTCTGAACAGCACGCACCGCCCCGGCTCCTAGGGACAAGGGGCCGGCGGAGGGCGGAGGGCAGGGGCCGAGGCCCCTCGGCCAGGCCGCCGTGGGTCTGGAGGCTCGGGGAAGGCAGGTCAGTGCGGCCGGGCTGTCCGGAGAGGCAGGCACGTAGGAGGAAGACCTAAAATAACTCTCAGAACCTGAAACTCCGGGCAGAAGTTGAGGGTGGTGTGGTCACGGCGAATGGGGAACTGATCTGCTCGCGGAGGGAAAGGAGAAGTTTTATTTGGGGGACGTCAGGGTGAGGCGGCGGAGGTGGCGAAGAAAGGATTCTGACGTGGAGACACTCCTGTTTCCAGTGCCCTTAGGCATCACGCACTTTGGTGGAAGGAGCCCGCGAGAGGAGAGGGAGAAGTTCCGTCCCCAGATCAGAGACCAAGGCCTGGGGCAGGCGGAGAGCCCAGCGCGGGGGTGTCCCATCGCCCGCTGCTGCCCTTGGAGGGGCCCTGCAGACCCCCGGGCCCACTGGGCTCCTCTCTGAGCCCCACCACCCCCGGCCCCGCCAGGTGCTCATTTGTGAGCTGAGAGCTGCTCCCGGCAGCACCCAGGGCTGGGGACACGAGGTCCTCCTGGCGTCTGAGTTCCAGCAGGCCCTGGAGGACCAGGGCACGAGGGGGGCCCACCCTTCCCCATTGATAAAGGGGGTGGGGAGAGGCTCTGTGCAGGGCGTCAAGGGCACACAGGAGGTGCTGTGACCACTGACGGGCTCTGAGGGGTACGGCCGCCTCCCCTTTGGGGCAGCGGGCTCAGAGCCACCCTGGCCGTTGACGTGGGTTTGTGCGGAGGGGCCTGAGGGGAGCCTCGTGGGCTGGGGCAGTCCCCTGGGCGGGGGTCGTCATGGGACGGCAGCCCCCAGCTCCAGGGGCCCGGAGGTCTCGAAGGGAAGGTGAGGACAGAGGCAGGAGGAGCGTGGACATGCTGCCCCTGTCTAGCTCAGGCACAGGAGAGATGCTCTGGAAGTCGGTGGACACGAGGCTGTGACCGGCAGAGGCCAGGACGGGGAGCAAGACGGAGGGAAACTGAGAGCAGGAGAGGGGAATAGGGGAGAAGGGTCCCAGGGATGTTCGGAGTCTCCTCTTTCCTCCCAGCCGCTTGGAAAAGTGATGGAGAGAAAATGGGGAGAGGGAAACGCTGGTGTCCAGGACCCTGGTGGGGAAAAGCTGGATCTTTGTTTAAAAAGACCAGTCGAGGGACTTCCCTGGTGGTTCAATGGTTAAGACTTCGCCTTCCACTGCGGGGGGTACAGGTTTGATCCCTGGTCAGGGAGCTAGGATCCCACATGTTTTGTGGCCAAAAAACCAAAAAACATAAAACAGAAGCAATATTGTAACAAATTCAGTAAAGACTTTAAAAAATTAAAATAAAATAAAATAAAAAGACCAGTCAATTTCCCGCGAAGATGAGTCCCTTGGCCCCTCGGAGGGATAGATGCCTGCAGACATGAGAGCAGACCCTTCGGGTCCCCGTCCCAGCTCCCACCGCCTGAGCTCAGGAGGCCCTGCAGACAAGGCAGGAGAGCAGTGATTTCCCAGCCCGGGTTTTGGACAGTGCGGTCTCCCCCTCCTCCTCCAAGTTCAGCGGGGATGGCCACTTGTGAAATGGCCCCATGGGGCCGTGGCCGGGTGGATGGACCTTGGGCGCAGAGGTTTTTTGAAAACAGCAGAGAAGTTGTGAAATTAGAAGCCAGAAAGTCCTGGTTTGGGAAGGAGCTTCAGAAGTGGGGACCGGACCCCCCATCCTGGGCGTAACCAGAAGTCTGCCGACTGGGGCTTCTACAGAAGCCTTGCTTTCTTTATAAGAAGGGGCTGGTCCAGTTTTTGTCCTCTGCACCTTCTCTTTTCCTCTTTTTTCCTGCTCGGGAGGCAGATGTGACGCCTGGAAGTGACACAGCCACTTTGCAGCTAGGAAGCCACAAGTAAGAGGAGGTAGGATAGAAAGAGTAAACTAGCCTGTGTCCCGGACGGCTGACCAGCCTCCATGGCCTGCCTCTGAGTTTTTGTTACAAGGACAAAGACACACAAACCCTGTCCTACTGCTGTTAGGTTTTCTGCTATTTGCAGCTGAACACAATCCTTTTGGAGACAGGGTTCGAATCCTTCATGGATGGGGTTGCCAGATTTAGAAAACAAAAATACAGATGCTCGGTTAAATTTCAACTTCAGATAAGCAGTGAATAATTTTCCGCACGAGTGTGTCCCAGGCAGTATTTGGGACATACTTATACTAAAATATTGTTTATCTGAAATGTGAACTTTCATGGACGAAGTTACAGAACCCAGAGAGGTTGCACATCTTGTCCGAGGTCTCGTCCTGAGCAAGCGGTGGAGCACAGGCTGTGTCCTCCTTCTCCGGGGCCTCTAGGGCTTCCTAAACCCTGCCTTAATGATGCACAAAGGAGACTCAGAAGAGCCATGTGACTCACCGCCCAGGACAAAGCAATCGAGCTAAGAGTGGTCCAAAGACGAGAGTCGTGCAGAAAGCGACGGTCGGTGGTGGTGAAGCTTCTGCTCCAGTTGGATGCTGTCATGACATTTTAATTCCATTTGACAAAAGTACCAGCCGGGGATGGGGGACAGTAGCTCCCCATGGACGGTGTGCGACCACCGGCCAGGACTGGCCCCAGGAGCACCGTGCTGTGAAGGATGCTGAGGCCTCCTCTGCGCTCAGCAGAAAGGCACAGGTTCCCAGGACCCACGTGTCAGCGGTGGCATTCGCTGGGTCCCGAGGAGCGTCGTTACTCTCAGCGTCTCCTTTGGTCCTGGGGGCGCTTGGCACCCCCCAGTGCGGGCGTCCGCAGAGCCTGATGTTACAACAGGAAGCACGGCCCCTGCCCCAGCCCCTGGCAAGCCCGAATCTGCGTCCATCCCTGTGGAGTGGCCTCTCGTGGACCTTTCGTGTGAGTGGCGTCGTATAATACACGGCCTTTTGGGTCCCGCCTCTTTCAGTGAGTATGTTTCCAGGGTTCATCCAAGCTTCTAGCCACTCAGCCATTCTCCAGATTCTCTCTCTCAGCTGACGTTTCCCAGCACCTGATGTGCCATGCTCTGTTCTGGGGGGGGGAATGACCAGGAGAACCACAGACCCTGGAGAGAACAGCCTCCTGATAATCCAGAAAGTAGAGCTCGGGCCCCATGGGCAGGGAGCCGGCAGGAGGTGAGGCGGGGGCGGCAGCAGGACTGGGGTCGAGGCCTGGCCCCCGCACAGAGGTTGGAGGGGTCCCCATCTCTCACCGTGAGGGGGGCAGTTGGCTTGCAGCAGTACCTGCAGAAAGAAGAGGGGTTCTGTCTTCCAACGAAAGAGAACCAAGAGCCTTCCGGCCCCCCAAGCCCTGGCCAGTGCGGCGGGCAGGCTGCTCTGGTCTGTGGCCAGGGTCTTCCTAACGGGCATGTGCCAAGACTCTCCAGGTAGCTGGGCAAGAGAGCTTGAAGGAATCCTGGGGTCCTCAACTTCCGGATTGTTCCAGCAGGAAACGAGGCCTGTGGTCTGCCCGTTCTTCCCTCCTCTCCTTTCCTGACCCTCCTTCTCTCCTGCAGGCTGAACCCATCTCAGTGCTTTGCCTCAGGGTATAAAGACCCAGTGAGTCTCCGGGCCTCCCCTGCCTTCGTCTGATGGAAACACCTGTCCCAAATGAGTGACAAGGCAGAGGGCCACCCGTGTCCTCATGTCCAGCCAGGCTGCCAAGGTCAGTGGGCCTCCTGGAACATGCCTGGGTGTCTTTCTATTGATGCTGATTGGGTCTCAGATGCTGTAAGTTAGGTGTTAACTTGCAGGAAACAGACAAGTTGCAGACCGTTTCTGCTCAGTAGAGAAGGCTATGCTTCATGACTGTGTTTAGGGGTCTTGGGGCGGCGTTCTCTCTTTTTGGGTTGGAAAATTGCTGTGTCCTCCCTTGAGTCGCCTTTGCCACCTGGCTGGCTACCTCAGCAATGGGGGAGACATGTCTCTGACACGTGCTTGCTACACTTTCATAGAAGAATCATGTTTATAGCTTTTTGAGAGGTTTGCTTTAACTTACCTTCCTGCCTTCCTGCTTTCTTTCTTTTCTCCCTGTCCATCTATTCATCCACCCACCCACACCCATCCATCTGCCATCCATCCATTTACACCAGAAGTGGAATTCCAAAGTGAGACAGTTGAGTCATTAATAACATGCTTATTTGAATTAAAGCTGACAGTGTCAGTCTGGGTCCTGACAATTTGGTTTTGTGGCAACATTTCCACTAGTCAAGGTACTAAACCTGCGGCCTCAGGGTTGCCATGAAAATAGGTCCCAAGCACGTGTGCCACATAAAATATACGATACGCTGGACCAGTTGACCTTTGACTGTTGAAACCACAATGTCCAGATGTTTTGAACTGGCCCATCACCACCATCACCCACAGTCCTATGTCCCCCATTGGTTTAGAAGGATATTTGTGAACCCATATACAGGCCCCTTTGTCCCTGTCCATTAAAGTAAAAGGCTTTTGCTTTACTTTCCCAGGCCTGCCCAAGCCTCAAAAGCCTGGCTCAAGAGTGAATGATTACAGGGACTTCCTTGGCAGAGCAGTGGTTAAGAATCTGCCCGTCAATGCGGGGGACACGGGTTCGATCCCTGGTCTGGGAGGATCCCATGTGCTGTGGAGCAACTAAGCCTGTGCGCCACGGCTGCTGAGCCTGCGCTCTAGAGCCCGTGAGCACAACTACTGAAGCCCACGCACCTGGAGCCCGTGCTCCGCAACAAGAGAAACCGCCATGAGAAGCCCGCGCACCACAACGAAGAGTAGCGCCTGCCCGCCTCAACTAGAGAAAGCCCGTGCGCAGCAACGAAGACTCAACGCAGCCATAAATAAATAAATAAATAAATTAATTTAAAAAAAGAGTGAATGATTACAAAATGTGAAGATGTAGAAACAAAGAATACTTGTTGGGCAGGAAATTGGTTATAGTTTAGACTCTAAACCAGCCACAGAGCAGAATCACTGAACTCCCAGTCCCCTGAAGGATCTGGATAACGGCCTGATGCACATTCCTAAGTTGTTTTTACAGGAAGCCGACCCCCACGAGGTGAAAACTGATGACCACAAGCACGTAGACCCCAGACCGGTTGAAACCAGAAGGTTGGTGATGCTCGAAATTTCACCTTGATGCCAACCAATACAAGAATTGTGCATTAGCTACTCAGACACCCTGCATCCCCCTCCCTCACACGACCTTTAAAACCCCTTCCCTGAAAGTCATGGGGGGGTTCGGGTCTTTTGAACACGAGCTGCCCATTCTCCTTGCTTGGCACCTGTAATAAACGCTGTACTTTCCTTCATCACAGCACAGTATCAGATCAGCTCTGCTGCGCACGGGCAAGCAGACCCAGGTTCAGTTCAGTAACGTTTGCAGCATGATGCCCACCCGGGGCTCAAGGCCTGTTTCCTACCGAGCAGGCAGGGTGCCTGCAGGGTGGGGAGTCTGGGAAACTGGCGTGTGCCTCTGTGCACTGCTCACTCCGAATGTCTCACGGGGGGTGTTAAGGTTAGCCTTTCTTGTGGCCAGCTAACTGTCACCTTCCAAAACTTCTCTAGTGGCCCCGGGCCCCTGTTATCCACCAAAAAGCAGCAGCCCAGGGTCAGGTGTGACTGAGCCCAGTAAGGCCGCTTTGTAAGAAATATCACCTTAAAGGGGGTTTGATTTTTCAAAAAAATTTTAGGGGACATGCCAGCCAAAAGTAATAAAAATCCCCTGAGCCACCGGCTTGGAGGGTAGGCCCTGGCATCCAGCACATGGCAGGCCCGTTTCCCACCAGCCACGGTGTCGGGGCTGCAGGAGCTCTCCCTCCAGGGAGCAGGGAGAGCTCGGTGACACGCCACTATTATTACGGCAGCCCCCGCCAGGCCCCCACTGCCCCCCTGGGCCCCGATCCAGCTGCTCTGACCCCGTCCTGCCTGCACCAGCCCAGCTGCCCACCCTCTGCAGCCAGTGCCACCTGTCACATGTTCCTGGCTTCGCTGAGGGGTGGACGGGGATGCGCGCTCAGCAGCTCAGTCTCCTGACCCCTCCAGGACAGGCCGGGGCCCCCTCTGTGCAGTGCTGTGCAGGGGTGGGGACCGGGGGCAGGGGTGGAGGCTCAGGCAGCCAACAGGCAGGCACAAAAGTCCCCTCAGCCGCCTCTTCCTTCTAGCATCGTGGAGGGGCTGCTGAGAGCCCCGTTTCTGGCTTTCTGAAGAGGAGCGGGGTTTCCCAGCTTGGAGGCCTCCGGCCCGCTGGCCCACACACGCCAGGACTTTCCACCACCCAGGCCTCAGGTCAAAGGTCTGGAGCGGGGCTAGAGTCAGGGAGGGGATGGTGCAGAGCGAGGGGGCCACACAGAGACTGGCCTCTCCCCCTGCTCGTCACAGCTGGACTCCCCACCACAGCCTCACCCGGGATGACTCTGAGTCCACGTTCAGAAAGGGTCGGACTAGGTCGAGCTGAGGCCAGCCCAGGTGCCAGTGCCTCGCCCCCGCCCACACTAGTTTCAGTGAACTGGGCCTCCCCAAGAGCCATAGGGAGATTTCATGACCTCCAGAAACACCCCACATGACTCTGGACACGTGGCTGTCGAAAGGCCTTTCTCAATGGGAGCCAGGTGGGGTCTCCTTGAGGTCCTACCCTCCCACTGCCTGGGCTCGTGGGGACTCATGGGGCCGCAGGGCAACGCGGGCAGCGCCTGCACGGATCCAGTGTTATGTGTCATCGTGGAGAGAAAACAGAAAATTGCAAAAGATGCACAGAACGTGATCCTCCTATGTAACAATTTAAAACAGAAAATCGCAATGTACCTGGGAAAGACACACACAGATAAAAGCAGTCCTTTGGACGGTTCCACAGCTGGGCGGCTCCCAGGGCTGACGTGTAACACCGTCCGCATTTTACACATGACGACATGGGTACGAGTTTGGGGACCTCGCAGGGCACCCTGAGCTGGGTCCAGGCCCAGCAGCCTGGCTTTCAGGGATTTCTGATCCCGTCTTGCTGCTGCAGCATGGGCAGGGGGCACTGGATCTATAACGATTCCTTTTTAAGAAGAAGTGGTGATGGGGGAGCAGACTCCGGAGCGAAGCCTCAGCTTGCCCGTCTGACTTGGGATGGGGCTTTCCCGGCCTGGGCGAATTCTTTCACGATTTAAATGAAAGGTGGGCCAGGAGACAACGGGATGCTAGGAGCAGGCGGCGCGTCGGAGGCCCAGCTGCGGGCAACGACCAGACCTGCCCCTTCTGTCTCCTGTTTCCTGTGAGCTCAGCAGTCCGTCCAGTAGGAAATGGACACGAGCCAGTAGGAAATGGACACGAGCCAGTAGGAAATGGACACGAGCCAGTAGGAGATGGACACGAACCAGTAGGAAATGGACACGAGCCAGTAGGAGATGGACACGAGCCAGTAGGAGATGGACACGAACCAGTAGGAAATGGACACGAGCCAGTAGGAGATGGACACGAGCCAGTAGGAGATGGACACGAGCCAGTAGGAGATGGACACGAACCAGTAGGAAATGGACACGAGCCAGTAAGAGATGGACACGAGCCAGTAGGAGATGGACACGAACCAGTAGGAAATGGACACGAGCCAGTAGGAGATGGACACGAGCCAGTAGGAGATGGACACGAGCCAGTAGGAAATGGACACGAGCCAGTAGGAGATGGACACGAGCCAGTAGGAGATGGACACGAGCCAGTAGGAAATGGACACGAGCCAGTAGGAGATGGACACGAGCCAGTAGGAGATGGACACGAGCCAGTAGGAGATGGACACGAGCCAGTAGGAGATGGACACGAGCCAGTAGGAGATGGACATGAGCCGCGGGCGAAGCGTTTCATATTCTGGCAGCCAGGGCAACTGGCTTTAATGCTATGTTCTGGTAAATCTGATCTATCTGGAATGTCATCACCCTCACACGTATTCAAGTTGAAGATCACTTCAGGTACTTTGCCCAAAGACTTTGGAATCCTGAGCCAGGGTGGCTCGGGCTGGACGGGCAGCCCCAGGGGGTGGCAGAGCCTCGGGGCCGCTGGGCCTCTTCTGCGCGGAGGGTGAGGGGTAGGTGGTGACCTGAGGCCCAGTTGTCGCGGCGACGGGTGAGAAGCGCAGTCTGGACCTCGGGCATTTGCCTGAAGGAGAGGCAGCTCGGCGGGGCAGGGCTGCAGGACCGGGTCCAGCTGTCTCTGGGTCCCCGCGGGAGGGAGGGAAGCACCTGGCAGTTTCGGTTTCCACAGGAAGCCGCCTGCTCCCATGTCCCCTCGAGCCAGCTGTGCTCTCTGCCCTGCAGCTCCGGGTGGCAGCCCCCGCCCGGAGAGCCCCCCAGGTGGGGACAGCCCCTTGCACCGCAGACTAGGAAGCCCCGATTGAGGGGCCAGGGCCAAGCAGAGCCTCTCGACCGGCCTCCTGAGCCCCGGAGGACTTCAGGGTGGGACACCTGGGGGCCGTGAATGGGAGCGATACCGTTCTGACTTGCATTTTTTGTCACCTGCTTTTAGGATGTCGGGTCCTGACCCTGGGTCTAGAAAGCGCTGTGCTGGTGGAGGGGTGGGAATGAGTCTGATGTCTGCGTGTCCATCTATCCAGGGCTGGGGGTACATCAAGGCAATACCCCCCTCCTGAGAAACAGGAAGGGAGAGGCAGGGGCCGGGTGCCCTGAGCCTCCAGGGGGAGGATGTCTCCTGTCCTGAGGCCCTGAGGCAGGAGTGGGCGTGCGGCCAGCAGTGGGGGGCTGGCGGCAGCAGGCAGCGTCCTGGGGAGGTAGGCCCAGGGACCCCTCGGCAAACTGTGGCCTCTCTGAGCTCCAGGGTCTGGGTGTTGGGGTCCCGTGTCCGGGCCGGCCACTCTGCTCAGAGCGAGGCTGGAACCTTAGATCTTTTCTCTTAATAAGAGGACCCAGCTGTGGGAAGACCCCCGCCGCCCCAGCCCCGGAGCTCAGCACAGGGGACCTGTTTCTGAGGAGGCCCCATCAAGTTGGCCTGAGGTGCGAGGGTCCCAGCACCCCTCTTGACTGTCTCCCCTCCCACCGCGCTGCCCTCTCCCAGGCCCTGTGAGGTCGGGGCTTTCCACACACTCAAAATGCACCCCAATTTGGGAGGGAAGTAGGAAGCGCTGGGAGCCCGAGGGCGGGTGAATCCCCAGTTCCTTCCACGGGGCTCCCTCTTCACCCCTGCGAGGGCCCTTGGCCGGGGAGCGGGTGCAGGCAGGGGGTCGCAGCCAGGATCCGAGGGGGGGGCGAGAAAGGCAGGCCTGGACCTGGGGAGGGCTAGGTAGGTGCCGGGGTCCTCCCCCACCATCCTCCAGCCTCTCGGGGGCTGGATGCCACCCCCATGTCACAGACGAGGAGACAGGCCTGCTGGGTCCCGGGGTGAGTGATGGAGCTGGCTTCCAGCCCAGCCCTCCCCTCCCGGCCATGATCTAGTCCAACCGGCTGCCCTTGCCACGAGCAAACTGAGATCGGGGAAGCCAGGCTACGCAGACCCCTCCTGTCCCTCTGGGGTCTCCTGGCCCTGCACCTCATGTCCCTCCCCTGCAGTGTCTGTGAAGCTCTACAGGCCCAGGGAAGGGACATGGCCAGCGTGAGGGCCAGGCTCTCGGGTGCCCCCTCTGCCTAGGCCCAGGGCAGCTTGGACACTGGCCATGTCTCTAGGGCGAGGATGGGCCACCTGCAAGGCCTCACCCTCTGCCCCCTGACGTGTGCACCTTCGTACCACGGCCCCTCTAGGCTGTGAGCCCCACGGAGCAGGTGGCCGGATGCTGCTTCCTCTCAGGAAGGGACCCGTTTCTGCACCCGTGGAGTGGAAGCCGCACCCAGAGGCCACACCCTCCTCGAGACCTCAGCAGCACGGACTGGGCCCTCAGAAGGCCCGAGTGCTTCAACGCGGGGTATTAGCCTGGGGCAGGCCCGGCCCGCTTTTCCAAAGGTTTCAGAGCAGCAGGCAGCACAGGGGCTTCGCCCCGAGGGCCAGGCCGGGCGGTGGCTCTGCGGGCATCAGCTGGGGCAGCGCTCGATCCAGGTGTCAGCTGGGGCGCCAGATGGCACCTGCCTTGGGCTCCCTAGTGCAGAGCCAGCAGACGCATTGTAGGCTCTCAGAGGGTGCAGCTCCCACATGGGGAATGATGGGTGCAAAAGGGGTCCCTTTCCTGAGGCCCTACCTCAACTGCGTTTCCTCCCAGGGAGGGCGCTGGGCAGACAGGGAGGCCCCAGCCCTGCTAGTGACTTGCTGTGTGACCTTGGGCAGGTTTCCTGACCCCTCTGATTTGTCTTCATCTGTACAGCCAGGCCAATGATGCCTTTGAAGGGTTACTGGGAAGAAGCCGTGCCCAGGGCCAGGAAGGCATCTGGAATGGAGTGGCCAGTCCCCTCTGCCCGCTTGTCCAAGGCCTGCAGCCTGTTCTTAGGGAACAACCTCGGAGGACCCTCCTGTGTTGCTACTGTCGCTGCCCCGGGGGCTGCATCCGAGGTCACGGCCTACTCAGGGAGCCTCCGCTGCCCAAGGAGCAGGCCTCCTGTGCACAACCCACTCGTCACCCAAGGATTGCCCAGCTCCTGGCAGTGCCACCTGAGCCCTCCCGCCCGGAGCAGAGGGGCCGCCTGCCGGCTCAGGAGCTGGGGGAGGGGTGTGTGCGTGCCCAGGCCCCTGATCCAGGCCCCAGGGCCAGGTAGGCGAGGGTACAAACGCCCCACCAGGGTCCTGTGGCCAAGTGGGCACTGGGACAGGGGGCAGGAAGAGGGGGCTGTTCCTCCATGCCTGGGACGGAGGACTTCAGCAGGTCAGTGTTTCCAAGGCAACGGAACCCGCTAGGATGGCCAGAGGTGCTTGCCCCTTCCTCCAGTCAGCATCACCCTCTGGCCCGCTGGCCCTTCCCAGCCCCCTCCCGGTCCTTTCCCGGAAGTGCTGTTTAGGGTGGGGAGCAAGCGGGCTATGGACCAGGGAGCTGTCACCAGACAGCAAACCTGCCAGCACCCTGGTCTTGGATGGCCAGCCTCCTCTTCTGCAAGAAATAAATGTCTGCTCTTTACAAACCACCCCACCTGGGGCGTCCTGTGACTGCAGCCTGTGGCCTTGGCAGTCACATCCCCTCTCTGGGCCCTGTGTCCCCCTGTAGAGGACGCGGTGAGAGAAGATAGGAGGGTAGGTGGTCTGGTGCCCTCCATGCCTCAGGCTGCAGGGGAGGGGACCCTGGTGCCCATGGAGAGGCCCTCGGGCAGGGAGGGGTTGAGAGGGGCCGCTAGGCCCGGGTCCAACTCTGAGCCCCGGCCCTGCTTGCTGTGTGACCCCTGGCAGTCTGCCCCCATCTCTGGGCCTCAGGTCCTGTCTGACAGTGGCTGTGATGGCAAATCTAGAATTTGGAGACCAATGCAGCCACTCCCCACAGCCCCTGTGCTGGTCAGCAGGCTTGTTGTGTGCGGGGTGGTCAAGTCATCTGGACATGGGATGCATTCACCTGCCAGTGCCAGGATCTGGGCGCTGAGTGCGCCATGGCAAGCAGGCAGAGGAGACAGCACGCCCGGGAGACGGATGCTGAAGAGGTACGTAACCCTGAGCCGCCCCCTTGTCGGAGGGAACAATAAATGAAGGAGAAAACAGCAGGAGAGGAGGACTGAGTGCACGTGTGCGGGGGGAGGGGAGGGTAACCGGAGCAAAGACTTGAAGGGAGGCACGGGAGTGGGGGGCCAGGACGCGGGGCGGGGGAACCCCCCCCCCCAGGGCGTGCACACAGGCTAGAGGTGATCTCACTTGTCTTTTTTTGGGCTCACTCTTGCAAACGGCGGAATGACAAAGTGACTCCCCAGAGCCCCACGAGAAGAGCCTGTCAACCCTCCCCACCCCGCCCCCAGAAGACCTTTGGATGGGGTCTCCACGGAGGCCACCTCCACCCTGGGCTGCACTCTGACGGTCACTGCCCAGCCCAGGGTGTTTGCCGGCACTGGCTGTGCCAGTGTGACCTAGGTGGGGTTTAACGATGGGAATTTCATTAGCACCAGTGCAGCGTCACCTCTGGCCCCATCACGGAGTCCAGGGGAGGCCCCTCTTTGCCCTGGCCTCTCCCTCCTGCACTGAAGTCACGGAAGTGAAGGTGTGAGAGGTTAGCACCAGTGCCTTTCTTCTCAGTCAAGACGCTTCAAGAAGTGAAAGTCTCTGCCTTCTCCCGCCGCCCCCGCAGGACCACTTCCTTCAGGAAGCTGGCCTGGATTGCACCCTGTCCCCTGGGCATCACCCCGCCCTGCGGCTCTGTCTTCTGAGGCTCAGTTTTGCTGTCTGATGGGTGGGGAGGACACGGGTGGCCGGTGTCCTCCTGCTGGCTGCCCCCAGAAGTCTTGCCCCACAGGCTTGTGCGATAGGGACAGCATGGAAACTGAGGGTCTCAGGGAAAGAACGCTCCACATTTACCCCGGGGCAGGGGGCTTAGGGAGCCCCACTCTTCCCAGGACCTGGTGGGGAGTGGAATCCTCTCTCCCCAAACTTGTTCTGGGTCCTGACACAGGACGTGGGGGGATGGGGACTCAGTCCAGAGCCTCCGTCTGCCCCAGAGCTGCACCCCTGCTCCTCTGCTCTGTGCCCTGGAGGCTGGCCCGGGACCGGTCAGGCCCAGGAGATGTGGGGTGGGGAAGGAGGACGTGGGTGTTTGCCCTGCCATCCACTCTCCGGGGCTCAGCCCACTCCACTCGTCTCCTGGCCCCTCTCAGCTCCCTCCCCTTCTCCCCTCTCACCCCTCAGGTCAGGCTGTATCGGCCCCCAGGCTCCTGTCCTGACCTGGCTGCTCTGTTTGACCTGTGTAAGAGGTTCCTCATCACACAGTCCACACTCGTCGCCCGGCGGTCGTGCTAGCAGTTTCCTGCCAGGACCAACTGATCTGGCAGGGTGTCTAGGGCCCGCTTTCCACCCAAAATAGACCCCCACTCCATCGGTCCTGCAGGGTCAGCAGAGCCGGGTTCAATCACACCTCTGCTCTCGCCTGCTGTGTGCCCCTCAGAACCTCGGTATTTTCTTCTGAGATGGCAGTCACAGAAGCACGTGGGGCTTGGCAGCCCTGAGCCATGACCCTGACACAGGAGCCCCCAGCACCATGTGGTCAACAAGACGTGGGGACAGGCCTGAGGAGGGGGAGAAGGCCCTGCAGCGTGTGAGCAAAGCAGGGACAGGACTGCCATCCGGAGCGGGACGACGGTACAGAAGAAACCAAGAAATCCTTGCACGCACACGCCAACCCCAGAAGCCCCGGGCCCTCCCTGTGTGAATTCCCCAGTGTCCATAGCTGACCGTCTCCCGACAGCCCTGAAAGCATGTCCCAGGGGCCTCAGCTGAATGAGAAATGGGGCAGCGGGCAGTTGGGAGGCCATGTGGGCTTCTGATAACCTGGCTCCCCTCTTGCGCCATGCGGCCCCGGATGCACCACTGGGCCCCCTGGCAGCTGGAGGCCACGTGCCCAAGCCCTGGCCCTGGCTGTGACAGAGGTGGCTGGCTGCAGGCTGTGGGTACCTTTGCCCCAACCCTGCTGCCTGGAATGCAGAAGGGACAGTCGGAGCTCTGGTCATCTGGAATGGTCACCCTAAATCCAAAGACAACTGTCCTTATAAGAAGAGGAGAGGAGGCAGAGACATGGGGTAGAGGCCATGGGAAGACGGGAACAGAGATTGGAAGGACGTGGCCTCCAGCCAAGGACACCTGGAGCCCCCTGGAGCTGGAAGAGGCAGGAACGACCCTCCCCCAGAGCCTCTGGAGGGCGCCCAGCCCTGCAACCACTTCATTTCAGTCTCTGGCCTCCACATCTGGGAGGGAGTAGATTTCTGTTGTAAGTCACCTGGTTTGCAGTGGTTTGTTACAGCGGCCCCAGGAAATTAATACAACAGGGAAGGGCATTCCAGGCAGAGAACGTTCCAGAGAAGAGCCTGTGGTGGGGGGGGCGGTGCAGCTGGAGGGGGAGGATGAGGATGGGGGAGAGGGAGGGCAAGCCCACCTGGTGACAGTGCTGACCTCTGAACCCCCACCCCCTGGGACCAGGCGACCCAAGGCTCCCAGGACAGCGCTCTCCATGGGATCTCGCCCAACACCCCCTAAGGCCCCAGCTGCCTCTGCTTGGACCCTCTGGTGATGGGACATTCCCTGTCTCCCTGGAAATCTGCCACCTGGGCCCCACCTGTCCCTCTTAGGTGACACTGAACAGGCCTGACTCAGTTTCTCCCCCGGGGTGGTCACGGGGCATTGCCCCCGAACCTCCTTTGCCTGAGGCAGCCTGGCTGGTGTCCTGGTTCCCACCTCTCGTTTGCGGGAGCCCAGCTTCTAGTGCACACAATTGGCACCTAATAAAGCTAAGGCCGCTCGGCACGCAGGATCTTAGTTCCCCAACCGAGGATGGAACCCTGGCCTCCTGCAGTGGAAGCACCATTTTTTGTTTTTTGTTTTTTTACATCTTTATTGGAGTATAATTGCTTTACAATGGTGTGTTAGTTTCTGCTTTATAACAAAGTGAATCAGCTATACATATGTTCCCGTATCTCTTCCCTCTTGCGTCTCCCTCCCTCCCACCCTCCCTATCCCACCCCTCTAGGTGGTCACAAAGCACCGAGCTGATCTCCCTGTGCTATGCGGCTGCTTCCCACTAGCTATCTATTTTACGTTTGGTAGTGTATATATGTCCATGCCTCTCTCTCGCTTTGTCACAACTTACCCTTTCCCCTCCTCATATCCTCAAGTCCATTCTCTAGTAGGTCTGTGTCTTTATTCCTGTCTTACCCCTAGGTTCTTCATGACATTTTTTTTTCTTAAATTCCATATATATGTGTTGGCATACGGTATTTGTCTTTCTCTTTCTGACTTACTTCACTCTGTAAGACAGACTCTAAGTCTATCCACCTCATTACAAATAGCTCAATTTTGTTTCTTTTTATGGCTGAGTAATATTCCATTGTATGTATGTGCCACATCTTCTTTATCCATTCATCCGATGATGGGCACTTAGGTTGTTTCCATCTCCGGGCTATTGTAAATAGAGCTGCAAGCAACTGACAAAGGATTAATCTCCAAAATTTACAAGCAGCTCATGCAGCTCAATAGCAAAAAAACAAACAACCCAATCCAAAAATGGACAGAAGACCTAAATAGACATTTCTCCAAAGAAGATATACAGATTGCCAACAAACACATGAAAGGATGCTGAGCATCACTAATCATTAGAGAAATGCAAATCAAAACTACAATGAGATATCATCTCACACCAGTCAGAATGGCCATCATCAAAAAATCTACAAACAATAAATGCTGGAGAGGGTGTGGAGAAAAGGGAGCCCTCTTGCACTGCTGGTGGGAATGTGAATTGGTACCGCCATTGTGGAGAACAGTATGGAGGTTCCTTAAAGAACTACAAATAGAGCTACCATGTGACCCAGCAATCCCTCTACTGGGCATATACCCCGAGAAAACCATAATTCAAAAAGAGTCATGTACCATGATGTTCGAAGCACCGAGTTTTAACCACTGGACCTCCAGGAGGCCCGGCACCTAACACATCTGAGTGCAGTGAGCACTCAGCACTAAACAGCACCGTTCCTTCCCACCTGCTGGCAGCGGCCCCCCCGCACTGTGCGGTCCTGATGGATCCCCCCACCCCAGCCCCGCCCCGCCTCCTGCTAAGCAGGAGGGAAGCCGCAGGGTTCACGCACATTTGTTCTCCAGAGGGACAGGTTCAGCTTCAGGAGATATGCTTACTGTTCTTTCTGTGGTTTGGGCGCTACTTAACATTTGGGGTCTCAAAGGTTTTCACGGGATCGTGGGAAGCCTGCAGGACGGAGCAGCACTGATCCACGGGCCCGTCCCCAGTCCCCAGGCTCCCCGGGCCCCAGCCCCCACGGCTCCCTCCAGCCCAGCTCCGCCTGCCACTTCCCCCGGTGGTGATGCCTGGCACTGTACGGCCCAGCATCTGCCCCCGTAAGGAGACCTGGGGAGCAGGATGTGTGGCTGTGCCTATCACCTGGGGCCAGGGGATTTAGAGACGATGGGCCGTGAGCTCCTAGAAGCCAGTGTCCCAGGGCTGGGACCCCCGCGCCCAGGCAAGCCCCCAGTCAAATGCACGAGCCACTGCTTTCCCTCCTCCCAGCAAAGCCTCCCAAGTGAGAAGTGCCCCCATTGGGGCGGCTGGGATTCTGCATCGGAGGTCCACCCAGACCATCTTCTCCAAGGGCCCGCGGCCCGACCAACACCGCAGGAGACATCATGCGCACGGAGGGTCCATCGTGTTTCCTGGCCTCAAACCCCTTTCACGGGCTGGCACTCCACCATCCAAACACAACAGCAGCCAGCAGTCTCGTCTGCCTCCCCCCTCCCTCCCCCGCCTCTGAGAAGCCGCTCCTTGACCCCTTCAGTGGGCAGAAGGACGGGGCCTGACACATGAGGAAACTGAGGCCGACACGAGGAGGGGCCGGCCCCAGGTGAGGAGGGGGGAGTGGTCCCAGAACAGTGGGGTCAGGGAGGGCTGCCCTGGGAAAGGAGGGGCAGCTGTGTGGGGCCCAGCTGGAGCTGGATGGGACTGCAGCCTCTGGCCAGCCCGAGGGCAGGGCGAGCGTGTCCCAGGCCAGTGACTGGTGCCTCCCTGGCGATGTCTTTGAATCACCCACACTCGGGAGAAGCCAGCAGCACGCTCGTTACTGTGTGGAGAGGCGGGCCTTGCACACCCAGGATTCTAGTCCTGGATGCGCTGAGTGCCTGGCAGAGCCTGTGTAGGGAGCTGGCCCTCTGGGCCCTGGATGGGGCAGGTGGGGGCCTGCTCAGGGGAGACGGTCCCTCTGCAGGGGAGATGGGATGTCTGGGGTCGGGGTGCCAGGGTGAGTGGCAGGGCATGCTTGCACTCCGCAGTGAGACTTGGGACTCTGTGCTCCTGGGACCGTGGGCACGTGGCTGTGGCTGGGGAACGGGGCCACCTGCCTACAGCCCTGCTGGCCCCCGAGTCCTGGGAGAGCCGGGCACGCGACCTTGCAGCTGGGGTCGCGTGTCAGGGAGGGCCATGGCCTCCTGCACCTCCCAGTCAGCAGCCCATAGGAAGTCCTCCCTATGTGACCACTTCTCCCTGGCACTGGCTCCACTGGGTGGGAGCCCTGGCAGGGGCGCTCCTCACTGGGGCCCAGGGCCAGGTCCTGGACCATCACTCCGTCCCGGGGCCTTGGGCGAGGCCCTCTCTATCTGGCCTTAGTTTCCTCATCCGACCTCCAAGTCGTAGGGGTCCCCACCAGTTTGCACACCTTCTTCCTTGCTGACTCCGGGGCCCTGCTCCCTGAGGCCGACAGAGCCCACCCCTCTTAGAGGACTGAGCCGCCCCCGCCTCTAGCATCTGCCTCTGGGTGGGGCCTGCCCACCGGCCTGGCACCTGCCGGGTCCTCCCCGGCCACCTGCCCCAGCTGTGCGGGCCTATGCCCGGTGGGAGGCCGCGCTGACAGTGGGGGTGAGTCAACAGGGCCAGTCAGGCGGCAGCGTGGAGATGTCACAGCCTCGCCACCTGCTCGGGCCGCCCCTCCCCCTGCCCCATCCCCTTACCTGGGCCGCCCTTCCTGGGACCCCTAGGCGCTGAGCAGCTGGTGGGCGCCGTGAGCCCACTCTCCAGTACGGGGGACACACGGGACATGGAGCTGGAGGTGGGTCCAGGAGACTGAATCCTGCTGCTGGCGGGAGATGGGCCTGAGCACGGCCCTGGGCGTCCTTCCCGACCTCGTGAGCCCTCGAGGGAAAGACAGGGGCCTCAGCCAGCCTGGGCTTCTCCGAGCCGGAGGCCTCTGTCCCCCAGACCGCTCTGGGCCTTCTAGCAGCCACTGCCCGCCGGCCTGGGGAAGGGGCGGGCGGCCGCAGGGGCTCATGTGATGCGGGGCGGGCCTGGGGACGCGCAGGTGGGGGAGGTCGCCTGCAGCCTGCAGCGAGGCAGCCAGCTGTGTCGCTGTGATAGTGTGGCCAGGCCAGGAAGAGTCGTGCAGCTGTGCCCACTGCTTCCTCAACAGGAACCATCTGGGCCCAGCCCTGCCCGGCTTTCCCTCACGGCCATTCCGTCCTGACTTTCCAACAACTTCCTCCTACCACCCGGCCAGTGACACCCCACCCACCCTGGGCCTGGCCCGCTGGGTGTGTTTCCTTGACCTGGGCAGGGGCGCAGCTCAGCAGCATGGGGGCAACGTCCATCCTGGCCAAACCTCCAACTCCCACGCTGCCCAGTGCACCTGTCTCCCCTCTGGCCTGGCACTGTCTTCAGCCTGGGCTGGTCCGGGGGTCTCCGCCCTCTCTTGCCCTCAGCCAGACTTCCCCCAGGGCCGCCTGCCCAGGGCCAACTGTTCAAGGGCATCGCCTGTAACCTTGAACCTGACCTCTGGGTTAGCCCTGGTCTGATCCGGTCCTGCCGCTCTGGCCAGCTCCCCTCCACTCAGGGCTTTCCCCTCGCGGCCTGGGGGTCCTGCCCCCACCCACCCTGGAAGTACTGCCCGCCAGGCTGGGCAGGCTAACCCCCTCTCTGGGCTTGGCCTCCTGGTTGGGGGCTCCTCAGGGACCCTTACCCCACTTCCCGATGGACGCCTTGGGGAACAGTGCCGATTTGGGCTCACGGGTGGAATTTGCTGGGGGGGTTCAGGCTGCTCCCCACTCTGACGGACGCCAGAAACAAGGTCAGGGCCCTCTGTGACCACTCAGCCCAGAAGCGGGTGTCCCAGGCCCCGCTCCCCACTCGGCACCCCGCACAGGGGAGGCGGGGCCCTTCACAGTCACTCAAATGGCCACTTGGTGAAGGTGGTGACCGCCGTGGGAAGACCCCTCGAAGTGTGCCCCTCGCCCTCCACTGGCCTGGCAGTCAGTCCCTGGGGACCGTACCTCGGCCGCAGTCTCAAGGCCTCAGACAGGCCAGAGGTGTGCAGCCCGCAGACCCGGGGCTGACGCACAGGTTTCTGTGCTATTCCGACAGAACCGAATTGGATTGTAGGTAATTCCTGCCCGTGGGGAGCAGTCCAAGCAGTGCAGAGGGCGCAGGGCAGCAAGTAAGAACCCCTACCAGTGCCTCCCGCTCTTTCCCCAGAGGCCACCGTCACAGCAGGTGGGCGTCCCTCTACAGTCCAGGCAGGGACAGACCCTGTCTGTTCCTGGAAGGGGCTGCGACGTGCATGTCCCCTCAGGGTGCACTGCCCCGGGGCCCCAGGGTTCAGGTGGAGGGGAGGGTGCCGGGAGCCAGGGGCCAGTCCCTGGTTTCGCCACTGTCCTCACGGCCACTCCTAGCTTCCCCTGCTCTCAGTCAGGGTGGGATTCAGGGTCACCCTGGCCAGTTTCCTCGGCGTGTGTGACACCCTGATCACAGTGGTTCCAGCTCCCAGACTGTTCCGGGAGGAGATGCCGCGGGGGACGCCGGGCACGGCCTGCCTCGGGGTCGGCGGTGCAGCTGTCACCCGCACTGGTGCTGGGGTTCTCGCCTCGCCCCGTTTTCCAGGCTGCAAGCGGTGGGGCCTCTCCGAACTGGGAAGCGAGAGGGTCTTGGGAAGGCACAGGCCCCTCCCCTGTGAAGGCAGCCCCCACCCCGGCTCTGGGCAGTCGTTTAGGGCGCTTGCACCTGCAGGGAGCACCCCAGATGGGCCACTTCCACTTTCGTGAGGAGGCGTCTCATCCTGCCTGGTTTTCTGATCAGAGGGGCTGACAGAGGTTGGGTTGAAAGAAAAGAAAGTTGCCCACGAGTGGGGAGCGGGGGCTGCCCGGCTCTTGGTGGCCACCTCGAGGGTGCTTGCCTGCTCCCCGCTCCCCCAAGGCCGGGCAGTTGGGGCTTGTGGGGAAGCAGACGTTGGCTGTGGCTTTCGGAGTTGGGCGGCCCGGGAGATAAGGACCCGAGGAGGAAGTGGCTGCAGCAGGAGTGGATGCAGGAGCGGGTGGGGCTGCTCCCTCCAGAGGCCACCGCGGCCAGCACCCACCGCTGGACGGGGGGCAGGGGGCGAGGGACCTTCTCCCCTATGGGAGGCAGACATTCAACCAAAAAGCCCCCAATAGATGTGGCCCGTGGGGCAATCAAGGGAGGTGATTTGGAAGCTGTGTCTGAGGGATCAATTAAGAGCTGCCCCTGGGGAAGTGAAGGGAAGAGCATTCCAGATAGAGGGGCCCTGAGGCGGTCACATTTTCAGGCTTTCAGGATTCTGTAGGATGGCCAGAGAGCTGGAGGGAGGCCAGCGGGGCTCAGTGGTGAGATGACACTGGGTGGAGGTGGGCAGGGAAGCCCATCGGGCTGGGTGTCTTATTTCCACCTCCTCTCCTATCCTGTAGGAGCCCCCATGACTGCTGGGTGGATGGATGGATGGATGGATGGGAGGGTGGGTGGGTGGATGGGTGGATGGGAGGGTGAGTGGATGGGTGGATGGATGGATGGATGGGAGGGTGGGTGGGTGGGTGGGTGGATGGATGGGAGAGTGGAGGGAGGGATGGGTGGATGGATGGATGGATGGGAGGGTGGGTGGGTGGGTGGGTGGATGGATGGATGGATGGATGGGAGGGTGGGTGGGTGGATGGGTGGATGGGAGGGTGGGTGGGTGGGTGGGTGGATGGGTGGATGGGAGGGTGGGTGGATGGGAGGGTGGGTGGATGGGTGGATGGGAGGGTGGGTGGATGGATGGACGGATGGGAGGGTGGGTGGATGGGTGGATGGATGGATGGGAGGGTGGGTGGATGGGTGGATGGATGGATGGGAGGGTGGGTGGGTGGATGGGTGGATGGATGGATGGGAGGGTGGGTGGGTGGATGGGTGGATGGATGGATGGGAGGGTGGGTGGGTGGGTGGATGGGAGAGTGGAGGGGGGGATGGGTGGATGGATGGATGGATGGGAGGGTGGGTGGATGGATGGATGGATGGGAGGGTGGGTGGATGGGTGGATGGATGGGTGGGTGGGTGGATGGATGGGTGGGTGGGTGGATGGGTGGATGGATGGGTGGGTGGGTGGATGGGTGGATGGATGGGTGGGTGGGTGGATGGGTGGATGGATGGATGGATGGATGGGAGGGAGGGATGAGCAGATGGGTGGATGGATGGATGGGAGGGTGGGTGGATGGGTGGATGGATGGAGGGATGGAGGGAGGGATGGGTGGGTAGATGGATGGGTGACTGATGGATGGATTAGTGGAAACATGATTCTATGCAAATCTCATGCCAGCCATGCTTTAGAGAGGAGGTACTGGGACTCACAGGGGCGACAGTCCCAGTCACAAAGCACCCAAAAGAGGGATATGAGTCACAAGGCAGCCCCAGAGGAGGCCAGATGGGGAGATGTGGGCTACACGTGAGCCAAGACAGACCAGCAACCCCGGACCCAGTGCCTGGCTGGAGGCCAACCTCTGTTTCCAGGTCCAGAGTGAAGTGTGGCCAGATGGTGGTAGTCAACAGGGATGGTGCAGGAGAAAACCTGCCCCCATGGGCTCACTTGGGGCAGACAGGACGGGCCAGCCCAGGGCTGGACACCCTGCCCGCCAATCCCTAGTCAGGGTGTCACTGAGCAAACAGAGCCATGGAGAAGGGCCACTCGCATCCTGGGTTGATGCCTGGGAATCCTGCACACGAGGCTGGGCTCTGGGGCAGTCGGCGCACTCACTGGGAGGAGAAGGGGAAGCCCTCAGGACGCTACTCCCCACCTGTGCGCCACACACCCTCCAAGGAAGACAGACCAGCTTTCCTCAACCCCTGACCCCAGCTGTGTGGCTGGTTCAGGGGAGGTGGTCACGGGGCCCAAGGCCCTAAGTGGTCTGCCTTTAGAGACCCGGCCCACTAAGGGTGTGCCCCAGGCCCAGCTTCTGGGAGCCAGGGGCCTGGTGTAGTGCCCTCGGGGGACCGGGGCTCTGTGGCCTGTGCCTGGGCGGCATGCACATTCCGAACCTGGAGGTGGGTGTGGAGTGGCGGGGGAGCCATGCCCACTCCTATTGTCCTGAACTTCACTCGCTTGACCAGCAGGCCTGGGGCTTTGGGCTGAGCCCAGGGAGGACAGTGTGAGGACGGAAACAGAGTGCTGCCAGTGACAGTGACGACAGCCAAGTCCCCTTGACTCAGCGCGGAGACGTCTCCTCAGTCTGCACCTGAACTTAATACCTGTCACCGTCACCAAGAGGCTCCGAGAGGCTCAGCAGGCTGCCCACGTCACCAGCCGGTGCGCGGGGCCGGGGTGTGGGGCTGCGCTGGGTCAGCCGGGCGGGATGGGCGAGGGTCCCGCTGCACCAAACCCCAGCCCCTCACCGCCCCACCCCTAGTCTCTTTGCTTACCAGCCACCCCCTCCAGCGGCATCGGGCAAGGCTGTCCATTCCGAGGGATGGGAAACCCAGGCTCAGAAGGGAAGAGTGTCACCTCTGCGTGACCCCAACACTCCTGGGGACCTGTCTGCCTGCCGGCAGAGCGCGTCCTCTGGGTTGTGGGGAGCTGCCCACCCTGCTCCCTTGAGCAGCCAAGCTGCAAAGGGGAAGGCCCCTCCCCGAGGCCACTTTCCCTTTGAGGAGCCCCAGGTGGAGGGTGGGGTAGGCCCCGGCAGGTCCTGGTTTCTCTCTGACTCTGGGCTGAGGTTTCCCGCGTCCTGGGCACCCCCCACCCCGTCCCTCGAGCTGCCCGCCTGCAGAGGAGCCAGTGTCTACCCCGCATCTCAGCAATCAGCTCTAAATGCATTTCCTGTGAGCCCATGAGGCATGAGCCCAGTGGACCTGAGGCTGTGTTTGATCCAGAAAGAATAAAAAAGGAAAACCTCTCCACTGGGAACGATGTCATTTTTCACTTTTTGCCCCCTTTTCTCCTCCCCCTCCTACCCCTTGGGCACTAGCTCCAGGGAGAGAAGCTTTACTCATTCATGTTGTTTATTGCCTGTTCCTCCACTAGAAGGTCAGCTCTGTGGGCCAGGTTTTTTTCTTTTAAATAGACTCTGTTTTTTAGAGCACTTTTAGGTTTACAGAAAAATCGAGCCCCTGCCCCCTCACACTCACAGGCTCCCCCATTATCGCACCCCTACCAGGTGGTACCTTGATTACAACTGATGGCCCTGCACCACCACACTCGGAGTCCGCAGTCTACACCAGGGTCACTCTCGGTGGTGTACATTCCGTGGGTGTGGACAAGTGCATAATGACCTGTATCCACCATCGTAGTCTCATGCAGGGTAGTTTCACTGCCCTGAAAGTCCTTTGTGCTCTGCCTGTTGATCCTCCCTCCCCCCAACCCCCCGCCACCACTGATCCTTGCACCGTCTCATAGTTTTGCCTTTCCCAGCATGTTTCAGAGTTGGAATCACACAGTCTGTAGCCTTTTCAGATTGGCTTCTTCACTTAGTAACTTGCATTTAAGGTTCCCCCATGCCTTTTCATGGCTTGACAGATCATTTCTTTTTAGTGCTGAGTAATATTCCACTGTCTATTTATTATGAAGCACAGTCTATTTATCCATTCACCTTGAAGGACATCTTGGTTGCTTCCAAGTTTTGGCGATTGGGAATAAAGCTGCTGTAAACGTCCACGTCCAGGTTTGCGTGTCTGCAGCCCCAGCGTCTGTGGATTAGTCTCCTCTTCTTATAAGAACACCGGTCACCCTGGCTCGGGGCCACCCCAGCAACCTCATCTTCAAATACAGTCACATTCTGGGATACTGGGGGTCAGGGCTTCAACCTACGAATTTTGTGGGAACACAATGCAGCCCATAATCCGTTCTTCGAGCCTTTAGGTGGAGCGCAGCCTGTGGACGCCTTGATTCTGGCCTCCCTGCCTGCGGAACTCGGAGAGGACACAATTCGGCTGCTTTCAGTCTGCCGTCCACCGTAGCCTGTTGCACAGCCCGGGCAAGGCGTGGCCGCGTCACTGGTTATTCCCATCTCACAGACGGGAAGCCAGAGGCCAGTGGTCTGCGTGAGCTTCCCACGCACTCAGTGGTCTGTGCTTTGCACATGCACTTACTGAGCGCCTACCGGAGCTGGACGCTACTCTCTGTGCCGGGGAGCCGGGGCGAGTGAGGCCAGGCGCCGCCTTACCGGTCGGAGGACACCGCGAGCCGAAGAGCAGCAAAACAACCCACGTTTTGCGCTACTTGGGTGTGCGGGAAGGCAGTCTCGCGAGAGGGCAACCTAGCAGGTGGGAAGTCTCGCGGGTGGGAAGTCTCGCTGGAGGGCAGTCTCGCGGGAGGGAAGTGGAGTGCCACACTGGCTCTCTAGGAGGAGGTGCTTTTCTCGCGTCTCCTGTGGGACGCGCCCTTGAGCAGAGCCTCGTGCTAGTGTAAGGGCCCCGAGGCCGAGGCCGGAGCGCCCAGCAGGCCGGCCTTTCAGAACGCCGGGGTCCCTTCTGGGCTCCCTCCCAGGCCCGCGCTCCTTCATCCTGGCCTCTGGTAAGACTCGTCAGCTCCCCTGGAAGGCAAGACCCTCCCTACCCAGGCGTCGCCGCCTCCCAGGTGGCGGGGACAGACTCCCAGGCTGGCTTGAGGCAGAAATATGGCGCATTGGGACGTATTTGGATGTAAATATTTTCAGCTGCGAGAGTAGTTGAGAGAGGAGGTCTTGTTCCCGGGCGTCTCTGCGGAAGCCGGGAATCTGGGCCATCTGGCGCCTCTTCAGCTGCCCCCCTTCCTCGCTCGGCGAGAGCGGGGGGAAGGGGAGGCTCCACCTGGCCCCTGGGGGCGTCTGCGCCTCCCCAGCCTCACTTTCCCCATCCGCCCAGTGGGGGCGTGAGGGTGAGATGGGGGCATTGGGACGCCCGGCGCCCCGGCAGCAGCCTGGTTACCTTTCCTCCCTCGTGGCTCTGACCCAGGCCAGGGGAGGGGCCAGGTGTGGCCCCGCGGGTAAACCCCATGGCCTGTCAGGGGTGCAGGAGGGCTCGGCCGCCTACCCGGACGCAGGGAGGACCCCGGGATTCCCGCTCCTCCCCCTACCAGACCAGCCTCCTCCCAGCAGAGCTCGAGGGCAGCCTGGGAGCCCGGGAGCAGTGTCAGGACTCAGCCTGGACCGGGGCTGGGGCTGGGGGCCTCCACTCACCACCTTTCACTGGTTCCTCAGCTCCCATCCAGGCCCCGATTAAGCCACCTCTGTGCGCCTCTCCAGCCTGTGGCTCTGTGTGGTCTTTATGACGTCCCCTCCCCTAGAATGCCCACCACGTGCCTCCCCGACAGCCAACTCAGCCCTCCTTTACTAGAGATGAGGGGTCATGGGTGATGTGAGCTGGCAAAGCCCTCGGAGATGGCTCGGCGCAGTGGTTCCAGACGGGTGCACTGGAGGGGGCTCGGGGTCGGGAGGGAGGCTGCTGGGCCCCCTCCCGTTTCAAATGGGGAAGCAGAGGCCCAGTGGGCGTCGTTTCAGTACTGGCCCAAGGTCACCAGGCAGTGAGTGGCAGAACCATCTTGGCTTCATCTTCAGGTTCTCTCTCTCCTCCACTGGCCTCTAAGCAGGGCTGGCAGTGGACCAGGTCCAGCCTGGGGGTTCATGGGTACTAAGCCTTGCATTTCCTGGGGATGCTTTCAGCTGCAAGTAACAGGATGTCCAGCCAACAGTGGTTTAACAAACAATCACGTATATTTTCTGGAACTGGAGAAGGTGGTGCTGGATTAGGTGCCGTGAGCCAATGATGTCATCAGGGACCCCGGCTCTTCCCATCCTCGTGCTCTGCCATCCCCTGAGTGCTGGCTTGTTGCCTCATGGTTCCAAGGTGGTTGCTCTAGCTGCAACTATCACAGCTTGTGACCATTGCATTCAAAAAAAGGAAGAAAAGGAGCCAGGGAGGAAAATCTTTCCCAGAAATTTTCAGGCAGTTCTCCCCTTCCAGCTTGTTAGCTAAACTGTGGCTGTGCCTAGCTGCAAGGGAGGCTGGGAACATCCTGTGAGGTCCCTGCCTTTGGGAGGGGTTGAGCTGGCCATGTGCACTTGGGGGTGGGGAGTGGCCAGGGCTCAGAGGAGGCAGGGGTGGCAGGACTGGGGAGGAGAGGATGAGCTTCCCCGAGGCTGGGTTTAGGAGAGAAGGGAGAAGGGCTGGCCCTGCTGGTGCGCAGCGCCCAGACCCATAGGAGGCCAAGGGTGTGTCGAGGGGGTGACCCCAGGCTCCTGCCTCAGTGACAGTGCCCTGGGCCCTTCACGGTGGACCTGGGCGTGGACCACACAGCCTAGAGTGGCGACAGTGGGCTGAGGGGCCTGTCCTGGTGAGGGGCTGCGGGCTGCTCTGCTGGGACACAGACGAGGTATGAGTTGCTTCTCGTTTCCAGGGGCCGAGGCGTGCACTCACATCTACAGAGTGGAGGTGCTCTTCTCGGCCTGGGTGCACCCCCTGCCGGACGGGCGTTTCCCTCTGCCCGGCTGGACGCCGCCTGCTGCTGGGCACCCTCGGGAGTCCCTGCCCCTTCTCAGCGCAAAAGGGACCCTCAGCGATGCCTTCCTCCTGTTGCCTGCCACCTACTAAGAGCCCCAAAGAGGTTAGCTTTTATTGTTTGCCCTGAAAAATCTCAACTTTTGCTTTTCAAATGAAGAGTCCCCTGGTTCCTTTAGCTGTTAATTCACACACCACATACTGATATTTGTGTTTATGGAGGGCAGGCGTCTGTCTTCTCACCAGTGTCCCCTGCCCCTGGAGCCGTGCCTGGCCTACAGAAGGTGATCAATAAGTGTTGCTACTTGCTGAATGAATGAGTGAAGGAGTACGTGAACTGCAGCCTCCCCTGTACCAGGCCCGGGAGGCCAGCGTGCACTCAGTCTGGTTACATGTACGTGTGTGTTTACCACGTGTGAGTCTTCCTTTCCAGCTGGACTGCAGCCCGTGGGCAGGGACTCCTTCCCGAGGCCTCCCCCGGCCCACCCCGTGAGGACCTCCCACACAGCTGCGGTCATGGGGGCCCCGGGAGACAGGTGGCGCCTTATGAACAGGAGAATTTGCAGAGTGAGGCGGGCCTTGTAAGACCATCGGGCCCATGAGGGACGCAACACCGTAGGCTGGTGAAGCAAACGGCTTCGCCCACAGTGTCTGCAGCCCCGGCCTGCTGGGCTGTGGTTTGGGCAGGCTCCCTGGCTGCCCTGGGCCTCAGTTTCCCCATCGTCAGCTGGAGATAACAGGCGTAAGAGGAAGCAAGCTGTTCTCTTCAGGAAGAGCCCGGGCAGGGCGGGCCTGTGACTGCTGCCCTGCCCGGGACCTCGGCTACAGAACGTCTTCCTGCCAGGGTCCCCCAGGCACCTGGTCGGCACCACCTCCCCGTCCCAAACAGTCGCCGTGGGGTCACTGTCTGCGGGGTCCTGGTTGGAGCTCCAAGTCCAAGGCCGCATCCGGCAGCCTTATCTCAGTTCCTGGGAACTTCCCCCGGGGCCAGCTGCAAAGGTGGCCCCAGAGATACTAGGAATGGGGGTGGGTGCTTTCCTGCCTGTGACATGATTAAGTAACAAGAGCAGTTGCTGGTGGGAACATGAGCGGCCACACCAGCCATCTGGCCCTGCCCAGCCCTGCTGACTGGTGCTGTCACTCCCGGGATGGATGGGGGAATTACCGCGGCCCGCGCTTTGCAAGAAGCTTATAACAAAACCCGCAGCCAAACCCAAGGTGCGGAATGAGGCTGCTTCCCCAGGGGCACCCGGAGCGCCTGCAGCCAGGCTCCCGGCTACCGGCCCCGAGCGCGTCCCCCCGCCCTGCCCCGCCGCAGGATGCTGTTCTGCTCACACACCTGCACGCTGTACGGTTCCTATTGGCCCCCAAGTGTAACCGAATCCAAAAATATTAAACCGGGGCCCATCTGTTGGCCAACTGATGAGCGCAGGTGTGCTCTGGACCGCAGAGGCCACTGGCAGCCGCCAAGGCTGGTAGAACCGGCACCTGCTGCCTGTTTTCCCCCTTCCGCCGCCCCTCCTGGGCCCAGGAGCCTGGGCCAAAACACGCCCCCACCCCGGAAGGGGCTGGCTCCCCCCGCCGACCAGGAGGAGCGTCCCAGGGCGGGACCCACAAGGAGCCTCACCCACCGGCGGGGAGCGGGGACCCCCGGGGCCAGCTGGGCCCCTTTGCCCTGAGCCCCCTGTCAGCCCGCCGTGGGGTTAAAGCGGGGACAGGGCCAAGGGCTGCTCTGGAAGGAGGTGGACAGCGGCCGAGTAACAGGCAGGCCACCTGGGGGCGTTTGCACCTGCGCTGCCCCCTGCCCAGAACTCTCCCCAGGGGCCACCTGCCCCTCCCCCACCTCCTGCAGCTCTTTGCTAAGACAGGGTTGGAACTAGACAAATACGACTGTTTCTTTCTTGCTTTGAGACTCACATCAAGACCCGTCTACCTCATGTTATGAACATCTTTACTGGTCCTATTTCAAGAGGGGAAGAGAAAGGAAAACGGCCACTGTTTCCTCCCCAGGACAGTGGCGGACGTGGGGCGACCAGCACGGAAGCCGTCATTCAGGAGTTCCAGGATGGGGCTGGACAAGGAGGCAGAGGTGTTGGGGGCTGAGAAGGGGCTGGAGTCTGGACGTAGCCAAAGGAAGAAATAACAGGATGGCCGGGGGAGAAAGCTGAGGCCTGAGAGGTGGTGGCCCTGCCTCTTCCCACCCATCAGGCGCTCCTGTGGTCCCCACCTGCTCAGTGCCAGGGACAGCCAGGTGAGCGGCAGCCCCAGGCTCAGGTCTGGATGGCTGGTCGGAACCAGGGCCTGCCCAGAGGGATACGGGCCGTTGAGGCCAAGTCCCAGGCGTCTGCCCTCCACTGGATAGGCGGGAGACCTGTGTCCAGGTGGAGGCGAGCATGGCCTTGGCCGGCACCCTGGCTTTCCATGGGGGCTGTGGGCGGGCAGGAGGGCCGTCGCCTTTCAAGGCACTTTCCTCTGTCCCTGAGGGCCACAGTCTCCCAGGCAGGAGAAAATAGAGCTGGAATTTGAACCCAGCGCCGCCTCCAAGCTCCAGACATCCACACCCTCTGGTCCCCAGACTGCTGAGATGTGAGACACAGGCCAGCCCCGCTTTCCTGAGCAGGGGGACCAGGCACCAGATCTGCAACCCGGGAGTCCTGCCCTTACAGCCAGTCCTGCAGACCCCTCGGGGGGCCTCAGCGCAAGGGCTTCCCACCCAGGGGGCCCAGGAGCCCTGTCTCACCCACTCCTTGAAAGCCTAGTTTTCCCTGTCTGTCAAATGGGAATCAGAAGAACAAGTATCCTGGTATCTTTCTGAGAATTGTCTAGATCCGTGGCTTTCAAGCCTTTCTGAGTATGAGCTATAGTGGGAAATACATTTTATACCCTGCCCAATATTTACTTGCTCCTGTGTGTTACATGCGTTTGCTGGTGCCTCTGATGTTCTATGGCTCGTGGAAGCCTCACCCCCATCTCTGCCTCTGTCTTCACGTGACGTCTCCCCGTGTGCATGTCTGTCTCTGTGTCCAAATTTCCCCTTTTTATAAGAACACCAGTCATATTGGGTGAGAACCCACCCTGATGATCTCATCTTAACTAATTACATCTGCAGTGACCCTGTTTCCAAATAATATCACGTTCACAGCTGCCGGGGTCGAGACGTCAACATGGATTTGAGGAGGACTCAGTTCAACCCACAGCGGTTAAATACCCTGAATTCCACCCCAGCGCCAGCCCTGGCTTCCCAGAGAGTAAGTGCATGTGGCAACGCGGCACGATTTGGGTGTGGGTGAGGGGCTTGCACTCTTGGGTGGTGGGGCTGCAGTGCGGGAGCCCTGAGGCCCCTGCCACTGGCGCTGCTGTCATGGCCGCCTGCTTGAAGCTTTCCTATTAGTCTCACTCAAGTGGCTTGGACAGACCCTGGAGGAGCTGGTCACACTCCATTGGGCCAATAATACGGATTTTGAGACCGAGTCAGAGCAGTGCTGATTGAATACACCGCACTGGTGCCCCTAGTAGGCTACTGATCTGGGCTGCAAGGCGCACACAATCCTGGATGGCAGCCCCCCAGGCCCAGTGCCCATTCCTGGCGGGTCCCAGCCACAGGCCAACGCAGTTGTATCTCCGGTGTGAGCTTGGGAAGGGCCAGCCGTGCAGCTCCCTGTGGGATCTGCGTGGGGATGAATTTTCTCACTGTTACTGAGGCTGCTCGCCCTCAATTTAAGGACTGACTTCCTTCTGGGGTCTGACACAGAGCTGGTATGGGCCAGGATTTGAGAGGGTGTCAGCCAGGTTCCCCCCCCACCCCCGACCTGCTGAGGCTGCCCGGGAGGTTCCCACGGTCGGCAGAGCAGTGGACGAGCTGCTGCGGGGTGGACCTCCAGCCTTAGTGTATGCCATTCTGATCGGGAGGTCCAGAGGGCGGGCTGGCCTCCCCACCTCTGAGTCCCTCTGAAGGCCTAGCGGGGGTGTTTAGCCCCCTGCCCACGTGTAACGGGGCTGACCTCTGCATGAACCAGTGCCCCTCGCCCCTCTCTCCCTCTGTCCCTGTCTCTCCTTCTCCCCACGCCCACTCTTTCCCCCCCCAGCTTTGCTAACGGTACCCTTGCTGTGTCATTCTTCCTCACTTGGGCAGGCCGCCATTCCTCAGCCGGCCTTCTCTCATGGGTGTAACAGAAATCTCCCCTCAAAAGCCCCCCAAGTGTTGGTGCATCTGCAGGGCCTGTGGGCGGCACTGTCACCGTTGTGCGCACTTTACAGGAGACGGAGGCCTGGACAGTGCAGGCACCTGCCTAAGGCCCACATAGCTTGGTTGCAGAGCTGGGACTGACACCCAGCTCTGTCACCTGCCCTCCCCACACTCCATGCAGGACTACTCCTCCCCCTGCTAGGGCGAGCGTGTCAGCCCCGAGGACGGGGTTGGGGAGCATAGAGTCTCCATCCCATGAGCTGCTGAGCCTGCTTGCTTCTTATAGGAAACTTGCCCCAACTGAGTTGTGGTTGGTCACGTTTTGGGGGGAAAGTTTTAAGAGAAGAAGTGAAGACTGAGTCCATCTCAGCCGAGTTGGACACCACGCACTCTGCACCCTTCACCGTCACGAGCATCTCTGCCATCTGGGCAGCTTGCCCACACCCCCATTCCTGAGGGACTGAGCCCCGGTCGCTAGGCTCTTCCTGGCTGAGGCTGCCACATCACCTCCATTAAAACCGGGCGGAGGCGCAGCGCGGGGTGCACGGCGGCCCCGGGGTCTCACGTGTGCTTTGCCCTTGCTGGGCACATTCTGAAGAGACCAGGCAGGCGTCGAAACAGACTCAGACGTGAGGCAGAGGCCAGGTCTATGGCATGGGGAGTTTAAAATAACTATAATTAATACGTTAAGGGATCTAATGGGAAAGACGGACAGTGTGAAGGACAGGTGGGTGATGTAAGCAGAGAGACGCAAACTCTAAGAAAGAAGAAAAAGGAAATGTGAGAAATCAACGTGTGACAAAAACGGAAACGCCTTCCACGGGCTTGGTAGTTGGCCCAGTAGGGTTGAGGAGAATCAGTGAACTTGAAGGTAGATCAACAGAAAATTCCTAACCTGAAACAAAAAGAGGAAAAGAACCGTGGGACAGTATCAAACGGTGCAGAATACACATAACTGAAACACTGGGAGGGGGACTTCCATGGGGGTCCAGTGGGTAAGACTGCGCTCCCAATGCAGGGATCTGGGTTCAATCCCTGGTCGGGGAACCGGATCCCGCATGCATGCCGCACCTAAGAAGCCTGCGTGCTGCAACTAAGACCCAGCATAGCCAAAATAAATAAATAAATAACTTAAAAAATTTTAAAAAACAAACAAAACACCAGGAGGAAAAGCAAGAGAACAGAGCAGAAGAAATATTTGAAATAATCATGCCAAAGAACTTTCAAAAATTAATGACAGACACCAAGCTAGAGATCCCGGAAGCTCAGAGAACACCCAACAGGATAAAGACAACAACACAGCAAAACCCCACATCTGGGCACGTTATCTTGAAACTGCAGAAAACCAAAGACAAAGAGAAAATCTCGAAGTCAACGGGAAACCTTACCTACAGAACAAGGGTGAACGTCACAGCGGATTTCTTGTCAGACACCATGCAAGCAAGAGGAGAGTGGAGTGGAATATTTCAAGAGATGAAAGAAAAAAACCACCCATCTAGAAGTCAGCAAAATTCTCTTCCAAGGTGAATGGAAAACGAAGACTTCTTCAGATGAGCAAAAACAGGGAATTCATCACAGCAGACCTGCCTTGTGGGAAATGTTGAAAGAAGGTTACCCTCCTGGTCTGTGTGATGGTGAGTCACTCACCCGACAAAAGTTCACTGAGCACCTACTGTGTGTCAGTGCTGTGCCACGCCCCAGGGACACCCCTGAAGTGAGACTGACGCTGTGCCAGCTGGCGACAAATTCACGGGGGAAGTTACAGCCAGGAACGGAGTGGGGGTGCAGGGGGTGCTTGGCGGGGACGCCCCAGGAGTAGCCCTTGGAGCAGACTTGAAGAGGGGGAGCAAGGGGCCCAGGCGGAGGGCGCAGCAGGTGCAGAGGCCTTGGGGTTCAAGGCCAGTGTGACTGGAGCGGAGGACGGGGGCTAGGAGTCAGGGTCAGAGGTCACCTGGAGCCTCAGGCCTGGCCAGGGTGAAGCCAGTGGTGCCAGGGAGGGGGGTGAGGCTGATTCCAGAGCCCGCAGATGGGAGGGAGCCGGCGGGGAGGTGGTTAGGACGGTGCCGAGGTGTGCAGGAGGGTGGGCTGCCCAGGGGAGCCGGGGCAGTGGGGGAGGAACTCCTGGAGTTCACTCTGCAGGTTTGGTGGGAGAGTCAGGCCCAGACCCCTCGGTCGCAGGGGAGATGGTATCGGCGGAGAGAGCGGCCACGGATGAGAGGAAGAGATGCGGAGCTGTGGGGGCAGCAGAGGGGCTGCAGGGAGTGCAGCATCCCGGAGACCAGGTGACCAAAGGGTCTCCAGAGGGAAAGGAAGGAGCAAGGGTGGGAGGAAGCACAGAGAGGGGTGCTCGGCGGTAAGAGGGGGCAACAAGTCTCGCGGGCGGCCGGGCACAGACCTGGTGACCCTCCTCCTCCACGAGCCGGCCCCAGCCCGGAAGCCCGTCCTCATCAGCTTGCTGGCTTCTCGGCAGGTGGACCTGGCCCGGCTCCCCCGTGGCGCCCCCCGCACCCCGAGCCCGAGCCCAGCCCACCACTCCGAAGCCTTGCTTGCATCCAGGCTGCGAAGCCTTGGCTCTAAAAATAGGTGTCACCTGGGAGCAGAGACAGATGGGAGGCGGTGGCCCCCGGCCGTCAGCATCCTGGCACACAGCGGCTGGCTTGGCAGCTCACTTGGCTGGCAGCGGGCCGGGCAAACCAGGGTGGCTCCCGCGTGGCCCGGCACATCCCTGGCAGTGGAGGAGGCTGGCAACATGGCAGGCGGGCCCCCGGAGTGGCCCCAGCCACACCTCTTACGTCCACGCCCCAGGCCCCTGCCGTGGAGCGTGACCTGTGCTGTCAGGCCGCTGGGCCTCACACTGGCCCTTCTGCTCACTGCACACCTCGGGCAGGTCCTGTGACCTGTCTGGTCTGTGCTTCCTGCTCCTCCAGACAGTGCCCACCCCCGGCGCTGGGTGAGGATCTCAGGAGTTAGAACACGCTGAGCGCCTGGCACAGTAGGTGCTGGGGTGGGAGGTGCCCGGGAGGTGCTGTGACTATCACTGTTTCCAGCCCATGGGCCCCCTCATCCCCTCGGCTTCGCTTGGGGGACTCTCCCCTACCCACTGCCTGTGTCCCCTCCTCACCTGGCCACCCAGCCCCAGCCTGGAGCCCTGGGTGGCTTCCCAGGAGCGGGGGTGTGGGTGGTGGGTCTCTGATGATTCTCTCCCCGGACGGGATTACACCTGGGCCCTGCCTGGGGCTCCAAGGACCCCTGCCCTCTGGGGAGGGGACACAACCTGCCTGGGCAGGAGGAGGGGGACACATCCTGCCTGGGCAGCATCAGGTGTGACCAGTGGAATGAGGGGGACTGACGTTTGCCACGTCCAAGCAGCAGCTTCAGGAGTCGCCTCAGTCTCCCCCCAGCTCCCTCCCACCCCTTTATCTGAGACCAGTGTCGCCTGTGGGACTGATTCCGCACTGCACTCAGACCACCACGGCCAGCCTGTCACTGCCAGCTTGTAATGGGAGCAAGACATAAACGTGTGAGACCGAAGCTTGGGGACTGTTTGTCACAGCAGCAGAGCTGACTAATGCACCAAGCAGTGTGAGCTGCCTCCAGGTTGCACTGCCCCTCGTTGAAATTGACTTCATTTTGGTGAAATTTATATACAGTGAAATGCACACATTTTGAGCATGCAGTTCAGTGAGTGTGAACCAAGGGGTAAACCGTTTCTCCAGTGAAGATATAGAGCATTTCCATCATGTTGCCCCTCCTTAAAATCGACTCCCCCCAACCCCCAATTCAGTCACCAGCGTCCTCCTGTTACAAGATTCGTTTGGCTGTTTGTGGAACTTTGTCTAAACAGAGCACTCGCTTCGTGCCTGACTTCGTGGGCTCTTCCCGGTTCAGGGATGCACTGTGTATGTGTGTCTGGGGCTCCCCTGGTTGCTGAGTAATACCCCCAAGTGTGAATACACCACGTCACGTCTGTCCGTCACCTGCGCTCTACGTTGTCACTACCCTGGGTGAACGGAGCTGCTGAGAACGTTTGCGCAGCAAATGAGGACGTTTTGTGCTTTTTAATCTCTTCCAGCTGCATCCCTCCGAGCAGAATTGCTGGTCTATTCTAATCAACTCTTTTTGCTCTTACAGGAAATTTCTGTTTTCCCAAGCAGTAGTTCTCATTTATATTCCCAGCAGTGCGGAAGGGCGTTCTGGTTGCTCCACACCCTCACCAGCGTCTCATAGTGTTAGTTTTTTGTGTTCTGTTTTTTTCAGAATTTTAATTTTTCTAGTAGGCGTGCAGTGATGGCCTGTGGGGTCCACTGGGCACTTTCTCTGGTGACCATTGGTGTCGAGAATCTGTTCCTGTGCTTATTGGCCGTTCATGTGCCTTCTTTCACTGACGTGTCTAAGTCTCAGGGTCACGTTTTGTTCGGTTGTTTGTATTTTTACTATGGAGCTGTAAGAGTTCTTTATAAACATCAGTACGAGCTCTTTGTCGTATACGTCTCATTTCTTTTCTCTGTGGCTTCCCTTTTCATTGTCCTAATGGTGTCCTGGTGAGCAGAAGGCTTTAATTTTGATGAAGTTATGGTTTTTTTCCACAGCGAATGCTTTCTGTGTCCTAACTAAGGAAGCTTTGCTGGTAGGTTTTCCTCGTTTCCTTCCAGAAGCCACACACTGTTGGCTTTTACACCTCGATGAACGACCCTCTCTGCATGAGCAAGCTTCCTCCGGCGTGAGGCTCTGGTGGAGACCACGGCTCCCCACGGGACACCCAGCCGTCTCAGCCCTGGCTGCCTCATCACACCCGGCCTGGCCCAGTGTACGCCCTGTGTGCTCGGAGGGCCGAGCGGCAGACGGGCTGGTTGTCTTGCCGCTGGACGCGTGTCCGGGGACGGCTGTAACAAAGGACCACAAATTGGGCACTTGAAATGACGGCATGTCCTCTTATACTCTGGAGCCGGGTGAGTGGCCACGGGGCCGGTCTGGGCTCTGACCCAGGAGACGAGGGCGGGACCAACCCGAGGGGTTTGCAGGTGAATCAGCAAGGCCTGGTGACCGAGAGGGCAACTGGGGCAGGAGGCTGGCATTTTCTCCCCGGCAGCCCTGGAAGGAAGGCGCTTCCAGGTCTGGAGTGCCGCTTGGTTCCCGGTGTGAGGGGCAGAGGGGAGAGAACTGAGGGTGTGAGCCAGGGACCCCTGGGGTCAGACAGGGTGGGGAGGGCAGGTGAGGGCTGGGCCGGAGGGGAGCGGGGTTGCCGGGGGCTCCAAGGAGGTCCAGGAGGCTTGAGGTTTAGCTGGAAGAACAGACAACACCAAATCCCATTAGACTGATCAGGGCAGGAGTCTGCATCCCTCCAGCTCTGCTTCCGTTCTTGGCGGGGCATCCAAGGGGGAGGGAGGAGTGGGGAGGAGCCGGCCTGAGGCCGAGGCTGGCAGGTGGGAGGGAGGCTGCGTGGCCCAGCCACCCCTCCTGGGAGCTGTCACTGCGGCCTCTTGCGGTTTGGACAGAGCTGCAGCAAGTCCTGCAGGATGAGGTGTGCACATGCTTTTGACCAGCCCGTGAGGGCTCTTCATTGGGCACTTCACAGCCTCTGCTTGGAGGGGCCTGGCCTTTCCCCTGGAGCCAGAGGGCTGCCCCCAGTGCCGGCCTCGTCCTGCTGGCTGGGTGCCTTCAGCTCGGTCTCCACTTGTGCTGCCCTGCTCCCTGCTGCCCGCTTGGACACAGCCCTGAGGCCCCTGGAGAGTGGCCGAGGTGGTCCTCCCTTGGGCCCAGCAGGCCAGGTCTTGGTGCTTGGCCGCCTGGCGGGGGATGTGCCTGGCGGGGTGACTCAGGGCCGCGGGGCTTCCTGGGCGCTGGCGGGACAAGGCCTTGCCCAGAGCCCCGTGTTCCTGGTGGGGCAGCAGTGCATCACCTGTGACCTTTTGCTTCTTGGTGACAGAAGCCACATCACTTCTCATCCACTCCCACCTTCTGTTCTTTAGCATGAATTCTGGAAAATTCTCCGATTTCCGCTCTGTGGAACAACCATAGCCATTTCTGTCCCAGTCCCTCCTGGGGTGGCCTCTGCTTCTCACGCTGTGAAGAAGATGGCAGAGTGTCTGGGGCCCGAGCCCACGTCCCACTGCAGACGTGGGTCCTGCTGAGTCCCTGGGTCACCGTGGGGCGGCCACTGATTCAGTCAGGGTGCCCGCCCCACCCCTGGCCGCAGCCCTCCAGGGGCCTCGGGACTGAGCTGCTCGCACCTCCTGAAGCCAAAGCCGCTGCCTCGGTGCCTCCAGGAGGAGTTGGACCCTGAGAGGCGCGTCCCTCCTACCCTGAGGGTCTGGGGGCAACACAGCCATCCTGCTGCCTCTGGGCTTCCTGAGCCCAGCACCTGTGTGCTTGGGATCCGACACCAGTGTCCTCAGTGCTCAGGCCCAATTCCCACCCTTGGTGCATCGCTCGTTCAACAAAGCTCTCCCCAAAGGAGCAGGCGCCAGCTCCTGAGGATTTGGAGAGAATCGGGCCGCTGCCGTCGTGCCCTGAGGGGCTCTCAGCCAGGTGGGGACAGTGTGGGCGTCCTGGCACAGACAGGGGACGGGTGGGGGGTGGTGCTTGAGACGACACAATCTATTCCGTCCCATTTCTGAAGGCCCGTGTCTGACACTCAGGTCCACCTCTCTCTGGAGGCTCTGGAGGAGGGTCCCTCCTGCCTCTTCTGGCTCCTGGGGGCTCTAGGCGTCCTTGGCTGGTGGCCGCCTCCCTCCAGTCTCTGTCTGTCCTCACGTGGCCTCCACCTGTGTGTCTGAATCTGTCTTATGAAGACTTCAGTCTTTGTATGTAGAGCCCACCCCAACCCAGGATGACCTCATCCTGAGATCCTTCACTCAGTCACGTCTGCAAAGACCCTTCATCCAGACACGTCGCGTTTATGGGTTCCGGGGCTTAGGATGTGGGCATGTCTTTTTGGGAGACTCAAAAAGCCCAGAAAGGGGCATTGATGAGACTCAACCAAGGACCGGAGGGGGCTCGGCCCCTCTGCCCTCCCACGGCCAGCCCTTTCCGTGAGCTGTGTCACACGCTGTCTTGGTCAATTGTGGTAACAGGGATGCGACCAGCACACACCATGGACGCAGGGAGGCCCCGCGCAGACGCTCTGGCCGGGGCTCTGCACTTCCTCTCCCTGTCGCGAGTCGCCAGCACGGAGCCGGGTGACGGCAACTGATAACCTCTAGGAACCTCTGCTTCCTCACCTGGGAAAGGGAGATAATGTCTTCCCTGGATCAGTGGGGACGGCGGAGGGGAAGGAGGCTTGAACCGCCGGTCCCTGGGCCGTGACGGGCTCCTCTTGGATGGCGCCCTCACACCAGTGTCCGGGGTCCCCCAGGGGCTGTGGGTGAAGGCTCCTGGTCATGAATCCCTCATCGGGCTGGGCTGGGTGAGGGGTGAGGCCTTGGATCTGGAGGGTGCAAATCGCTTGGGAAGGACCCCACGGCAGGAGGAAGGGCAGGGAGAGGATGGGGCGCACCAGTGGAGGGCAGGGACGCTGTGGGCAGGGGGTCAAGAGCCCCTCACCCCATCCTCAGCCCCCCTCCCCACCCGGCCAGGGGGCGGCAGAAGGATGTAAGCCACTGACAGCCCTGCCTTGTTTCAGAGAAAATATTCCCTGAAAGACATTAAAATGAAGTAAATAAAAGAGATAAAAATGGAAATATCAAGGCAGCAACTTCTTCTTTTCTGATTACAAAGCAGGCGGTGGGAGGCGCGGGCCCTTGAAGACGCAGCTGCAGCAGCCGGGCCGGCCTGATAAGGGCCCGGCCGCCTGTGCCCACGAGATAAAGCCGGCAGTGCTGCCTGGTCTCAACCCCGCCGGCCATCAGTATTCACACGCCGGCCGCGGACGCTCAGATAGGGGCAGAGACCGCTGCCGCAGAGCCCCTATTAATCCGCTCGCAGGCATTTAAATCCCGCGGAAAGTGGACGACATCCATCTTGTCCTTCCCCCCGCCCCTCCTCTGAGCCTCTAGTTCACTAAGTTTTCAGCTGCGGGTGGAGGTACCGGGAGGGGAGGGGGCCCACACACCTGCACACCTGTGGGAGACAGGCGAGGGCAGCCCCCCGGGCTTCAGGGGCTGCAGTGATTCCAGAAGGAGATGGCTCCCGTCGGCACAGGGGGCTCTGCGGAGCGCCGTGGCCGAGCCGGCCGCATCCTCCTGGTCCTTTGTGAGCGGCCCTCTCCTCCCTGGCTGTCAGCCCACCGGCAGGGACCGAGGCTGAAACATGAACACACACCACACGCAAGACAGTGACGGGAGGGGAGTGAGGGGCGTGACAGGGGCCAGGAAGACACCCAGCCAGGCTTCTGCTCACACCCTCCGTGGCTGCCATCTCCCCAGAGGCTCCCGCTCCTTTCCTGGCCTTTGGCGCTTGTTCGTTTTCATGCCGGGCTCGCTCTGCGCAGGACCTTTGCGCGTGCACCTGCCTCCCGGGGGCCCGCCTCCTCCGGATGTCCACCCGGCCCCCTCCTTAGAGAGGCCCTCCTTGACCACCCCGCATCTCCCCAACCCCCTTAATGGCATCACCCCTCCCCCACCACACTCACAACGCAGGCACCACAGGAACACGCGTTTGTGCCCGTTTTATCCAGTGCTACAGCCCAGAGCTCAGAACAGCACCTGGCACATAGCAGGTGTCCAGTGACATTTACTGAGTGAAGGAGGGAGGCCGAATGGGGCACCTCGTTTAGACGCTGGGTGTGGGAAGGGCATGGAGATGTGGACGGGGAGCGGGGTTGGACAAATGGAGCTGGAAGGACAGACCTCCAGGCAGAGGGACTGGCCTGTGCAAAGGCCCTGAGGTGGAGTCTGATGCAGTTGCGGCGGGTGGTGGGGAGAGAGAAGAGGCAGCAGATGCAGGTGGGCCAGGCAGATGTGGCCTCAGGCCGGGGAAGACTCTGGGGGATTCTTCCCAAGAGCAACAGGAGAGCACGTCCAGCTCCCCTGGGCACCCAGCACTCCCTGCACCCAGCATGCAGCACGCACCCAGCATGCAGCACACACCCAGCACACAGCTCGTGCCCAGCTCTCTTGGTGCAGGCCCCCCAGCAGCACGCTCACAGGTGGGCTCCCGCAGCCAGGGAGAGATGCCAGGACTGTCAGGAGGATGCCCAGCTGCCGGGCACGGAAAAGGCAAGGCACGGGGGACAGTCCTTCTATCTGGCACCTGAGGAAAGGCGCAGCGTCTGTGCTCGGAGCTGTACCCCTCCCCCGAGGCTGCCCCCGTTTGGGGCTGCAGCCCCGCCTTGGAGCCACCCTCCCTGCCCACCCTTCTCTGGATGGATTCTTTCATCAAGCCTGGTCATAACCAGGTTTTTTGGGGGGGCGGGATAAGGGGTGGAGCACCCCTTCTCCAAGACAAAGCACCACCCTGGAGGGAGGCTCTGTCCCCGGGCACTCTCGCTCCAGGAGGGGTCCTTCCCCTGTCAGCGACAGGGCTTGTTAGAGCTGTGGTCTGTGAGGTTAACTCTGTGGGTTAAGACCACCATCCTAAAAACAATTGGGATGCATTGCACGTGGAAAAAGTAAACACTGTGAAAGGTGGTTCTGGGGACGTGTGCCTGAGTGTGGTGGGGAGGGCTGCCACTGCTCGCGTCCACCCTGCACCCTCCTGCTTTGTGCACTACTGGCCCGGTGCTCACAGCGCCCTCGTTCGCCGGGTTCCACAGCCGAGGAAACTGAGGTGTGGGGCGGCTAGCCTGTCCAAGGGCAGCTGGGACCTCGGGGTGGACAGACGAGGCACGTATACTGGCTGCACACTCCCTGGCGGGTTGCCCCCAGATCAGTCCCCTCTCCTCTCTGTGCGTCCGTGTCCTCTTCTGTAAATGGGCATAAGTAACACTGGGGACTTCCCATCAAGGGCGCTGTGAGGTGCAGATGGGACACAGCCCTCAGGAGATGGGCACCACTGCCGTCACACCTCACGCAGCTCGTCCCCACTATCCCTGCCCCTTCTGGTCCCAGAGGCAGAGGGAACGAGGCCTCATCTCCTGGCTGAGCCGACAGCAGCCCGCACATTCAAAGGAAAATGTACAGAACACAAAGAGGAAATCAGTATAACCGAACTCCTAATTCTCCTAATCGTCAAGGCGTACGTTTTAGTCATGCAAGCCTCCCAGGCGCGGAAGCATCAGCCCTGCACACGAGGACAGCTGCCCTCTGGCCCGCAGTGCCGCCTCCCCAGCGTCTGTGCTCAGAGCCGCCCCTCATCTCCGGGATGCCAGTGCCGGCACCTCCCCTCCCTCAAGGCCGGGCTGCTTCCACATCTGGCTTCATTCATAAGCAAATGCCAAGTCACCCAGATCCAGAGCTCATAGTCAGCCGGAAAGCTCTGTGCAAATATCACCATCATTAATAATCATTGATGAGAATGATAAATAAATGAGAATTATAATAGGAAGGTCTCTCTCAAGAGTGGGTACCCAGTGGGCCACAGGGGTCCCTGGCCGATCCACCTGCCTCTCCCCAGCTCCCCATCGCAGGCTCTGAGTGCTGCACTCAGGCCAGGCTGTGGGCTGCTTCTGAGTGGTTGGGGCCATCCATGGCGGCTCAGGGACAGACCCACCTCCTCTTTGTAGCTCCTCTTTCTGGCTCTGATGAACAGGTGGCCCCAGTGTTCCCAGGTGTAAGGTGAGGGTGGTGGTGAGCTGGTATCTCGGATCAGTCAGCATCCCACCAGTTCCTCCAGCCTTGCAAGGAGAATGCATGAAATGGGGGTTCCGTATGGCCCGGTTTGACACAGCAGTTGGTATGTTGTGGCCACAGCCCCATCGCACCAGATGAGCCTGCGCCAGTTCTTCTAGAACTGCTGCTCTGTCCGTGGTTCTGAACCACAGTCTTGCAGGAAATGCTGCTTCCTCCACCCTAGGAACCAGGCACGTTGTCCAGCCTCCCCCAGGTAGTACGTGCCAGGTGAGGGGCAAGAAAGCATCAGGAAAGATGGGAGAGCAGAGGAAAGAGAGAGAGGAGAGCAAGAGAGACATGCGAGACAGTGGCAGAGAGACGGACAGAGACATGGGCTCTGGGTCAGACAGAGGGAGGCCACCTCCTCTGACGTCACCAGGAGGAGGAGGAACTTTTGTTTGGGCTTCATATTTCAACAGTCATGGAATCTAAGGAGGATATTTTCCGTATGGTTTTCTGCCACTGTTCTCCTTCCCACGTGCTCCACCTGTGCGTCCTCAGGGCGTCTGTGCCGGCGCTCAGCCTGAGCAGCAGACCCACCGGGCGTGCGTGTGTGCATGCAGGATATATAGATACATACATGTGCACATGTATGTGGGTCTGTTACAACGAGCTGACCACATGCAGTTAAACAGTCTGCAGGCTGTTGTCTGATGCTGGAAGGGGGTTGGTGGCTGTAATGTGGGGGAAGGAGCAGAAGCTGCACCCCCAGCCAAGGTGAGGCTGTGACACAGTGACGGTTACCGGGTCTCGTGTGACATGTTCCATCCTGGGATGCCTAAAGCACGTGGGTGAGGCTGGTGGTCCCGACAGGACATATCTGCTTTGCTCATGTCAGGAGCAGGTGTGGGTACTGGAATCAGTCCCAACAAATGTCCTCCCCAGGCCCAGAGGCGAAAGCACTTAGAAGTATAAGCAGTTACTCATTCCTTTCTGTCCAGCAGAGCTTCCTGGGGCCAAAGAGACAGTCCAGAGCTCAGGTGCCCCCGACGTCGTAAGGAAGACAGACACAGTCGACAGGGCAGTACTCTTCACTGTCACGGCCAGACGGTACCTTAGAAATTCAGGGATGGTTAAGAGGAGTGGTCTCACACAGGCCAGTCTATTCACAGTACCTGCCCAAAATGCTGTGTCCAGAAATGTTCTGAGGCGGTGCTTGATCATCTACAAAGAGAACTGGGATCAATTAGTGATGTCTGCCGCAGGGACAGCACAGGAAGACGTGTGTGTGAGGGAGGCCCGTGTGCGGAACCTGAGGTCCAGAAAGGTGAGGTGGCTGGTCTGAAGCTCTGGAACAAGGAAGCTGCAGGGCTGAGGCCAGAAACTGCCTTCCTCTCTCCTAATTTGGGTTCTTTCCAAGACATCACAGTGGATTCCAGAGTGAGACAGACACAGGGAGCAAGGGACATCTGGGGTTTGTGTCCTGTGATGGTTCCGTGACCCTCACGGTAGCCCGGCTGGATGGGAACCAAGTGAGGACACACAGCCCGACTGCTGCGGCCACCCTGCTTCTCCCCAGGGCCTCGCCTTCAACACTGCCAACCGACACCCCGAGACTAAGCGGCTGAAGTAGACCCTTTAATAGCCACCCCCCACCCCCACCCCCAGGCTTTGCTCCTTGGAGGGGTCCAGCCGTTCCCAGAAGCACTTAATGGCAGGGATGCCCAGAGAAGGTGCTGGAAGGAATGTGCTCAGAGGCTGTCCCTGGGGAGAGGGCTTGGCCCAGAGGAGCCAGGTGTATGTCCTGATGCCCCAGGTAGGACCTCAGAACTGAGCTGTTTTTCCTGCATTAGGGAGAGTGGAACATTTGCAGAGCTACGGTTTCAGCTCAGCTCCTTTGTCTCTTAGAAGGCACACGTGGCTAAAACCGCCTGTCCGGGGCTGTCCTACCATCTTGTCCTAGGAAGTTAACCCATTTGGGAAGTTAAGCCTCTACTTTGTTCTCATGGACATGCAGCATTCACCCACCCATCCATCCACCCACCCCTCCACCCACCCACCCACCTACCCACAGATAGTCACCGAGCTGGGCCACGTGCCTAACGCACTGTGCCAGCCTTTGGGAAGCACAACAATGACACCACATGTCAACACTCAAGCTTCCCATCTAAGTTGGGGCTCCAGGCAGGGGAGCACACACCCTGGGGACTGCATATGTGACCACTGGGGGCTGCAGGGAAGGAGACATTGGCACCTCTGTGTGTATGCATCTGACCCCATCCCATCATTTAAACGACTGTCTGTGCATCTGTTTACAGGGAAGATGTTGCTTGGCACATTTTTCCTCTGGGGACTGCAGTCAAGGGAGCGAGCAGTGACTTAGCCAGGTAAGTGAGAACAGCGCAGCAGCTCAGACTGAAAGGGCCTCCATACGGGGGTGTGAGGCTGCAGAACGAGGGGTGTCTGGACACCTAGGAGGTCTCCTTGGAGGAGGTGAGGATGTGTGGGTCTTGGAGGATGAGCCTGTGAGGTGGAGAACTTGAAGAACATTCCACGGGCAGAATCAGCATAGCAGGGGAGGCCGGGCTGCAGAGCGGGCAGCCGCTCAGGCTACTGAGTGTGCGGCTGGGGGCAGGAGGAGGCGTGGGCAGGGGCAGGGTTGGCTCGGCCTTTGACGCCAGTTGGCCAGGTAGCTTGAACTCCACCCTGGTGGGTGACGGGAGCCACTGGAGAGGACGCCGGAATCAGATCTCCCGCATCAGTGTGTGCGTGAAGCTCTGTGGGGACCAGGAAGACGGCAAGGCTGGCTCTGTTCGGGGAGACAGAGGACCCAGGCCAAGTATGAAGAGTCAGGGGCTGCTCGCTGTGTTGTGTATCAGCCAACTCTTTCTGTGTAACAAAGCACCCCACATCTCAGTGGCTTCAAACAACAGAGGTTGTTTCTTGTGACTGGGGTTTGGTGGCTTCTGCCTGCATTTATGCCTGCAGCCGCTTCAGACAAAGGAGCTCTGGGCTGGACAAGCCAAGACGGCCTTGCTCATGTGCCGGCAGGTGGAGCTGGCTGTCTGTGGCCTCCGGCCCCCGTGAGCTGCCCCAGCTTCCTCCCACTCGGGGTGGCGTTTCAAGAGAGTGAAGTGGAGGCCACATGGCCTCTTAGGGCCCAGGCTCCAAACTCCCCCGACATCAATTCTGCTACATTCTATTGGCTAAAGCAAGTCAGAGGCCTGCCCAGGCCTGAGGGTGCGGGAGACGCACCTCTTCATGGGTGTTTCCACAAATCCTTTGTGGCCACATTTCATCAACCGTATTCCAGTGCCGAGGACGGTGTCTGCCAAGTGCTCACAGGTGTTTGCTGAGTGCCTGGCTGTGGGATGCTTCAGGAAGGGAAAGGGGAGGGGCGCACACCTGCGGAGGTGCAGAGGCGAGAAAGGGCCAGGACAGGTCGAGGCAGCCTGAAGGGGCTCTGTGGGGTGGAGCTGAGGATAGAGGTGGATATGAGGAGGTGGTCAGTTAGGAGCCGACCAGGGGAGCGATGGGGGGGCACAGTGAGGTCGGGGAGAGCCATGGAGGGAGAGTGAGGGACCCGGGGCTGGGGAGCGAGGGGCCTCTGGGAAGGCCGACATCTGCCTACCTGGCCAAGGGAGGGACCCGGGGCAGCCCCCGGCTCTGGTCTCCCACCCCATTTTCAATCTCCACTACCCCCGCCTCCACGGGCCCTTCCCAGGTCCTGAGGGAGCCCCGGCTCTGCCTCTTCACCCCCACCTGAGCCAAGCATCCAGCCTGGAGAGGAGAGGAGAGATCCTCAGATCCACAAACCACCGGGGAGAGCTTTAAAAAATGCAATTAAATGGAAAATAATTAAATCCAATTAAAAATGAACCGTGGGGGGAACTCCTGCCACTGCTGTTGGATGTTTTACGAGTGAAGGCCCAGGCCGCCTCCACCCTGTCTTGGCAGCCTTCCCGGTGCTCACTGGACTGGGCTTTTAAGGTGGAAGGAAGAAGCCAGGTGCTCCCAACACCCTCATGGGGCCAGGACCTACCTGTCCTCCTCCGCCTTGCGGGCTCCCCCACGCCCACCCCTCCTCCCGCTGGGCTGCCTGGCGAGCCCTGCTCCCTCCCAGTCAGGCAACCGCCAAGAAAGTGTCAGAAGCGCATTCACTTAGCATCGCTGCCGCCAGGCCCTCTGGGTTTGTGACCCTCAGGGCCACTGGCTTGGGAAATGCAGATTCACCGGCCCCACCCCACCTAGGCTGCTGGATCCTGGGCCTCTGAATTTATACCAAGCCCCAGGGATTCTTCTGGCTTGTGACCTTAATCTAGGGCCTTCCCTTCAGAGTGGATTAGCCCGTGGCCCGGAGAGGGGGCCTGGGTGGACGCACCGTGGAGAGACCACAGGCACTGGCCAGCTGGGGCGGCTGAGGGGGGCAAGGACGCCCTCTGCGTCTGCGTGCCCCACCTAGGAAGCAGCCTGCTGCGATGGGCTTTCTCAGGAATCCGACGCACCCGTCCCCTGCAGCATGCATACCAGGCAGGGCCCCAGCTGTTTGCCAGCTGGGGGCTGAATCCACAAGCCAAGAGTCCACGAGGCTGTCTCCCAGGGGCCCAGTGGTCCATGAGACTGAACTGCTCAGGGCCATCAGCAGGACAGGCTGTGGAGGTGACAGCTCCAGCTGGGGTCATTTGCACCCTCTGTCCCCAGAGCACCTGGAAAAGGGAGCTCCAGGGCCGAGGGCAGCATGGCCATAACCCTGGAAACGCCTCACTGAAGCTTGGGGTTCACCACCTGTTCATCCAGCCGAAGGCCTGGCCATGGACGGGAAGCTGGCCTCCACGGTACCGCTGCCAGGTGTCGGAAGGCTGCCCAGACCCCTGCCCACCATCCTGCAGGCAGCTCACACCCGGGGGTTAAATGGGTGGAGGCCTGGGGACAGGCCTCCAGACGGCCAGGTTATCAGTGCTGAGGGTGCCTGGGTTCCCCGCCCGTCTTCCCGGCCATATCTCCCCTTCTCTCGCAGTGCGCGGTCCCACTAGCTCCTCAGGTGGACCCCAGCGTCCTGCCTTCCCGACCCCGCCTGCAGGCCTTCCTTCTACCACAACGCGGGCGTCCGGCTAGACGAGGCGGGCCCTCCAGAGCCAGGTCTGCGTGCACACTACTGCCTGCTCTAGACCTCCCTACTCCACCGGCGCAGGGTGCGAAGGCGGCTGCTGCTCAGGCGCAGTGCCTCCGCGTGCACGGGGCCTGATTCTCATTGGGTCTAGCACCTGTCAGTCATCTCACACGGGGGGAGGAGCTTGCTCCAACCGGAAGTGGGCCGGCGGCCATTGGCTGACAGGTCGGAGCCCCCCTCTCCAGGTGTGGCGGCAGGTGAGGCCACAGGCCGGAGCCAGGCTGGGACCCAGAGGGACCGGCCTCCCTGGTCTGGGTCACATGAGGGGCTGGCAGCTCAGCCGCCCCTCCCCTCACCCTACTCCTTCCCCCACAGGCGGTTAGTGGGGGAGGGGACTCACATGGACTATGGGGAGGGACCTGAGGTCCAGAACCTGTACCAGCGCCTAGGCTGCCTGTCTTCACCCACCTGCCAAGGACGTCCAAGGTGCTGCAGGGCGCATCCTGGCGAGGGGGCCACTGAGGAGGGCTCTAGGGCCACCGGGTGGTGACAGCTGGAAAGACAGGTGACAGGGAGTTCAGGCCGAGCTGGCGGGGGGTCCCCAGCCCCCCACCGGCTCTTCAGTGCAGGGAGGAGTGCCTGAGTCACGGCTGTCTCATTCCGCAGGGAGATGGCGGCCCCCAAGAAACGGCTTCTGTCACCAGCAAGCAGAAGATGGCATGAGGGTTCCCGCCCCAGTGCGGCCCCGGCCGGCTTTGTAACCTTCCGGGGGCTGCTTGAGGCTTCGTCTAGAGGGAGGGCCTGGCCTTCCGTGGACACGCATCGTGAGTGTGACATGGCAGAGCCAGCACTAGGGCTTTCACGAGGACGAGGTGTGAGCTGCTGCCTGGGTCCTGCGTGGCTCGCCCGCCCTCCTGGGTGGATGCTGACGCCTCCCACCCAGCGTCCTTGCCCCACTGTCCTTCAACGGATTGGTTCAGAAATGGGCATGAGACCCAATAGAGGGAGACTCCTGGGAAACGTTCTTCTGGCACTTCAGAGAGATCCTGGGAGGATGGACCACCTTCCTCTCCATGTGAGTCCCCCGTGTCAGCGTGACGCCCCAATCGCTAAGCCTTCTCACCACCAGCCTGTGTTGGGAACTGTGAAGGGTCTGAGGCTAATAAGTTAGTCTGCCCTGGTTTTGAACATGCCGGCAGGACACAAGCGTCCTGGATCAGAGCCAAAGAGCTTTGTCACCCACAGCACAGCAGGAGCTGGAGTTGCCTCGTGGCACTGGTTTCCCTTCCCCGGACGTGGTCCAGGTAGGTGCTGTGCATGCCGAGGAATGGTGAGCTGAGGGAACCTGAACCTTTCATATGGGCTGCAGGCAAACTTGCCTGATGACACCCCTGAGAACAAGTCACCTTGCTCTCCACTTGGAGGGACATTCTCTCTGTCAAGGCCACTTGCTAAACAGGCATCCTTGAAAAGACAGTCTGGAGCACAGGCTGCCCGCGACTGTGCTTGTGACATGTGCAGAAGTGTGCAGGGCTGCGGGAAACTGCAACAGGGCCAAGGTGGGAACAGGGACTGTGCTGACACAGCGGGGTTGCTGAATCCGCCCACGCAGGACCCAGCCCTTTTGTGGACTTCCGTTTGGGAGGGGACGTTTACTTATTGTCTCAGCTTGTTACCGCTGCCAGGAGCACTGGGGGAATCCGCTTCTGTCTCCATCCACTTAGTCTTACCTGCTGTTGACAGTGTGACGTGGGCAGGTAATTAAAATCCTGCTCACCTCGCTAAGGGGTGATCAGAACCCAGTGAAGCTTTGTTGGCAAAAACGTTTAGAAAACTACAGACTGTGTCAGGAGACAGACATGAGTGTCTCCATTTTTTCTCTTCCTCCTGGTCAGAGATTGGAATCTGGATTCATTTCTTGGGTGCTTTGTTCCAACAGCTGAGATAAGTTCACAGTTAGCATACACCGGACACCGAGTCTTCCGGCACCTTGATCTTGGACTTGCAGCCTCCAGAGCTGGGGGAGCTCAGTGGTAGTTGTTTAAGCCCCCCAGTCTGTGGTATTTTTTTCGTCGCAGCTGAAACGGGGGACGGGGCAGGGGTGCTGGGTAGGAGAGAGGTGAAGACCATCCTGGGCACGTTTGTGTTCCCCACCGACAGGTGATGCCAGGGTTTTGCTGAGGGGCGGCAGGGGCGTGAGCCCCACGGGGTTAGCAGGAGCCAGCTCGGTGGGCGCGGTGGTGGCGTCCCCAAGGCTTCTGTTCACGTGTTGCCCGTTTGCAGATCTGCCTTGTGAAGGGTCTGTTTGGTCTATTGCCTCTTCCTACTGACGTGTAGGGGTTCTTCATACATCCAGGAGGACAGCCCGGCTTGTGGCCACGGGGCAGGATGTGACGCGGGCCGCTCTGCATGAGCCCCTCCCGCCTGCACTCCTCCCGGCCCCGCGCCTCCCATGTGTGCAGTGCAGAAGGGGCTCACACGGAGCTGGTGGCCGCGTGAGGGGCCCCGACACGTCCTGGGGAAACAGACCGGCTCAGCCATGCTCCACCAGTGCCCCGCTCACTCACTGACCAGCTTTAGAGTATCTGTGACCATCTTGGGGAGGCTGTGAGGCGTGTTCCGAGAAACGAGTGGGAAGTGCTGACCCAGCCTGGTCCTACCTGGAGCCGGACGTGTGGACAGGCTCGTGCACACACCACCCACCACACACATATGCACACACACGGCACACCACGCCCCCCCCGGCGGCTGCCCTCCAGCGTCTGGGCAGCAGGTCCTGAGCACTGGCCCCTGGTGATCCGCCCCCAGCACACGTTCTCCCCTGTCCTGGGGTCTCACTACTTAGGAGCTGGGGTTTCTGCATCAGTGGGGGTTGGGGTGCCAGCCGAGGTCCCCTCTGGCAGCCTGGCTTCCTGCCCCCCAACCCAGACCCCATTCCATTCTGGGGCCCCTTCCCCCAGCGGCTCCGAGGTGCCCCCTCCTCGGCCCTCGCCCTCCCCCGCCACCGCCCGAGGCTGGCCCTGCCACGCATCATAACCCCTGAGCTCCACGACAGCTGGCTGAGCTCAATTAAGCCCCACAGCACTGGGGTCCACCTGGCGAGGAATTAACAACAATAACAAAATAGCAAACACGCAAGGGGGGTGTGACGAGGCGGGGAGCGGGGCCTCCCAAGTAGCCCTCAGGTCCTGGCTGCACTGACCCGCTCAGGTATGACACGGCCGGCCGGGGGGCTGCGGGCCCCCGTGTCCCTCACTGTGCGGGAGGCCGCGGGCAACCCCGCTCCACAGGTGAGAGGGCTGTGGTGTCCAGGCCCGTGTGCCGCTCAGGGCACGGGCGTGTCCCCAGCTCAGCAGCTAGGGATGAGAGGACGGAGGCCTGCCACGTGCTTCCAGAGGGGCTGGAAGGGGTGTAGGTTTGCCCTGGGGGTGGGGGTCCTCCCTCCGTGATGTCTTGGCTTCCCATGGGGGGATCAGGCAAAGGTGGTGCCAGCAGAAGGGGCCTAGAGTCGGGGCTGGGAGGAGCCAGAGAGCAGCAGGGTCCCCTGGACGGCTCACAGCCTTGGGCACCCAGGACCATTTAGCTGACGGAGCCTGGGCTCAGCAGAGGGCCTCTGAGGCTGGGGTGCGGTGGAGCGTCCTGAGGGCCAGCCTGCAGGGCTGGAACTGTCCGCTGCCCCAGATCCACTCACCAGCCCCCCCATGGTGGGCGGGTCTCCTCCTGGAAGCAGGCGCTGAGTTGCCCTGAGAGAGGAGTGCTGCGGGGTGGACACGCCCAGGAAGGTCCTGTGCAGGAGGCTCGGCGTTGGGCAGGACTGGTTCGTGGAGCACGAGGCCCACCTGTGCACACCGGTTGGTTCCTTTAGAAGTAGCGTTTGTGACCTGCACCCCATGTGCTTCCAAAAGGGTTTTGGGGAAACGTGAGAAATCAGGAGACTGTGGAGGCAGAAGTGGCAGGTCGACCTGTCACACCCAGATCAGCCCGGGCCTCCTGACACCTAAGGTGCTACAGGTTCAAGTTTGTATTTCAGAGTTTCCAGGAAATTGTAGGAGATGAAGGTGCTTTCAGGGGAAGGCTGTGTAAGGCCTAGAGTGGATCCCCGCTCTCTGACCTCAAGAAAATCAACCCACCTGCCTGGAGCAGGAATGACAGTGTCCACCTGCTCCCCGGGCGGTGGACGGGCGTGGGGCCGATGGCCAGGAAGCACGGTGCAAGCAGTGACGTGGCTGCAGAGCTGTCACTGCCATGGTTCTTGTATCACGTCGGGTCCCTGGACAATAAAGACCCTGTCACACCTCCTGCTCAGGCTGGTCCTGGTCTGTGCCCGTCGTCCTGAGGTGGCTACCAGTAGTGCCCCTTTCACTCTCCAAGTGTCTTACCCTGGGGGTTAAATGATAGGGTGACCGTATGTGTGTGTATAGGTATTTATGTTTCTGCTTTACTACTAACGCACTAATAAAATGGAGTCCCTCACCTCCGGGGCGTGTGCTACCAAAGAGCTGACAAGGCATGAGGTCCAGAGAGCAAAAAGGGGTGTCGCTGTTGGGGGGGAGGGCGGCTCTGTCCTTGGTCTGGAAGGTTCGGGGGTGAGAAGGAAAGATGTGGGAGCCCAGCTTCAGCAGCTCCAAGTAGCCTCCCTGCCATGGAGAGCTCTGAATCCTGCTGTGTGACTTTGGCCAGAAAGTAAATCTCTCTGAGCCTCTTATCTTCTCATCTGTGAACCAAGGTTGCCCTGAGGGTGAGAGGTGGTCGGATAATCACCAGGTGTCGCCCAGGGCAGACACAGAAGAAGGGCGGAGGCATTAGGCTCACACACCCTCGCTGTGTGTATCCACACTTCCCACACACCTTCCTCGGCAAAACCCGTTGACCCGCCTTCTGGGCACCAAGCAGCCTCCAGTTTTTGCTCTGTGGAGAGGGGTTCAATTATGAATTCATTTTTAAAAATCAGATATACATCTCTTCAGAGTTTCTGTTTCTTCTTCTGTCAGTTTTAGTAACTCGTGTTTTCAGGGGTTTTTCCCTTTTCTCCGTGTGTCAAACTTACCGGCACAAGGTTGTTCATAATATTCCCTTATTTCCTTTTAATGTCTGTGGGGTCTGTGATGCTGTCCTATCTTTAATTCCTGTTACTCATAATTTGTTTCTCTTCCCTCTGTCTGTCTGTCTCTCTTCCCTTGAGTAATATAGTTAGAAGTTTATCAATTTTATTAATCTTTAAAGAAAACTACTTTTATGGTTTTAAAATATTTTCTCTATTGTTTGTTCAATTTCTGTTTCATTGATTTCTGTTCTTTATTAATCCTTCCTTCCACTTGGAGGTTAATTTGCTCTTCTTTTTCTAGATATTCAAGGTGGAAACTTAGATCACTTATTAAAAGCCATTAGTCTTTTCTAACACAAGCATTTAAAGCTATAGTTTCCACTTTAAGCTCTGCTTTGGCTATAACCCACATCTTTTGATATGTCACGTTTTCATTGTTATTTAGTTCAACATATTTTCCAATTTCCTTTGTGATTTGTTTTACTCATGGGTTATTTAGAAGTTTTTTGTTTAACTTCCAAACATTCGAGGGAATTTTACAAATATCTTGATGTAATTGATTTCCAGCTGTACTAGGTTAGAGAATATATTTTGTGTGATTTTAGTTTTTTCATACTTATTGAGACATGTTTTATGGTGAATAATCCATGTGCATTTGAAAAACAAAAGTGTGTGTTCTGCTCTTGTTTGGTGGAGTGCCCTATAAATGTCACCTGGGTCATTTGGTTGATGGTGTCGTTTAAGTCTTTAAATCCCTTGCTGACTTTCTGTCTACGTGGCCCATCGATTATTGAGAGAGGAATGTTAAAAGCTCCAGCGTTAATTGTGGATCCGTCTCCCTTTAATTTGGTAGTCTTTGCTACATGTGTTTTGAAGCTTGTAAGTGCATACACATTTATATGATGAATTGAAAATATCTGTATTTCACTTATATTTTTAACAACTTTTTTCTTGCAAGATACAGACGTTTAGGTTCACAGTTCTGTTTTACGTCTTTAAAGGTGTCATTTTATTGTTTTCTGGATTGCCTCCTTTCTGATGGGGAGTCAGCTCTATTTCTCATCCTTGTCCCCTTGTGACGTGCTGCTTTTTGAGGCGATCTCTGTATCTTTGTTTTTAGTATGTTCCTACGTATGGGATGTTGGTTTTTGTTTTTTAGTTTCTGCTTCTTGGTTTTATTGATTTTGGGGTTGGTATTTTTTGTCAAATTTGGGACATTTTCACTTATTATTTCTTCAAATATTTCTTTCCGCTCCACTCTCTCTCCTCGCCCTCTGGCACTTACATTATTTACACATTGGACTGCTTGATGTTGCTCCACAGGTCACTGGGGGTCTTTGTTGTTTTTTTAAAAGGCTTCTTTTTCTCTCTCTGCTTAAATTTGGATTGTTTTTATAGGACCTGTCTTCAAGGTTACAAGTCATTTCTCCTGTAGTCCAATCTGCTGTTGGAGTCATCCAGTGAATTTTTCATTTCAGATTTTGCATTTTTCAGTCCTACATTTTCCATTAGATTCCCACCCCCTATAGTTTCCATTCTGTTGAGAGTCTTCATCTCCTCACTCATGTCTTTCTTTTGTAATTCCAACATCTGTGTCATCTCTGGATCTGTTCTATTGACCGTTTTTTCTTTTTTCTTTTCTGGTTACATTTTCTTGCTTCTTTGCACATCTCGTAATTTCTTATTGTGTTCTGGACAGTATGAATCCTATACTGTTGAGGGTCTGGATCACACTGTGGTTTTTTGGTTTTTGTTTGTTTGGGGGTTTTTTTTTTGGCTATGTTGGGTCTTTGTTGCACGTGGGCTCAGTAGTTGCAGCGCACAGGCCCTAGGGTGCGTGGGCGTCAGTAGTTGTGGCTTGCAGGCTCTAGAGCTCACGGGCTCTAGAGCAGGCTCAGTAGTTGTGGCGCATGGGCTCAGTTGCTCTGTGCCGTGTGGGACCCTCCCAGACCAGGGTTCGAAACCCATGTCCCCTGCACAGGCAGGCGGATTCTTAACCACTGCGTCACCAGGGAAGCCCCCACACTATGTTCTTTAAAGAGTGTTACATTTTGTTCTGGGAGTTAGTTTGCTAGCAGCTTGGCTTGATCTGTCACAGCTTGGTTTGGGGCTTTGTTAGGGCAGGAGCTCAAGCAACCCTCCCCCTCAGGCTAGGAGAGCCCTACTCTTGAAACAGGCCGTTCTGGGGTGTCGGTGCAGCCCCTGCACTCAGCCGTCTGGGCTGCACTGTGCCTCCCGGCACCACCCCCACCCCAGACTCTCTGGTCAGCTCACGGCGTAGGGCTTCTCTGCTGGCTCTTGTGCGTTCCTGCCCTGCGCGTGTGGGGCTCACTGTCTGGAGACTCGGGGAGCCCGTGCACGTTCCTGGGCCTTCTGTGCACAGCTTCCTCCTCTCTGTGCTGTGCAAGCTGCAGACATCTCAGCAGCCCCAGTGTCACCTCCGACTCCCTTCTTGTTAAGGCCACGGCAGTACGTTGGGCTCTGTTTCCCTGTATTGGTTTGGGAAGTGCTTTCAGACAGGAAGCTGGGGGAACGTGGAGCTGTCTGTTGTGCAACATCTGAAGACGGTTTGTGCACGTACTTTGTGCAGTTCAGCAGTTGTTTATAGCAGGAGGGCAAGCCTGTGCCTTTTATACTGATCACAGCCAGAAGCAGAGGCCCACTTTCTCCTTTTGCAACCTGTTGCCTTCCATTTGTACTGGGCTTCCCAAGGACACACCCAGTCCCTTCCAAGCCCTTCTCTTTCCCCCGACCCCACTCGGATGCTGCGTCATCAGTAGCACTTTCCTGGAGCCATCAGGCGGAGCGCTCCCCGCGCCGAGCCTCGTCACGTTCTCACGGGCCTCTTGGTTGGCTGTTTGCCCGTCTTGTTCTGGACAGTGAGCACCTTGAAGGGGCTCTGAGCTGTGCCCTGTAGAAACCATTCACGGATCCTGGCACATTGCAGCTTCAGTAAATGTGGGAGGTTTGAATTAGTGCTGAAGCAGGGACTCCCCTCCCTCCGCAGCTGACCTCTCCGCAGGGCTGCAGTGGACGTGGGAAAGACTGGGGGGCGACGATCTTCAGCTACAAGGGACCCGTGTCTTCATTTTCTATATGAGGACGTGGGCCCAGGGAAGATTTGTGATGTGTTTCAATGATGTCATTCATTTATTCATCCTTGAACAAAAAATAGTTGAACGTCAGCCATGTGTGAGGCGCTGGACCTAGAGATGACACACTGTGCCCTGGAAAAGCTCTGAGGCGGGGGTGACATGGGGAAGTAGAGGGATGGATAAGTGATGTCCACCCACGGAAGGGCTTCGGGAAGAGCAGAGCTCAGCTGTGGAGCTGTCGAGGGGGAGAGGGAGGAGCTTGTGGAGGGGCCGGGGGGCCTGGGGGTGGCGTCCCAGGTGCGCACGTGGGCTCGCCTGGGATTTGGGGTGAGGGCCTTGTGTGCCAGCATGAGGAGGGTGGCTGTGATCTGACGGCAGTGAGGAGCCGTGCAGGGAGGCGGGCTCTGGGGGGACCAGGAGGTGGACGGGGGGGCACTCACCAAATGCCAGCTGGCTGTCCCCAAGCTGAGACCACAGCCCGATGGCACGGAGGCAAGGAGGGCTTCCTAACTTTCCGTTCACCGCGTGGCGTGGACCACCAGCTGTGTGCGGGCACCCCGTGTGCACAGACGGGCTCTCGGACAGGTGATGTCCGTCCTGTGCCGCGGGGCTGAGCGGAGGTGGCTTTGCGGCCAAGACTGCGCACACATGCCCACGCACGCGCACACCCACATGAGTGTGCGGGCGGGGGGCGTCGTGGTAGGTGGAGGCGGGCTCACCCGAAGCACTTGCCCGTCAGGTGCAGCCCCACGTGCACATGGCTGGCAGGCGAAGGTGCCAGGGCCCCAGGACAGCAGTGCCGAGATCGGGCCCGCCCTGCGTGAGGGCTGGTGAGACGGGGGTCCCACAGCCGCGCCCAGACCTGTGCTCTGTTACGACTGTGTCTTTGGGGACAGGGGCTGCGTGGCTTGTCCATCAGAGAGGGGCAGGCAGAACCAACACATCCCCCTCAGCACGTCCCCGGTCCCAGGGTGGCTGCGCTCTTGGGGTGCCGGGTGTGCCTCTGACCGCGTACCCCTGCGGACCCCGCCCCTCCTCACCCCCCCAAGATCCTTCTCTCCCTTTCCTTCTCTTCCTCCCTCGCCTTTTGTCCTTTCCTGTCTCCCTCCCTCCAGACCCACCCTCTCCCCCTGCAGCAACAAAGAAATGGACTGTCAGCCACCCTCCCGCCCTGCTCCGGAGACGCTGACACGCAGATCTGCTCATTAACTTGCCCATCTTCCTCCCCTCACGCTCACGTCTCTTCATCGTCTCTCCTCTGCGCTCCCTCGTTCTTTATCCTTTTCCCCCCCTCATTCCCCCCCTCTCTCTCCCTCCATCTCTCTCTCTGTCTCTGTCTCCCCTCGTCCCCTCCCCATCTTCCTCCTCTTGAAAAGCAAGAGCAGTGGAAGTCCAGCTCTTCTCTTGGCGATAATTATTGAAAAGTTCAGTGTAGACAGAGCGATGCTGTGAGGGGGAGAGGACAGAGCGGTGCTGTGAGGGGAGAGGAGGGGAGATATTAAAATGCATGTGCACAGCTTGGCTTTGCAGCACATGTTGGCATAATTAGAGAGGAAAAATTATGAAATTAATTTGTGGTTCAATGTAAATTTCAGCGATGGGGGAAAGCTGGGCTCCAGTCACCTCATGTGCACGGATAGACACGCACACACGCGCGCACATACACACGCGCGCGTGCGCGCACACACACGCGCGCGTGCAGTGCACCCCAGCTGCCAGGGAAGTGGTAATTGTCAGAACCCATCTAGGTGGGGAGAGAAGGGCATGAGCAACAGGGAGGGGGCTGAGGGTGGGATTTCGTCCTCTTAAAGGCACAGCCGCTCACCTGCTCGATGGGCAGGAGGGGAACGCCCCTCCCCCCAGGAGGATGCGGGAACTTGGTGGGGACCTTCCGGCTGGTCAGGCTCTGAGCTCAGGCCCTCTGATATCACAGCAGCCCAAGGAGGACCCTGCGGCCCTCAGCTGAGGATAGATACACCACAGGGTGCCGGGCCCTAGCCCTGTGGGTGTCCCTGCTCCCCATGTGCGGCCCATCCTCCCACCGCGGGAGGCGAGGTTGGGTGGCACAGTCACACGGGGCCATCAAGGGATCAGAAGAGAGATGGTCCCTGTCGGGGGGTGTAGCAGTTCAGCTGGTTCTGGGGGTTCAGTCAGGCAGGTGCAGGGACCCCTTGAGCAAAGGCAGGGATGCCAGCTCCAGTGTTGTTGAGGAGGCACTGGGGAGCCATGGAGAGTTGCTGAGCAGGGGAGGGGCCCCTCCCGCCCAGCCTCCCAGCCTCTCTCTCTCCTTTACTCTCTGCCTGCCGCCGTCCCGGTTCCCTCTCACTTGTCAGCTCATCTCCGAACCTCTGACACTGGGTGGCACCCCCTTGCAAGGAGACTGGGGGAGAGGCATGTCCCTGGGGCAGGTGAAGGTGACAGAGACCCATCTCCCACTGCACCGCGGCCAGCATGGGCAGCCTGGCCCTCCAGCCCTCTACCGTGCCAGACCAGCTGAATGAGCCTCTGGCCTCGGTTTCCCCCTCGGTTTCCCAGTGAGGGCTGGCCGGGGCTCTCCATCTGTGCCCTGGGTGACTCTGCCCTCCCTTTGGCTGCCACCATTCCCCGCACACCTCCCGCAGCTTGCCAGTAATGACAAATGATTTGTAAATGCGGCCCCTGCCGCCTGCTCACTGCATCCCGCACACTGAGGAACCACCCCCAGCCCAACTGGGAGGCTCCAGCCAGAGCCTCGGACCCCCAGCGCCTGCATCCCCGCCTCCCATGGACACTGAGCCCTCCCGTCTGCCCTCCCGGCTGGGGCACATCCCTTGCAGGTGTTCTGGTGTGTGTCCCGGGGGCATCGTGCCCTGTGCCCCTCATGAGCCGTTCCTGCCTGCAGCGTGCCTCCCCATGGGGCCCCCGTCAGCCCCTCTGCCACCTCGTACACTGGCCTGGGTCACTGGCCTGGTGTTCCCCAGGCGAGCCCTCTTCGAGGAAGCCCTCCCTGATCACCCTCTGTAGGCATGGTCAGCGATGTCTGTGCCCCTCCCCTCAGGGCCACAAGCCTCTTCAAACACCTCCAGGATGGGCTTCTCTGGTGGCGCAGTGGTTGAGAGTCCGCCTGCCGATTAGGGGAAGCGGGTTCGAGCCCCAGTCCGGGAAGATCCCACATGCGCGCGGAGCGGCTGGGCCCGTGAGCCATGGCTGCTGAGCCTGCGCGTCCGGAGCCTGTGCTCTGCAGCGGGAGGGGCCACGGCAGTGAGAGGCCCGCGTTCCGCAAAAAAAAAAAAAAAAAAGAAAAAAAACACCTCCAGGTGCACTGCAGGCCCAGAGCACCTGCCCACGGGCTCCTAGGCGTGCTCCATCCTCCTGGGAGCTGTGTCCACCCGTCCTAGATTCATCATCGATGTCACTGACTCTCCTTTGACCTTCCTGGGACCTGAGGAGAAGGTTGGTCTACCCAAGACTCAAGCATTGGCATCAGTGGGGGCTCTGGCCCGCAGGCATCCAAGCTGTGTTTCCACGGGGCATCCGGCAGTGGCTCTCAACAGTTCCGTGGGTGGTCACCGGTAGCAAAGTTGCCCAGTGGCAGCTTTGTCACAGTGCAGGGCAGGGGTCAAATGTGGCCCCAGGGAGCCCCCAGCCCCAGGTGGGTGTAGAGGAGACAGCTGGGTGGCCAGGGGGCCCTGTGGTTTGTCCGGGGCCATCAAGGCTGGAACCGATGTTTGACCCCACATCTGTGTGGACCCAGCATCCATGTGTCTCCCGCCTCCTCTGGATGGGGACAGACCTTGTGCAGGACTCTGGTCAGAGGCCACAGCCTCTCCTGAGATGGCTGCTGACTGCAGCCCTGCCCGGGATCAGGGCTCAGAACCCTGGGGCCAGGCTGGTCTGCAGCCCTCTCCGAAGTGCTGAATGACCGCCCGGCCAGCCGGGCAGCACAAGGCTGATGCCACGTCCACATCCTCAAAGGGTGAGGAGAGAAAAGCAGGCAGACCAACCCCCGTGCCGTCCTCGCAGGACTGAGCCGTGTGCCCTGGGCCGACTGTGGCGCCCTTGTCCGCGGCCCCCTCAGGTGCCGAGAGGAGGAGGGATGATGATGGGGTTGGACTCCTGGGGCCCAGGTGGAGGGGGTGACTCCTCCCCCCCAGCGCTCCCCGAAGTCACAGGGCAGGGGGGTGGCCCAGCCTCTTTGTTGCTCTGATTCTGTTCCTTTGTTTCAACCTCTAAACTCACATCCTTATTCATAAGATGAGTAAGAAGCAGCAGCAAGGCTGAGGCTTGGCGAGAAATGTCTGTGTCCATCAGGAGCGGGATAGATCCTGTAACGTGTGGAGGGGGCCCTGCGTGTGGGGGGGGCCCTGCGTGTGGGGGGGGCCCTGCCTGTGGAGGGCACGCGTGCGCGCCCGTCCCGTGCGTCTGTGCAGCGTGGGGACATGCCTGTTCTGGGTTACTCCCAATAGCGCCACCCCCCTCTCCACCCCCAGCTCATTAGGGCTCTCCCATTATTCTGACATTTGTGCGCGTCACGTACTGGCAAGAAGTAATTTACTTAGAAGACATAAAAGTTCATTTTAATTGAGCGCACACTGCACTGTGCAGACGAGCGCATTATGCGCCCCAAGCAGAAGAAGGAGAATCAGCGCTTAACCCTCCGCGCGCCGGGCTCCTCAGCTCAATGCCGGGGTGGTCCCCGCCCTTCCGAGGTCTCCCCAGCCCCAGGTGGGAGGGGCGTGCATCCCTCCTGAGCCCTCCGTGAACTTTTCCCAGATGTAACAGCCGTGTGAGTGCCGGCGCCCAGAGGCCCCCAAACCAGGGTGAGTGCAGCGGCAGAGAATCCCCGAGGCCCGACACCCCATCCCACTGCAGGAGGGCCCCAGGGTGGTGGGAGATCTCGGACTCCCCAGATCTGTGGCCTGGGGCTGGTGTCCAGCACGTGCTCCGACCCTGTGAGCTGAGACCCCAAGAGCTGGTGCTTCACTGCAGCCCAGGGCGTGGTCAGACAGGCCGAAGGCCAGTCCCCCAACACGGGCCCTTCCCTGTGCCCAGATGGGATGCACCCACCCACCTACCGCCATTTATGGTTGTGGCTTCAGGGGTTCAGAAGGGGCGAGTGGCTCGTCCGAGTGATGAAGAAATCTCCAAGAACAGGGATGATGTCCATCCTCGGGGCCTGCCGAGTGCCCACGGGGCTGTGTCTCCCGGTTGGGGTACTGGGGCTGCCTGTAGTGCCCTGGGAGAGGGGCGTCGGCTCCTTCCCAGGGCCCTGGGGACCGCCAACAGGCGCACATCTCCCACCCAGAAGGGCAGGGAGGCCTCAAGTCTCAAGGATGGTCTCTGGCCAGAGGGCCTCTCCCAGGAGGCCCAGTGGAGGTCAGAGGTGGACGTCGGGTTCCATCTGTGTGTCTGTGGCCTGTGGCGCCTCATTTGTAGATGGGGCGGTGTTGGGTCACTCACTGCGGTGTCCAGCGCCCTACAAGGCGTGTACGTGTGGCCCTGGGCCGGTCTCTTTGCCCCCAGTGGCGTGCCTTCCTCCTCCATTCCCTCCTTCTGCCTCTCTGTCCCCTCTTGTCCTACCCTAACCCACCCCAGAACAGTGGGGGCAGGGTGGACACCCCACCCCGGCTCCCAGAGGACCCTGGCCTCTGGCCCAGGAGCTGGGCTCCCGCCGGAGCTGCGGTCGGTCCCTGGGGTGTTTTTACATTGGATTTTCCCTGCCTGTCAGACCTGGGATTTTTAATGACAGTGAGAATAAGGCCGGTTCACAGATGCGCACTGACAGCAGCTGCGGGAGGCACACAGCGCCTCCAGACCCAGCCCACGACGCCCACAGGTGCAAACAAAAGCGCCGTCGTGGCTCACGTGGACGCGCGGGGACGGCAGGGCTGAGCAGGCTGTTCCCACCCTCCTAGGGTGTCCGGACGACCGCAGCCTGGCTGCAGCCCCTCCTGCCCTGCCGCTCGGCGTCCGCACACGCGCGTGTCTGTGCTCCCCGGGTGACAGCCCCTCGCCTCTGCCGTGCCTCTGCCTCTTGAGTCCCTTGCTGTTTCACCTCACAGGTTCCCTGAAGGAAGAGAGCAGGAGGGGGAGGCTGTCGCCCCCGTGTGAGGCTCGAGGGCACTGGGGTCTTGGACCCTGGGTGGCCAGTGACCCTGGGAGGACCCCAACAGTCAGGCAGTGGGACCCTGGAGGGTGGGTTGGATTCACTGGGCCAGGGCGAGCCAGGGAATCTGCATTCTGAGCAGGTGCCTTGGGAACAGGTGAGGCTCGCCGGGACCACCCTGAGAAGGATGCTGGGCCACTGGCCTGGGGTCCCCAGGCGAGCCCTGCACCAGTCCTCAGCCCCTGGGCCTCGTAGCCACCTTTTGTTGGAGGCAGAGGGAGAGGGAGAGGGGGTTCAGCCTTGGGGCTTCTTCCCTCCCGGCTACCAGACGCAGCACTGAATTCCGTCCTCCCAAATTATCTGGAGCAGCTGTCTCCGGGCCCCACGTTATGGGGGGCAGCTAGTCTCTCTGGAGCCGCCGGGCTCCTGGCTGCGCTCTGAGTCTGCCGGAGTCTCTGCAGGGTGACCCAGAGGGGCTGGGGGCAGGCAGCCCGCCGCTTGGTGCTGGCTGTGCCCGGGAGGTTCCTCACCTGTGGCGCCTGCATCTCCCATGCACAGACGCTGGTCTCGGCAGCTTGTCTGAGCGGAGTAGGCTCCGTGGAGGCCCACGGTGAGGGGCCCGAGGACTTGTCAGGGGCCCAGATCCCCTGTGCTGGCTCTGGGTGCCTCGTTACTGCATGTGGCCACCCCCTCCTCTTAGCCAGCAGCTCCGGGAGCAGGGCGGCCTCTAGCCTGTTGGTGCGCACCCACCACCCTCCCTCCCTGACCTCGGCCATGTCCTGTGTCCTCGGGCCTCCCGAACTGGGAGGTGCCAGCCCTGTGTCTGTCGTCGTGGCCGATGCCCTGCAGCTCTCGGCACTGTCAGCTTCACGTGTGGGCGTGTGTCGATGCTTTACCGAGCACGTGCAGTGTGCCCCACGGAGGCATATCATCTGTGGCCCCATGGTCTGTGTTCTTGGTCACAGTGCACAGCTCAGCAGGGACGGAGGCAGCGTTTGGCTGCGGAGATTCCCGGGTAGAGTGCTGGGCAGACCGCGCATCCACGCACCATTCACCAGCTCCTGGTGGGTCTGGCGCCTGCGAGGGAGCTTGGTGGGAGCAGGATGTTCACGGGTCTGTGCCAGGTCTCCACTGTGCTGGCTGCCACATGGGGCAGAGATTTACCCTGAATGGTCATCTTGGAGCTCATGCAATCCAGGTGGCAGACAGCTGGTGGACAGCGGCTCCCTGGAATTCCCGTGGGTTGTGGGAGAGGCTCTGTGATTGATTAGTGATGTCTGCCCTGGCTCAGGATGGGGCCAGGCCTCTCGATACAGACGGAGAAACTGGGTCTCCAGGGGGGACGTAGCTGCCCTGGCCCGAGCTCTCCCTGCGGGCACCGGTTTGTGTCTCTGGGGTCAGCCCTCCACCCGGGTCTCCCAGGTCTTGTGGCTCACAGGGGCCCTGGCAGCTGCCCTCAAGTCCCCCGCCTGCCCACTGCCTGACATGGGCACCCTGTCCCAGTTCTGTAGATGATGAAATCCTGCATGGCCAGCTGTGGCTTGGCTGGTGTCTACACACTTTACGGGTTGCTTCGTGTCGCCGCACATGCGGCCTGAGCTCCTGGTTGCCATCAGGCGCGTGACGGGGGCCGCTCTTGTCCCGCTCACTGTGCGTGGTGGGCCGACCGGCATCTGAAGTGCACACTAGGCCCGGGGATGTGTCCTCGGGCCTCTGACGAGGCAAAGAGCAGGCCTTCTGCGAGATGTACGCCCCCAGCCCCCCAGTAAACATCGTCTCTGGGGAACTGGAGCTGCCCGCACGGCTCTGAAGCATCACGCCCTTGCAAGCGGATGCGCTGCTGTCCATCTGAGTGGGAAATGTGACCACAGCTCAGGGCAGTGTCGCCTGAGGACACCAGCCGTACCACCTGTGCTGGTTGCTCACAGCATGTCATTCCACCCTGCAACAACCCTTGGAATTATTATCCCCTACAGACCAGGTCCATCACCGGGGGCCCTGCACAATGCCTTCCATCTTCCAAGCCCTCACAACCCAGCTCCCCAAACGTCTCCCTCCCAGGTGCCCCCTGCCCCAAGGCCCTTCCTCTCACCAGCTCCCTCCTACAGGGCCCAGGGCAAACGCCACCTCCACCTGGAAGCCTGTTCTCCCCTCTGAAGTCGGAGGGCTCCCCACAGAGTCCCACCCCTCTGTGAGTACCAGCTTCTGGCTCCAGTGTGGGGCGGGGCCCCCGGCCCCGGCACTGGGCGGAGACTGGATGCGGGGTGCCGTGGAGGTTATGGAGTAAATAGGTGAGGGTGGCGAGGTGGCTCCGGGGACCCGGGGATCTGTAGTCCCGGAAAACCACAGGTGAGGGTCAGTGAGAAGGGGAACTCGCGGTCATCAGCAGACTCCCAGAAACACCAGTTTCTGTGTTGTCTGGCCCCCGAGGAGCCCCACGTGGGCCCTGCAAAGAGAGGAAGCTGCAGCCTGGCATGTGCAGGGGCTGCCAGGGTGGGACACAGCAGGAGGCCTGGGGCAGGGGTGGGGGTGGGGGTGTGGGTGGGAGTTTGGGACGCTGGCTTCACCCCAGGCATGCCCTGCGGGTGAGGCTGCAGGCAGCAAGCAGGAAAGAGTTAAGTCCTCTGTGAGCGACTGGGAGAAAGAAGTGGTAAACAATTTTTCTCTCCCTGGGCTAAATTAATATGCAAATTCCTAAACCCCCTCCACTCCCTTCCCCAGCCTTGAAATTAGCGAGGTAGGATGCTCAGGCTAATTATGCATTCAAGCAGGCGGGCTGCTGAAATGATTGTGAGAAGATGGGATGACATTTGAGCCTGCCCCCTGCTGCATCTGGAGCCGCTCTCCTGTGCCGGCAGATGCGACCCAGCAGTGGCCACGGCCCCCAGGCTCAGGCAGGGCCTCAGGACTAGCGCCCTCCACACACTCGCCCCAGGCGAGGGGAGGGGCCGAGGGGAGACCCCATGCACTGTCCCTGTTCCCCTCTCTCCCGAGCCAAACCCCACATTCCCACCTGTAGGCAGCATCCCCCCGAGACCCCCGTGGGGCAGGTGCCCGGGGTCAGGCCTGTGGGCTGGGGGGCTGCAGTGATGGCTGCCACATGACGGCGGGAGTGGGCAGGGCGGTCAGTTCCGCTGGTGGACGAGGCCTCCGAGCGGGGCGAGCAGGGGTAGCTGAGCGAGACCCTCACCTCCAGCCCCCTCTCTACGGAGCTCTCGCAAGCTGCTTCGTATACTGTGGCTGTAGGTTCAACTTCATCCCCAAAGGTGTTTCTCTGCAAAGTGGGTGTCTGGACAACAGGGGAGAACAGGGGACAGGCGCCAGCGGTTCCCTGTCATCTGACAGTGTCAGCAGGAAGCAGACAGGCCCAGGAGCTGAAGGTGGGCCAGACCCCAGCCCCCCTCCTGGTCCTTCCTGTACTCTCAAGGCCCGGCGCTCTGCCCGTCAGCCCCAGCCCTCCCCACCCACCGCTGCAGCCTCCTCCACACACTGCCCCTCCCTCTCGGGTGCTCACACGAGACCCCTCCTCCCGGCCTCCACCTCGGTTACCCCTCCGGGCCCAGCTCCAGGTCGAGTGCCCGAGCCCCCCACTCCCTGGGCCACTTCTCCTGAGAAGCCTCGCAAAGTCTTGAGAGGTGCTGCCAGCTCGCCTCCAGGTCCACTGCAGGACAACACCTTGTGCTGGGCTCTGTGGCTCTCCTGGCACCTGGCCCTCGGCTCAGGGCTTGAAGATCTGGCCCGGGGGAAGCGGTGAACGGGCTGAGCGGGTGCCCTGCTCTGCCGGACACACTGGAAGCACAGGGCAGGGAGCAGCCATGTGGGGGTTTAGCGACTGCAGGAGGTTGGGAGGCTAGAGTGGGCAGATGGGTGGGTGGGCACTGGCACCCTTGCCAGGCAGGCAGGACAGGGACACCCCAGGGCCCGGGGCTGTCCTGGCTTGCAGAGGGGTGCAGACCCCCGCGCTCCCCCACCTGGAAGCGGATGTGTGCCGGGCTCTGAAGGGCACAGCAGTGGGCAGTGGACAGAGCCCGTGGGTCGTAGTCCTGGGGCTGTGCCGTGGGTCAGGTCACACCCACTGCGCTGGCCTCAGTTTCCCCATATGGACCATTGGCTTAGATGCCCTCCCAAGATCCTTCCTCGTGTACAGTTCCGAGTCCAGGGCCTTGTCATCCCACCTGTCCATCTGTCTGTTCATCCATCACCCCTTAAGTACCCACTGAAGGCCTCTGGGTGCCCAGTGCCTACCTCAGCAGCGGACGCACAGTTCCAGGGCGACCCTCTTCCCCACAGCGGAGAGAACACAAGTCGGGAGGGCAGAGAGGACCAGCAGGCAGGCGGACGCCCCCGCCCTGCACACCTGCCCTCTCCCTGCCCAGCCCGGGGGCAGCCCATGTGTCCAGAGTTAGAGTCAGGAAGGCAGGAGCACAGGCAGCAGGGAGGGGGGGAGGGATGGATGGGTGGGTGCGTGGGTGACGTCAAACACTGCTCAGATGCGACAAGGTATGTGGAGTGTGGTCCAGCTTTCCCTGACCCTGGAGGTGGGCACTTGCCAATCAGAGGGCCGTGGCGGCTGAGGAAGACAGATCCCCCGGGGGAGGCAGCACGTCTCGGAGCCTCCAGTGTCGCTGTGTCAATAGGAAGCTGCAGCTCTGAGCAGCCTCAGCGGTGATAGAGCAAATGGACAGGGGCTAATTAGGCCGGGGTGGAGGGGACCTCCGGTGAGGGAGAGCCAGGAGGTGGGGTGTCCTCGAGGCCGCCAGGGAGAGGGGCCCAAGAGCACAGGGTCCAAGGCAGGACTGGCCGCCTGCCCCACCAAGACTCCGTGAATATTTCATTAGGGGAGCGCTGTGCCGACCGCGAGTGGGTGGGACGCCAGCCTGGGTTCCTGCAGGAGGGGGTCCAGGTGGCCAGCCACACCTGAGCCCCCCCTGGACCCCACTCCTGACCCAGTGGTGGGTGCTGGCCGCTCTGAGCAGGGATGTCCGGGACGGGGGAGAGTCTGAAAAGCCGATCCTCTCGCTTCCCAAGCCGGCCTCTCCCGGAGGTGAGGGCTGCCCCCGTCGGGGTTGGGGCTTTGTCCCTCTGACGGTGATGCATGGCCCCAGTAATTCGCTGTGTGCGCGCGGCTGTGTGTTCTGGCGCAGCTGTTGCCCCCCACCCCCAAGCGATCGGCACGGCCAGGCTGCGGTGCAAATTAACACCATTTGTTCTGCAGAACATGCTTTATTTCTACGCTCCACACAGAGCTCATTACCTCGCGGCAGCTCCAGGAGAGGCGCTGGCCCCTCCGGCTCCTCCATCCCCAATCCACTGCCTGGACCAGGGAGGGCGCTGGTGCCAGATCCTTGGGCCGTGAACTTGGAAGGCTCGTGGGCTCTGGGAATCGTTTCTGAGGGAGGGTCGGGTGACAACGCTCAGGGCTCCCGGCCTGACACTCCTGGCAACTTCATTCCTGCACCGCCCAGCTGTGTGGCCTTGGGGAGGTGATTTGACGTCTCTGAGTCCCCGTACCGGCCTCCCAGGCAATCAGACAAACCAGTTGGTGAAGCTGGAGCTCACCTCTCAGTAAAAGGCACCGAGTCTATTTTGTTACTGTAGGTGACGGTTGTCAAGGTCAGAGCAGGCATTTAAGACACAGTCTCCACCCAGAGGCCAGGACAGGCGGGCGAGGCCTCATGCAGATTCGGGGGAGCTGGGCGGCCCTGGAGCCCCTGCATGTGGCGGAGTGAGCCCAGGGGTGGGCCGCCTGGCTCTGATCCAGGGCAGCGTCTCCAGGACTGAACGCTGAGAGCACGGGGGGGGGGGGGGGGGGAAGGGGGGGTTGAGCGTGTGATGCCCAGGGAAGGCCTGGGGGTAGGACTCAGGCCCTGGGGGGCACAGCCACCCTGTGGCCACAGCCTGCCACCGGAGCCTGGGGTCACACAGACCCCTCACAGGGCTACTCTTATCATGATTCTCCGCCTCCATGGGGTCTCAGGGGCAGCCACTTGCCCCACCAGCCCTCCCTCCAGACCTGGGAGACCCAGCTAAGCAGAGGAACCCAGCACCGGGAGGATTTCGTTAAAGACCTGCTACGCGCCGGCTTCCCAGCTTAGACCTGGGGCCACGGGCGGGCCTCTCCCCTCCCCCTGCGAGCTTTTCCAGCCGCCTGCTCTGCCCCTCGGGGGCTGGAGTCCCAGGGAGGTGCGCCTGGGGAGCTCACGCTGCGTGGAGAAGCCGCTGGTCCCCCAGACCAGCCCCCTGATTAGGGGAAACGCCATCGGTGTCTCCTCAGGGAAGGAACGTTGAGTCCAGAGTTCCGGAGGTTCTGAGCTCCTTTGCCTGCCAGTAGCACCTTCCTTCATGGAGGCCGCTGGACCAGAAGTTTCCATAGGGCTCCCCTGGTCCACCATGAGGATGGTCCCTGGGGGAAGAGGTGGCAGAGGGGTTGCGTAGACCCAGGGTGGCCAATGGCAGCGGCTGGCCTTGGCCGACTGGATCCTGGTCACTGCCAGCTGGCTTTTCCTGGGGGCCGTTGGGGCCAAGCACCATCCTTCCGTGAACTCGCATGTGGCTGGGACCATCATCCCATTTTACAGATGAGGAAGTGGAGGCTCAGAGAGGACAAAGGTCACACAGCAAGGTCGGAGCTGGGCTCAGCATGTGGCACCGCCACCTGTACCCCCCACTCCATCCCCCGCTCCTGATGAGCAGAGCGCCAGGCCACACAGGCACCAGCCACACCGCCTGAGCCCCACCCACCTCCCCCTCCTCTCCTCTCTGTCCAGCCCCTGCCTCTCACCCAGAGACCCAGCCTCGAGGACCAACGGAGCCTTGGCTTCGAGCGCAGACACATACCCCGTGTATCCGAGGGTCAGGAGGAGTGCTGTACCACCTGGGAGCACGAGTGAGATCGGGGAGCAGAGGAAGGACGCCGCAGGGGTAGTCCCTGCCTATGCAGAGCTGCACAGGTGCAGGCTGAGGGGCCGGGCAGGTGGGACGGCGGCACGGGCAGCCGACCTCAGAGCTGTCGTGGATGCGCCTGGCACCATCGCAGAGCGTCTGCCCAGGGCTCAGCCGGCAGGCGGCTTTTGGGGGCCGCCCACTGGCACTGACAGCAGGGCGGTCCGCAGCCACCCCAAGGGGCTTGGCCGGGTTGGTTTGTTCTCCCATTTCGTGGAATGCTACAGTGGGGCCGGGGGCCAGGATCCATGCGCATGGAGCGCCTGGCCCACCTGTGTGAGCAGTGGCTGAGGCCACTCAGGGCCAGGCCCCGGGCTGGGACACCCCCCCCCCCCGCCATCCCGTACTTACTCCCACAAGGCGTGGCTGGGAAGGGGGCACAGTGACTGTGACGTTCTCCATTGCGTCTCAGGCGCCTGATGGGGAGACCTGGGGCCCCTTGCAGGCTGCAGACCATCGTTGGGGTTCTCTACGGACTTTGCAAGGGTCTGGGGGCGCCCAGCGTGACCAGCGTGGGTGATGTCAGTGTGTGTGGCCCAGAGCAGGGGGTTGGGTCTGTTTTGCTCCATTATGAAGCCCCATCTCCACGCCTAGAAACCACACATAGGTTTTCAGCTGATACAGAGTGAGCAAGTGGATGGCTGGCTGGCAGGTGACCATAGTGTGGCCAGCACACAGCGGGTGAGACTTTGTGGGCTGTGGATTGGTCTTGTTGGCATGGGGTAGGTGGGCCATCAGACACCAGAGCAAGTCTTCAAAGGAAGCTATAGATCCCTTTCCAGCTGGGGCTGCAGAGCGGCACAGCTTGTCCCCATGGGGCAGCTGGTGCCCACGAAAGGTGGCCAAGGTTTGATGCGGGGGAGGGCGGCACCCTGGCAGTCACCTGCTCATTCCCGGGACTTCTCTGGGAGGCTGGGTGCCGAGGTTCACTTTCCGAGGTGTGGGAAGCTGCAGAGACTTTTCTGTCAAGAAGCAGAAAGACTCTGTGAATATTTCATTAGGGGAGCGCTGTGCCGACCGTGAGGAATGTCTGGCAGGGTCTCCAGGGCGCTGGGACCCGGTGCAGGAAGCAGGAGAGTGAAATGGGGGTGACGGGGCAGGAGGCTCGGAGGCAGCGGGTGGGACGCCAGCCTCTGCCACCAAGGGTGGCTCTCGCGTCCAGCCGCCCGGGGTCCCTCGTGCCCTGTCTGTCGCCACGCTGGCGTGGGCCACCACCCCATTTCTGTGGACAAACACCTGCTGGCATGGGGGTGGACGTCCTGGGCCAGCTTCCTCGTTTCCCCCAGCACAGCTCCCATGGCCCGTGCTGCTCCACTCAGGCCCGTGGCCAGGTCAGAGCTTCTAAAGGGGCAGGGGACCCCAGAGTGGGGCTAGACCTGGGGTCGGAACCTCTAGATGAAGCCACAGAGCTGGGGCAGCATGCGACCAGGGGCGCCCAGGCAGGCAGAGAGTGCCCACCTGGAGCTTGAGGGGGAGGGGAGCTGCGGTGGGGCGGGGGTCCCTGCACCCTTCACTGGGGGCACAGTGGACAGGCACGGTTTCCCAAAGCCCCTGGGGTTCCGAAATCTGCTGAGAGCTCAGACCGGGGCTCACCTGGGCCAGGCCAGCACCTGCCCTGCTGGTGAGAGTGTCAGGGCCAGAGATGGCGAGGCCTGGGGGCTGGGACGGAGTGACACCTCCGGCCTCAAAGACCTGGGCAAACTCACCCCAGGGCTAGGGCGTGGCCCTGGCAGAGCAGGGAAGGCTCTCCACAGGACCCCCTGGTCCCACTGGCCGCACATCGAGGGGGCCGCCCACTGAGGCCGGGAGACCTTGCTCTCCTGCCGCTTCTGGGGGCCCCCGGGTGCTGTCCACCCAGTGCTCGAGGCTGCGCACTGCTGGCCCGGTTCCCGGAGATGGGGATTGGGCTGGGCGCCCTCTTCAGAGCCCCCATTACCTGCCTGGTGAGGTGGGTGGCCCGCCGCTGGGAGCCCCTTCCCCCTGCCCGAGTGACTGCGCAGAGCCCAGACCCCTCTCTGCCTCCCAGGGCCAGGCACCCCCAGCCCAGCCAGACCCTGCACTTGGCTTTTCAAGCTCCTACCAACTCGGCAACACTGGGACCGGCCACTGCCTGGGGCGCAGGCGCTGCTGGGGAACCGCACACCCTATTGGGCCACGCGCCCCATGCGCTTTCTTTCTGGGTCTATACTGGGAGCTCCAAGCGTCAAAGTGGACAGTGTCCAGCCTCGGGCCCCTGGGGCGGCAGTGGCATCCCGTCTGCTCCTGTGCCCCCAGCCGAGGTGCTCAGAGGCTTCCCTCCCCCGAAAGCATGGTTCTCACCCAGGGAGGGGTGGCTAGGCGCCTGCCGGCTGGCCTGGCCCCTTCTGCCCAGGAGGGCTTTGTCCAGTGAGCCCCTGGCACGGGTCCTCCCCAGCCAGGCTGCTCGCCCCCAGCCCGTGCCCTCGACAGCTGGCAACACCGCCCGAGCTCCTCTGACGGGCACGCTTGGCTGTGCTCCCGCGGGTCTGCACACGGCACTGCCGGGCCAGGCCGGCTGTGGGGCTCTGCGCAGACGGGAGGGAGGGAAGATCTTGGGATCTCCCAGCCCCTCCAGGTGTTGCCCTCTAATCCCTCTTCCCAACCCAGTCCCCAGGTTGGTCTGTGAGAAGAAACAGACATTCAAGAACGGTTGGGGGACACATTCCAAAACGGGGGACAACAGGACCCAGCCCTGAGAGCCAGCAGGGCTTAGCAGGGTGGAGATGCCACAGCCACAAGACCCCGGAGGGAGGGCTCGAGCACCAGAGCCAGAGGCGCCGCCGTGCAGAGCCAGGGACCCTGGGCGTGGCTGCTGGCATCTCTGTTCTCCGGTGCAGGAACGATTCCTGTGCCACCTGGACAGACAGGCCCTGGGGTGGCGGACCCTCGCCCGCACCCAGGGCAGTGCTCGGGGAACCGGGGAGTGAGAGGGCCAACTGCACTGGCCTGGACATGGGAGGGTCCAGACCCACACTGGACGCAGCTGTCCCCTCAAGCTGCATGCCATGTCGCCCACGCCCAGGCTAAGACCCAGCCGCCTGCCCGGTGAGCCCCACGCGGCCGTTACCTGTGCTGCGCTGGCTGCCCGCTTCCAGCCGGTCCTCCGTGGCTTCTCTAACGAGCGGCTGGCGCCTTCGGGACGGGCTGCCAGCAATTTGCCATGGGTTTTGTTTGTGAATTTTGGCCCCGTGCGCCCGTTGGCACCCGGGAGGCGCCAGCCCTACCGCTTGGCCATGGCAGGCGTCCATCTTCCCCTCTGCAGCATCCGCTAGCCTCGCCCTCCTCCTGTCCCCGCGGCGCCAGCTCAGACGGAGCTGGCCAGCCTCTCACAGCTGAGTGCAGCCACGCTTCCTTTTTCCATGTTTTGAACGCACACACGTGCTCTGGCACACGCGCATGCGCACACGCCAGGCCCCCCGCTCCTGACGACACGCAGCCCGTCTGTCGGGAGCACTTCCAGCCGAGGCAGCCCGGCGGTGGGCGGTGGAGACCCAGCCTCTGCACGGCTGCCTCTGCCATCGCCTCTCTCTTACGTCAACCTTGGGGAAGGAGACGGACTCAGAGTCACACATGCTCAGAGCCTCCAGACGGGTCCACGTTGTCCCCGGCCTGGCCTGGCCACAGCGTCCGTCCCGCTGGCGCGCTGCCGCGGTGACTACAGCCACTCCCCGTCCTTCCCTGAGGGATGCTCACTCGCGGAGGGCTGAGCGCGGGCCTCGTGCTGGGCAGCCAGCTGGGCGAGTGCGGGGCAGCCTCCTGGAGCCCACAGAGACCACGGCCCCCGCGGACACAGGTGGGAGGCCAGCAGCTCTCGGGACTCTCCCTGCCCCTCTCGGGGACCTGGTCTGGCCGTCTGGCTGGGTGTCCATTTGGGTCAAAGGTCACCCAAGCCAACCACCTGCCCTCCCCTGAGCGGCTGGCCTCGGCAGGAACCTCTCTGATCTTCCGTCTCTAGGCCTTGCTTTGCTCTTCTCTGTGTGAATTCTTTTCCTACCAATTATTCTAAGCGCTTGACAACCGTAATTGGCTTGAAAACTCCTTGAAGTGCCCCAGGTGGACAAGCAGGAAAAGTCACCACTGGACAGTCCTGCTCTGCGGGGCTGGGGCCCAGCGGCCCCCCTGCGCCACCTGGGCCTGGCCCTACGCACCATGCAGGTGGCTCCGAGGTGACCTCCAGGGCAAGCTCTGACCTCGAGGCCACTGGGTGTCCCTCTCTGGACGGTGAGCCAGGACCGCACTCCTCCATATCCTTCTCACTGCTCTGGAACATTCCGGAAGCTCCTGCAGAGGTACTGCTATCCCCTCCCTTCCTGAGAGGCCAACGTGCCCCCTCCTTAGGGGGTCTTCCCTGGCCATGCCTCTTCTTTTTCAATATTTATTTATTTCGCTGCGCCCGGTCTCAGTTGCAGCACGTGGGATCTTTGTTGTGGTGCGCGGAATATTTAGTCGCGTCATGCGGGATCTAGTTCCCTGACCAGAGATTGAACCTGTGCCCCCTGCATTGGGAGCGCAGAGTCTTAACCACTGGACTGCGAGGGAAGTCCCATGACCATGCCTTTTGTTTTTAAATAAATTTATTGATTTATTTATTTATTTTGGGCTGCATTGGGTCTTCGTTGTTGGCTCTTAGTTGCTGTGCGTGGGTTTTCTCTAGTTGCGGTGATCGGGGGCTACTGTTCGTTGTGTTGTGCAGGCTTCTCACTGTGGTGGCTTCTCTTGTTGCGGAGCACAGGCTCTAGGCACATGGGCTTCAGAAGTTGTGGCACGCGGGCTCAGTAGTTGTGGCTCGCGGGCTCTAGAGCACAGGCTCAGCAGTTGTGGCTCACGGGCTTAGTTGCTCCGCGGCATGTGGGATCTTCCCGGACCAGGGCTCGAACCCATGTCCCCTGCATTGGCAGGCAGATTCTCAACCACTGCGCCACCAGCCAAGCCCCTGACCATGCCTTTTTTTTTTTTTTTTTTGGGGTACGCGGGCTTCTCACTGTTGTGGCCTCTCCTGCCGCAGAGCACAGGCTCCGGACGCACAGGCTCAGCGGCCATGGCTCACGGGCCCAGCCGCTTCGCAGCATGTGGGATCCTCCCGGACAGGGGCACGAACCCGTGTTCCCTGCATCGGCAGGCGGACTCTCAACCACTGCGCCACCAGGGAAGCCCCCGACCATGCCTTTTTAAAGTGTGTTCAAATACACGTAAAGGTCACCATTGGAACCACGTGGGAGAGCAGAGGTCAGTGGCATCCAGCACGTCCACAGGCTGTGTGGCCACCACCTCCGCCTTCCACCTGGGGCCCCTGCTCTGGCTGTCGCATGTGGCTCCGCCCGCACGCGGCTCCTCTCTGTGACGTGCTTCGAGGCTGCTCCAGGCTGTGGCCCGCGGCGAGGCTGCCCGACTCTGGGGGCTGATTTGGCTCCTTCTTCAATGGCCCTGCCTCCTCTTACGCGCCGGTGGCTCCGTCCATGGTGACCGCAGGGTGTGACCGGGTGGGGCCAGACTCGCTTTGACGAGAATGAAGCTTTTTAGTGACTCAGGATGGTGTGGGACAGGAGGATACACAATTCCCCTAAACACAAGCCGGGTGCCCATCTCGGCCGGGCTGGGGGTCACCCTGCCCTGGCCGCCCCGCCCCGTGGACAGGGCCACGCCACCACCCCTACGCTCTAAGCCCTGCTGGGCGCACCCGGGGCTGTGGGGCCCAAGGCCCACAGACACCCGAGCAGCCGCCGCTGCACCCAGTAAGGCGACACTGGCCATCCGGGCGTGGTTGTCGGAGCTGGGCCACGCAGAAGCCGGGGGAGGAGGGCTCCAGCCGTCCTGCTAAAACGCAGCAGTCAGCTGGCTGACCTGAGCTGGGGAGGGCAGGTGTGGCCGAGGGACGATGAACGACCAGGTGTCCACTGTGGGCCTGGACTGGCGTGCCTAGGGCACGGTCAGCGGGAGCGCAGCCCATCAGGAAGGTGGACCCGCAGCCACGGTCTGACTGCCCAGCTGCACCAGGCAGAGTGACTCCAAGCCCTGTCCTCCCGGGGATGCCCGCGTGTACAGCTGCTGGAGGCTCAGCCTCCCCCACCTGCCCAGCCCCACCTTCCCTGGGGCTCCACCTGTCACGCTGATGTATGGGCGGAGCCAGGGGACCCCCAGCTGGGGTCAGCACCCCACTGCCTGTGGGACTCATGCCTCATCCATCACTGGGGGCTGCCGGCAGGCCGGGCGCGGCAGCTGCGCGAGTGCCTAGTGCATGCCTTCGGAGGCTGCCGAGTGGGCGCTAAGTGCCTCTTGCCCCCGGGCCCTCCCCAGCCAGGGCGGGTGGCCGTGCCACACCCACCCCCCTCAGCCCCCGGAACCCTGGCCAGGTGCCACCTGCTGCCGCCTGCTGTGGCAGAGGGGCTTCTGGTGGTCCGGCTGCAGGAGGGGCGTTCCTGGGGGCTGTGCGGGGGGCAGAGCCAGGCGCAAGTGGGCGGCCCCGCAGTGTTGTGCCTTCTGTGACCCTCCGTGCCTCGGCCTCCTGGCGGATACTGCAGGGCTGGTCACAGGCTCCTGAGGCCTCGGCAGAGCAGGTGTAGGTGCGTGTCTGACCGCCTGCGAGTGCTGTGGACCCACGTGAGCACGTGTGCTGCGGGTGGACCCATGGGGCGCGTCTGGGGGTAGGCGAGTGGGAGAGGGGTCCTGAGTCCTCCTTCCACGGCCCCCTTTCCACCATTGGGGCCCCAGGGGTTGGAAGAGATCTCGGGGTCAGCCCTGCAGCTCATTGTGAGTCCTGCGGCCCCCGCGGCCCTCCCAGCTCTGCAGGGCTGACCAGCAGCATGTGGGTGAGACACTGCCCCAAGCGCCTTGGTGCGTCCTGGTCTCTCCCACCCCAGACAGTTCAAGTCGGCCTGACTGTGTGGTCTTGTGTCCATTCCTGTCCTGATTTGCCCTCGACTTGAGGAAACGTCTAGCACAGTAAGTCCTGGAGATGAATGCAATGTGTTCCCTCTCCTTTCCTGCCTTCTCCCTCCGGCCCCTCCGGCCTCCATGCTCTTCCGGGAACCCACGCTGGCTCCTGCCCCAGAACCTTTGCACTTGCTACTCCGTCAGCCTGGAAGACGCTTCCTGCAGGTCTCTGTTCATACGCCAGCTTTGCAGCAACCGCTTCCCAGGGGGAGCCTTCGAGCACTTCTCGCAGGCCCACCCCTACGTGCCTTTTCTCTGAAGTGCTGTAGCTAACGGAGTGCTGTGTTACTGACCCCCAAGAGACCAGCAGCTTGGTGAGGGCAGGTCCACGGTCGGAGAAGGAGCCGCAGGTGCTGGTTGAAGGAAGCAGTGGCGGGAAGGGAGCTCCCCGCCCCTCCCTGCCCATCCATCCATCAGCTGCCCTCTGATGGTGGAGGCCTCTGGTGCCCACTGGGGCTGCCTTGGCGCTGGCCGGGCTGAGGCCCACAGGTTACCCTTCGGGGCCTGCTCTGAGGCCTGCTTGGCGAGCCCCGGCACTGACCAGAGGCGTAGGGCGGGCCTCCAGCGCCAGCTCCTGGGTGGCGGTTACCACCTGGGGTGCTCTCTGTGCGCCAGGCCCCTCAGGTGGTCGTTGCCTGCAGTCACTTCCCCAACAGCCCGGTGATGCCCATACTGCCATCTCCACTTAAAACAGACGAGGAAACCGAGCTGCGGACACAAGGTGCCCGCAACTCAAACCCCGGGGGGCCTGATTACTACACGCCCCACGCCCTGCCTCCGTGGTGGGTGGGGCCACGCGCCCCCAGCTGGGTTGGGTGGGCATTTGCACAAGCGTGCCAGGTCAGGTGCGTTGTGTTGGAGAGCGCGCAGGTTGGCCGGCCTCCGAGGACCACCAGGAGCTGCTTGGCGGTGCCTGCCAGGTTCCGAGGCCTCAGTCCCCCCACCTGGCAGGTGTCCGGCCGCACGTGAGGTCACCGAACTCGGGGAGGGGAGAATGAGCGCCACCCTTTCCGGAGCGGCTCAGCGTGTGATTGTCACCGTGCACGCAAAGGTGGGATCGCCTCTTCTGGAATCTGGCTGTGAGTCTCTCGACCTTATTTTATGCCCGTCGGGAACGTTTTGTGACTTTACCCTGGGCTGGTTCTGCAGTCATGCCGGTGCTGGGAGTTTAAGTTGTTGATTTTCATTAAGAAAGGAGGTGCCGTAGAAGTATTTAGGGGTAAGGAGGCATCATGTCTGCAACGTAATGTAGGAGAGAACGATAAGCAAATGTCATCAAATACTAACAATTGAGGGAACCGGGAAAAAGGTGTGTGGACGTTCTTCCTACGATTCCCCCAAATTTTCTGTCAGTTTGAAATTATTTCAAAATAAAAAGTTACAAAATAACACACAAACACACTCTGCTCCTAGAAGAAGTGATGGATGACAGTGCTATCGAGTGGGTTTTTCTCTTTTGGTGTGTTGATGTGAGGAATTCCAAAAATGGATCTTCTCGTATGGAACTGTCCTTGGATTTCTGAATGAACCATACTTGGTCAGCGTGCAGTGTTCTTTCTTATACTGTGAGATTCAATCTCTAGTATTTGTTGCCAGTGGGTTGCTTTCAAAGCCATAGTAAGAGGTGTCTGTATTTCCTCTTCTTTTTTGTGTTATCTTTGGTTTTGCTATCAGGGTTAAGCTATCCTTGTAAAATAAATTGGGAATCGAGTTTCCTTGAGTGTTTGGAAGAACTTGACTATGAAACCTTCTGAGCCTAGGGCCCTCCTTGGAGTAACTTTCAAATTATTTTTGCAGTTTCTTCTTTGGTTGTTTTTATTGGTTTGTTTGGATTTTCTACTTGTTTTTTATTTTTATTTATTTATTTATTTTGGCTGCGTTGGGTCTCCGTTGCTGCGCAGGGGCTTCTCTCTCGTTGCCGCGAGTGGGGGCTACTCTTCGCTGTGGTGCGTGGGCTTCTCACTGCGGTGGCTTCTCTTGTTGCAGAGCACCGGTTCTAGGCACCCGGGCTTCAGTAGTTGTGGTGCACGGGCTTAGCTGCTCCGCAGCATGTGGGATCTTCCCAGATCAGGGCTCGAACCCGTGTCCCCTGCATTGGCAGGCAGATTCTTAACCACTGTGCCACTAGGGAAGTCCTGGATTTTCTACTTCTTTAGGTCAATTTTGATCACATATATTTCTAGAAAATTATGTATTTCAATAATATTTAGAATATATTAGTATAGGATTATGCCTGTTGTCTTGTAATTTTTAAAGTCTTCTCATTGGTCATTATACCCCCTTTCTTATGCTTCACTCTATGTCCCAGTTTCTTATTTTCTGGATTAGATTAACTAGAAGTTAAGATATTTTATTGTTTGCTTGTTTAATCAAGAAGTATCTCTCAGGACTTCCCTGGTGGTCCAGTGGTTAAGAATCTGCCTGCCAGTGCAGGGGACACAGGTTCGATCCCTGGTCCAGGAAGATCCCACATGCCGCGGAGCAACTAAGCCCGTGTGCCACAACTACTGAGCCTGCGCTCTAGAGCCCGTGAGCCACAACTACTGAGCCCGCGTGCCACAACTACTGAAGCCTGTGCAACTAGAGCCCGCGCTCCACAACAAAAGAAGCCACCGCAAGGAGAAGTCAGCACACCTCAACGAAGAGTAAACCCTGCTCACGGCAACTAGAGAAAACTGCGCACAGCAATGAAGACCCAGTGCAGCCATAAATAAATGAATAAATAAATAAAATTTTAAAAAGTAATAAGATATTTTTTAAAAAAGTATCTCTTGGGGCTTCACTGGTGGTTGAGAGTCCGCCTGCCGCTGCAGGGGACACGGGTTCGTGCCCCGGTCCGGGAAGGTCCCACAGGCCGCAGAGCAGCTGGGCCCATGAGCCATGGCCGCTGAGCCTGTGCGTCCGGAGCCTGTGCTCCGCAACAGGAGAGGCCACAACAGTGAGAGGCCCGCGTACCGCAAAAAAAAAAAAAAAAAAAAGTATCTCTCAGCTGAATCTATCAATATGCATTTTTCTGTCTCCTAATTTATTTTTTTCTGCTTTATCTTTCATTCTTCTACTTTCTTTTTTCTCTATTCCAACTGTTGATTTGAATGCCTTATACCCCACGTTTAACAATGAAAATATTTCAGGCCATGCATATACCTTTTAGTTCAGCTTGAATTGTATGCCATAGGTATAAAAATCCAGGAATTTCATTATGTTATTTTCTAGATACCTTGTAATTACAGTTTTGGTTTTCTTTTTGTTAAAGTAGTCAATTAGGTTATGTTTTAAATTCCAGTTGGGAATTGTAACAAACTTTTAATTATTAACTTTAATGTATTGTGGTTTCTGGATTCTGCCTGGATCGTGTCTGGGTGTCCAACCGTCCTGGTTTTTCTGGCACTGAGGGGCTTCTCAGGACTCAAGTCCTTTGATGCCGGGCAAACCAGCACAAGTTGGTAACCCCAGTCACCGAGGCTTTCTTTGTCACCTAAAGTGTGACTTGTTTTAGCACTTGCTACAAAGGAACTCGAAAAAGGATATATTTCCGGGTGCAGAATTTAAATTTAGATTTACTTAATTAACTTAATAATATTTCTCAGTTCCTCAATATCTATCCATTTGCTAATTTGATTAGTCAAAAACTGAGAGAAGTACGTTAAAGTATGTCACCACTGTTTTGTCTGTCAATTTTTTCAAACAGATTTTGCCTTACGTATTTCATTGCTGTTATTTTTCACATAAAACTTTATCATTGTTGGGCTGCCCTGGTGGCGCAGTGGTTGGGAGTCCGCCTGCCGATGCAGGGGACGCGGGTTCGTGCCCCGGTCCGGGAAGATCCCACATGCCGCGGAGCGGCTGCGCCCGTGAGCCATGGCCTCTGAGCCTGCGCATCCGGAGCCTGTGCTCCGCAGTGGGAGAGGCCACAACAGTGAGAGGCCCGCGTACCACAAAAAAAAAAAAAAAAAAAAGGTTAGCATTGTAAAACTGATAAACCCCTAGCAAGACTGATGAAACTAAAGTGAAAGAAAACTCAAATCACCAATATCAGGAATGAATCGGATACCACCACAGATGCTGTAGCCATTAAAAAGATAATCCAGGGACTTCCCTGGTGGTCCAGTGGTAAAGAATCCACCTTACAATGCAGGGGACGCAGGTTCGATCCCTGCTCAGGGAACTAAGATCCCACATGCCACAACTACTGAGCTCCTGTGCCTCAACTAGAGCCTGCATGCCACAAACTACAGAGCCCATGTGCCCTGGAGCCTGAGCGTCACAACTAGAGAGAAGCCCACGCGCCACAGCGAAGAGCCTGCATGCTTTAATGAAGATCCCACATGCTGCAACTAAGAGCCGACACAGCCAAAAATAAATAAATAAATAAGTAAATCTTAAAAAAAAAAAAAAAAGCAAAGGCAAATAATAAATTTAAAATTAAAAAAAAAGGTAATCCAAGAATACTAGCAAGAACTTTACATGCACACGTTTGCCAACCTGGAAGAAATGGACACCACCAGAACTCACCCAAGGTGAAGCAGGTAATCTGAATAGCCCTGTAACCATTCAGGAAATCAAAATCATAACGTAAAAAGTCCCCAACAATCAATTTCCAAGTCTAGATGTTTCACTGGAAAATTGTATCAAGTATTTAATGAAGAATTAACACCAATCTTTCTCAAACTCTGTCAGCAAATAGAAGAAGAAGGAATACTCTCCCTCATATATTATAAGGCCAGAATTACCTGGTTACCAAAACCAAAGACAGTACAAAAACAAAAGCAAACAAACAAAAAAACTCTACAGACCAATATGTCTCAGGAACTTAGATCCAGAAATCCTCAACGAAATATTAGCAAATCAAATCCAACAATGTATAAAAATAATTAAGCATCATAACCAAATAGAACTTATTCCATAAGCAAGGCTGGTTCAACATTAAAAAATCAATCAACAGGGCTTCCCTGGTGGCGCAGTGGTTGAGAGTCTGCCTGCCGATGCGGGGGACATGGGTTCGTGCCCCAATCCGGGAGGATCACACATGCCGCGGAGTGGCTGGGCCAGTGAGCCATGGCCGCTGAGCCTGTGCGTCCGGAGCCTGTGCTCTGCAACGGGAGAGGCCACGACAGTGAGAGGCCCGCATACCGCAAAAAAAAAAAAAAAAAAAAAAAAAAAAATCAACAGGCTGAAGAAAAGGTTGTGTGATTATATCAGTAGATGCAGAAAAAGCATTTGACACTATCCAACACTCATTCATGATAAAACAACAAAAAACCTCTCAGCAAAACAGGATTAATGGGGGAACTACCTCAATGTGATAAAGGGCATCTGTAAAAACCCTACAATTAAAGTCATACCTAACGGTGAAGAATGAATCTTTTTCTCTGAGACCAAGGACAAGGCAAGGATTCCACTCTTACCAATCTTGTTGAACATAGTACTGGAAGTTCTAGCCAGTGAGATAAGACAAGAAAAAGAAAGGGCATATCGATTAGGAAGGAAGAATGAGAACTGTCCATATTTACAAATGAGATGATTGTCTATGTAAAAAATATTCTACAAAATATAATTAAAACTAATAAGTGAGTTCAGCAGGATGCAAGACCAACATACAAAAATTAATTATATATACCATATATATATAAAAGCTTCACACCTTATATAAAAATTAACTCCAAATCTATCCAGAATAGGCAAATCCACAGAGACAGAAAGTGGGTTTGTGGCTGCCAGGGACTGGTGGGGGGCGGGGGGAGGAGGGAACGGGGAGTGACTGCTGAGTGGGTACGGAGTTTACGTTTGGGGCGTGGAGAAAGAACTGGTTGGTGGTGACGGTGGCAGAACATTGTGAATGGATTTAACGCCACTGACTTGTGTGCTTGAATATGGTAAATTTTATATTATGTGCACTTTTCCAGAATAAAAAAAAATGCCCAAAATGGATCACAGACTTAAATGTAAAATTATAAAACTTGTAGAAGAAAACATGGGAGAAAATCTCTTAGGGCCTACATGAGAGTTTTTGCTCTTAGAGTTGCCACCGAAAGCACAGTCTGTAAATGGAAAAAATTGATAAGTTGAACCTCATCAAAATTAAAAGTTTTCCCTCTATGAAATACCTTGTTAAGAGGATGGAAGGACAAGCTTCACACTGGACAAGATATTTGCAAACCACAGCTCTGACAAAGCACTAGTACGTAGGACATACAGACAACGTTGAAAACTCAACACTACGAACACAATCCAATTAGAAAGTGGGAAAAAGACATGAACAGACATTTCGCCGAAGAGAAGATGGCAAATAAGCACATGAGAAGATGTTCAAATCGTTAGTCTTAGGGAAATGAAAATTAGAACCACTGCACACATGTGTATATCACGTATATATCAGAATGGTTAAAATAAATAGCGGCCACACCAAACACTGGTGAGGATGCAGAAAACCTTCCTCTCTCAGATGTTGCTGCTGGGAGCAGACACAGTGCCGCCTCTCAGGAGGGCAGTTTGGCAGTCCGCTGTGAAACAATGAAATGAAACATGCGGCTTCCACACGACCCAGCAACTGCACTCTCCAGCGTTTATACCAGAGAAATGAAGACTTACATTCACACTAAAACCTGTACGTGAATATTCACAGCAGCTCTATTTGCAACAGCCAAAAACAGAACAGTCCCGATGTCCACCCGCAGGTGCATGGTTAAACCAACCGCGGTACGTCCACACCAAGGAACGCCACCTGGCAAGGAAAGTAACAAACTACGGGTGCACGCAGCACCGCGGATGGATGCTGAGGGCGTCCCCAAAGGTTACGTACTGCAGGGTCCGTTGGTGCCTCATCACTGAAATGACAGACAGTGGAGAGCAGACTCACGGTTGCCAGGGGTCATGGAGAAAGTGGGGGAGGGAGGGAGCCTACAAAGGGCAACAGGAGGAGCCCCCGCTGGGGTGGGGATGTTCTGGGTCCTGAGTGCATTGATGCCCTCATCCCAGTTGTGACGTTTTACCGTAGTTTTGCATGTTGGGATAAAGGCCACACAGGGTCTCTGTGTCATTTCTTACAGCTGCACGTGAATCTACAATGATCTCAAAAACAAAAATGTTCATTTAGGTAAAAAATGGCCTTAAGGACTAGAGAACCTCGAGAACAGTCCATTTGCGATGGTTTGGGGACTCTGCCATCAGGACTGTCAAACACAGGTGTGTGGTCCATGCAGCTCATTTGTCCATTTGATAGATATCGGTGAGCACCTTTGAAAGGGTTACTGTTGCAGATTATACGCTTCACCAATAAGAAGCGGTCTCTCTTATCCTACGCGTGGAATTCCACTCTTAACACTGGAACTTTTATCTCCTGTGCTCTGCACTTCCTGGCCTGTCTTGTCTCACTTAAATTTTAACCTTTCTGATTTCCTTTCTGTTTTTTTCATCTAAATATTTATTTATTTATTTATTTTGGCTGCGCCGGGTCTTAGTTGCGGCATACAGGGTCTTTAGTTGCAGCATGCAGGATCGTTTTGGGTTTTTTTTTTTTTTTTTTTTTTTTTTTTGCGGTACGCGGGCCTCTCACTGCTGTGGCCTCTCCCGTTGCAGAGCACAGGCTCCGGACGCGCAGGCTCAGCAGCCATGGCTCACGGGCCCAGCCGCTCCGCGGCATGTGGGATCCTCCCGGACCGGGGCACGAACCCGCATCCCCTGCATCGGCAGGCGGACTCTCAACCACTGCGCCACCAGGGAAGCCCATGTATCCTGTTTTCTTAACCACATCTTAATGGTTGTTTGGATTTGCCTCTAAGTGTAGATTTTGTCTGTCTTCAGCTATCCCGCTTCCTTATTCCTATGGGTACAACCTCTCGTTGGACTGTGGTCACCTGGGGCGTAATCTCAGAGCTTTTGCATAAGTGGGAAAGTCTTCCTGCTGCTGCCACACAGGATAACACCTTGGTTTTACATAAAATCTTGGACCAGAATCATTTTCTCTCAGAGCTCTCAGAGTGTACTGCCTAGTCTCAGAATTTATTATTTTAAGGAAGTGATGAATTTAATGTAAATTTCTTCTTCCTGGAAGTTAATATAATTATTTCTTTAGTCTCCAGATTGAAAATATTTTTTCCTCTGAGAATCATCTAAGGTTTTTTTCCTTTCGTTAATTTCAGCAGCTGCAACATGAGGGGTTTCACCTTGATGGGAAGTTTCCCCTGTCACGTGACAGACTCGCTTCTGCCCCTGCTCTTGACCCTTTCCGGGATGGCAGCCCCCCCACCCCCCACCCCGGACCTGCCCACCACCCGAGCTCCTCCATCCCCTCCCTCACCGTTCTCCTGGCATCCCAGTTGCCAGGGGGGCCTTTGCTGTCCATTTTTTAAACAGCTTTACTGAGACATAAGTGACACAGGATAGACTTCACATATTTAAAATGTGCGATTTAAGTTTTGACGTTTGCATTCAGTCATGAAACCATCACCACAACCAAGATACCAAACATGCCCGTCACCCACCAAGCTTCCTGTGCACCTTTGGGGCCCCTCCCCCCACCTCCGGGGCGGGGGGAGAGGAAGCTGTGGAGGGGACGAGGAGAGAGTCCTGGGAGTCCAGGGCACAGAGTCCAGGGTCCCGGGAGTCCATCCCCAGAGATGGGCACCACGGGGGGTGCCGTGGACACAGCCAGGTGGGACGAGCAGGACAAACGTGGCCCCTGTGTGTGGTCGTTGGGCCCACAATGACCGAGTGGCCCCAGGAAGTCCAGGGAAGGAGTGAGCCTGCTGGAAGCTAGAGAGAGGGAGGGTCCGGAGGGCTCTGCAGGAAGGCACGGCCCCTGGGCGACCAAGGTGTCCAGCTCTTCCCACCAGGCCCCTAAGTGGGCCCTGGGCAGGGTGGGTCTCAGCTGCGCAGGTGATCACTGGAGTCCAAGACCTGCCGCCTGCTGGCTGCATGTGTTCCTCTCTGAACCTCAGTCTCTTCATCTGCGGGCTGGGAATGGAGGTCCCTAACACAGCTGGTCCATCTGAGATGCCCCTGTGCTAGTTCTTTTTCCTTCACTGCCCTGAACAGGCTTCATTTCAGGGGCATGGGAAGCTGTCCCTTCTCTCCCTGCAAGAGTGAACAGCCTCTTGGGGAGGCCACATGGTGATTCGAGGAGAAAACATTTATTAAGCAAGCATCCCCTCTGTGCCCATTACATCTGACCCTCTGAGCTTTACAGACCTTCGAGTGTCAGTGCCATGCAGTGTCACCAGTGTTATTCCTAAGACACCTACTCAGAGCCCTTTCAGTGGCACCCTTTGCCAAGATCCCGCTGGCCTCTGCAGGGTTGGGGTCCCAAGGCCTGGGCGAGTTGACCTCTGGGTGGACGCTCAGCTCTGGGCGCCCCTGATCCTCTGGGAACAGCAAAGTCACAGCCTGGCCCAGGGGCCCCACCACTGCCCCCGGCGAGTGCAGGACCAAGGCAGCCAGCCTACAGGGAGCCTGGCCGCTGCTGCCCCTCCCTGGTGACCGAGAGAGGGTGAAAGCTTGTCCTCGTCCCCTGCAGATCTCTGGCCACACCTGGCTAGGACACAGCTTCCCTCTCACACAAGGGTTTCCCTCGGGCTGGTGAGGCCCTCCTTCCAGGGGCCAGGAGGGCCTAGAGGATGCAGGAGTTTGCAGGAGTTACCCTGAAGAGCCCGGAGGTGGCCAAGGCCGAGACCGGTGAGAGGGCTCACTTCAGGCCAGGTTGCTCGGCCACTGCTTCTGGAAATTTCCATGAACTTGACGGCCTGTTCAGATGAGCCATTTGCCTTTCTGATCACACACTGAGCCTGCCCAGTGGTCCGAGGAGGGTGTCCCAGGCCCAGGGCCTCGTTTGGAGGCCCCGGCCGCCCCTCCCCCAGTACGGCCGTCCTGCAGCTCGTCCGGGCCCTGGGGAGTGACCACCTGTGCGGCCGCAGCCCAGGCCTGTGAGAGCAGAGAGCGGTCCCCCGGCCCACGTGCTGGCAGCCGCTCCATCAGGCGTGGTGCGCTCCGAGGCCTGCGGCCCAGCTGCACCTGAGCGGATGCGGACTCTGCGTGGGCGCAGCGATGTTCCGCCCGCCGCGCCCCGCCCACCGGGACTGGGAAGTGAAATTGCTGGGCGGATGGGCGAGGGGTGGGAGGGTCCACGGGCGGGGTTGTCAAGGGCAGCGTGGGGGCTGGTCTTCTGCCCAGGCACCGGGGTGGGCGCTGGTGTCCTCGGCACGGGATCTGGAGGCTCGGACCTGCCAAGAGACCCACATGCCACTGACCGCCTGCTCGCCGGCCAGGAGGAAGAGGTGACTCTGCAGCCGGATCGGTGGCGCCCGTGCACGAGCGTCCCCTGCCGGTCGGGCATCTTGCGTGGTGGGTCTAAGGGAGAGGGTCCACCTGGCCAGACGCCTACCTCAGTACGCAGCGCCCAGCACGTGTCGCTCATCACAGCCCTGCAGCGGCGTCATTCCCCCACCTCTTCTGCAGATGAGGGAACAGAGGCTCAGAGCCGGGGCCAGCTACCTCGCTGTGCGGCCCACAGAAATGAACATTCGGGCACTTATTTAAAAAGTATGAAGCATTTCAGGACGTTGACGGCCGAGCATTAACCAAGGGCGGGCGCCACTGAGCCTTGCGGAGCCCTCAGCGCCCAGGGGCGAGACCCACTGCCAGGGACTCCCAGGCCAAACTGGAAGGGTCTGAAGTGGCCCAGTCCAGACATTGTCAGACTGGGTTCCCTGGAGAAGCAGGTTCCGTGGGCCTCGCAGAGGCTGCCCTGGGGGGTGGCCAAGCAAAACCCCCAGGCTCCCCCACCCGACCCCCAGGAACTGCAATTCTAGTTTACATACTCGTGGTCAATATCATTTGGAATAAGTGAATATTGAGGCTCCATGCTTAAAAAAATTTTTTTTTGAAGGAAAGAAGGTTCAAAGAGTTATATGTGTTGAAAATGCAAACCATGGGTTTCATCCAACCCCGTATTTCAACATAAGGGAAACAGGCCCCAAGAGCAAGTGGGAGCTCCTGCGGAGTCCACGTCCCCCGCCTGTCACTCAGAGCCTGGCTGGACAGGCTTGGAGCTGGTCCCGGAGTCGGGTTCGGGCGGCTCCCTGCAGGCCGGGGGCTCTTCAGGACTCACCGTCCGGCTCACAGCTGCAGCCCCTGACACCGGTCGTCCTTTGTGGCACTTCTACGTCTGCACGTGGGACTGCTGATCAAGGTCCCCTCCAGTGGGAGGGGACTGTCACTGTGTCTCGAGGTGCTTGTCACATTTAGGGGAGCAGGACCCGTGTGTGGAATCGCCCGGGTCGGGGAGGGGCAGGTGACAGGAGTCCAGCCTGTCCCTCACACCTGGCCTCTGACAACGTACCCGCCAGCCAAGAACCAACAGCAGTGACAGTGGAGGGGGCATGGCCAGGTGCAGACCAGGAGGTAAGTGGAGGCGAGGGCAAAAGGAGGGCACACCCTACCAAAGAGATCAAACTTTACAGATGTCATCGTGTGCTGGCCAAGTAGCGGGTGTGGCCCGATCTGCAGCTCAGGACTGCCCCCGCCTTGGAGGCCCTCCTTCCGCTGCACGGGGACATGGGCATACCCCACCCACCTCTTTGCTGCCATCAGCAGATATCTGCTGGGCAGCTGTGGGCACCTGCCCTGAGGGTCTAAGCTTGGATCCCGCTCTGCCATGGGCTTGCTGTGCGCCCCTGGGCAAGCTGCTGGACCCCTCTGAGCCTCCATGTCCACACCTGTAAAATGGGGGCAGCGTGCTCAGTGAAGGCAAGTGGGTCACCCGTGTGAAAGGCTGGCCCAGGGGAGTCTCATTCAAGGGGCATTTTGTTTTGTTTTTCGGGAGGAAGTGTCTCTCCATGAGCCTTGTGGCTAAAGCAAGGTGAGGAGCTGGTCAGGGGACAGCCTCTGGGGGAGCCCTGGGGACTGACCAGGCCATGCTAATGATGGCAAAGCAGTGCCCAGGCCCTGGAACTGCAGCTGCCGTGGAGGCTGTCACCTGGTGTGCATCCCCAGTGCCAGGGGGCCTGGCCACGCTGCTGCGGCACCATCCAGGCAGACGTGGAAGGCAGCCGCCCAGCACGGACCCACAGCTGTGGCTCTTGTTTGCAGAGTGTGTTGCCCGGAGCCCTGCTCCCGCTCGCCCTGGGCTGGAGGCTGAGCGTTAACGGGCAGCTCAGCCCTTACCCGCCCTGTCCTCTACTAGGGCTGCCAGGCCACCTCCCACACGGGGGTCGGCAGCTGCTCACACAGCCCAACGTGCTGGCCAGTGAGGGGCGGCCACCGAGTTCCAGGAACGTGGGCGACCCAGGGAGGGGTCTGGGTGGCCCAGTTCCAAAACTGAGCTCGTGCAGGGCTCTCAGCACAGCTGGTGCACTCGAGAAGTCCCGATGCCCAGCCCAGCCAGAGCAGCCCCATGAGAACCCTTGTCACCAAGCGCCCAGGCTCACTGACAGGCACTCAGAGCTGAGAATCACCAACAGGAAGACAGGAAGGGGCACAAGCAAGTCCCGCCCTGGCCAGCCCCAGGGTGGTCTCCCAGCTGCACCACCCACCAGCTCCAAGGCTTTGGCAGATCTGTGCCTTCCCCAGTCCTCAGTTTCCCCATCTGTAAAATAGGGGTAGGAGTACTTCCACCCTCCTAGGTCCTTGAGAAGATCAGATGAGAAGACGGCCACCCAATATGTGCTATGGTGTCACTGGCAGAGGTCAGGCGCTTTGATCCTCAGAGGCACCTGGGAATGGAGGTGTTGTTACTGCCACTTATGGGAGAGGGGACAGCACGGAGGTTTAGCAGTTCACCTGAAGCCATGCAGCTAGTAGAAAAGGGAGCTGGAGATTCAACTAGGATGGTGACGGTAATGGTGACAGTGGTGGTGATAATGGTGGTGATGGTGGTGGTGATGACGGTGATGGTGGTGATGGTGGTGATGGTGATGGTGGGGGTGGTGATGGTGGTGATGGTGGTGGCGGTGATGGTGATGGTGGTGGTGGTGGTGGTGATGGTGGGGGTGGTGATGGTGGTGATGGTGGTGGCGGTGATGGTGATGGTGGTGGTGGTGGTGGTGATGGTGGTGATGGTGATGGTGATGGTGATGGTGGGGGTGGTGATGGTGGTGATAGTGGTGATGGTGATGGTGATGGTGATGGTGGGGGTGGTGATGGTGGTGATGGTGATGGTGATGGTGATGGTGGGGGTGGTGATGGTGGTGATGGTGGTGGTGGTGATGGTGGTGGTGGCGATGATGGTGGTGGTGATGGTGATGGTGGTGATGGTGGTGATGGTGATGGTGATGGTGGGGGGTGATTATGGTGGCGATGGTGGTGGTCGTGGTGATGGTGGTGGTGGTGGTGGTGGTGGTGATGGTGGTGATGGTGGTGATGGTGATGGTGGTGGTGGCGATGGTGGTGGTGATGGTGATGGTGGGGGTGGTGATGGTGGTGATGGTGGTGATGGTGATGGTGGTGGTGGTGATGGTGGTGATGGTGGTGGTAGTGGTGGTGGTGGTGGTGATGGTGATGGTGGTGATGGTGGTGGTAGTGGTGGTGGTGGTGGTGATGGCGGTGATGGTGATGGTGATGGTGGGGGGTGATTATGGTGGCGATGGTGGTGGTGGTGGTGGTGGTGGTGGTGATGGTGGGGGTGGTGATGGTGGTGATGGTGATGGTGATGGTGGTGGCGATGATGGTGGTGGTGATGGTGATGGTGGTGGTGGTGGGGGTGGTGATGGTGGCGATGGTGGTGGTGGTGGTGATGGTGATGGTGGTGGTGGTGGTGGTGGTGGTGGTGATGGTGATGGTGGTGATGGTGGTGATGGTGGTGATGGTGATGGTGGTGGTGGTGGTGATGGTGATGGTGGTGGTGGTGGTGGTGGTGGTGATGGTGGTGATGGTGGGGGTGGTGATGGTCATGGTGGGGGTGATGGTGATGGTGGTGGTGATGGTGACGGTGGTGATGGTGGTGGTGATGGTGGCGGTGGTGATGGTGGGGGGTGATTATGGTGGTGATGGTGGTGGTCGTGGTGATGGTGATGGTGGTGGTGGTGGTGGTGATGGTGGTGATGGTGGGGGTGATGGTGGTGGCGATGATGGTGGTGGTGATGGTGATGGTGGTGGTGGTGGGGGTGGTGATGGTGGCGATGGTGGTGGTGGTGGTGGTGGTGGTGGTGGTGGTGGTGGTGGTGATGGTGATGGTGGTGATGGTGGTGATGGTGGTGATGGTGGTGGTGGTGGTGATGGTGATGATGGTGGTGGTGGTGGTGGTGGTGATGGTGGTGATGGTGGGGGTGGTGATGGTCACGGTGGGGGTGATGGTGATGGTGGTGGTGATGGTGACGGTGGTGATGGTGGTGGTGATGGTGGCGGTGGTGATGGTGGGGGGTGATTATGGTGGTGATGGTGGTGGTCGTGGTGATGGTGATGGTGGTGGTGGTGATGGCAGTGGTGATGGTGATGCTGGTGGTGCTGGTGGTGCTGGTGGTGATGGTGATGGTGGGGGGTGATTATGGTGGTGATGGTGGTGGTGGAGGTGTGGTGATCGTGGTGATAGTGATGGTGGTGGCGGTGGTGGTGGTGATGCTGGTGGTGGTGACGGTGGTGGTGGTGATATCTAACACTGAGATGGTGCGCACTGCACGCCAGGCACTGCTCTAGCGGTTTATACACACTAACTCTTTTAATTCTCACAATTGGCCAGTGATCATTTCCAGTTTACAGATGAGGATAGGCAGGCATGAAGAGAGGGAGGGAGTAACTTCCTTAAAGCTCCACAGCCAGGTAGTGGCAGAGCAGGGATTCAGAGCGACAGAGTTGGTTGGAGTCTGTGCCCCTAGCTGCCCCGTGAAGCCATCCTGCCTCCCACAAAGGTACCTGGTGAGATGGGCATAGGGCTGAGCCCGGAGGAGAGAGTGAGACGCCCATGGAGGGCCTGCGGTTGTGCAGGAGGCAAGGTTTGAGCTGTGTCTTGAAGGACGCGTGTAGGGGCCAGGTGGGAGGGTCTGACTGGTACGGGGCGGGGCGGGGGATCTCTGACCGACTGTCACGGATGGAGTCCTGCTCCAGGGAGCTGCAGCGCCCCCTCCGCAACTTGTCCCGCTGACCCATGAGGTTCCCTCCTGGGTTTGGGCCTTAGGGCCTCTCTGCCTCAACTCTCCCATCTACCAAGAGTCTTGTCTTCAGGACTGAGCAGGGCTACACCTGGTGCCAGATGCGCCAGATGCTACAGGACTCGGGGCGGAAAGCTGGGCCTTCTGAGGGGACACGGCCGGCTGGTGGGAGAGGGGCCCTCGGTCAGAAGCAGGGGCAGGGCCTGGAGCCCCTGCCTCGCCAAAGCCCTCGCTTGCCGCCTCCGCCCCGCATCGCTACTGCTCCCCCGGCCGCGTCGCAGGACGTGGCCAGGAAAGTCCAGACTTGGGAACGCCCAGACTCAGGCAAGCTGCACACCAACCCCGCCGTGGCTCCTTTCCTGGATGTACCCCTGCATGCGGCAGACAGCGCTGGCTGTCCCTCTGTCCCTCACCAACGGGACCCAGACCTGCCCCCCTGGAGTGACCTGCCCTGGCTCAGGTGACAGTGTGGCCACCGGCCCACCTGGCTGCTGGCAGGACTGGGGGGCGGCAAGGCCTGGGGTGTCCACCGGGGGCTTCTGTCTCTCTGCTTCTGCAGGGAACAGTCCGGGGAGACCAGCTGCCCCGGGTGGAGGGCGGGACAGTCTCCCGGCTCTTGCCTCTTAGACCAGTGAGTCAGGCGTTCAGCTACTTGCACCCATGGTCACTCACTTCCTTGTGAGTGAGTGCCATCACTTTCTTGTCCTGAGGACCAGCTGGGACAGGAGTGGGACACCTATGCCATCTGCTCTGGGAGGCTGCGCCCTGCTGGCTTCTTCCTGGAGCTCCTCTTCTCCAGTGTGTCTCTGCTTGAGAGACAGAAGGAAAGACAGAAACGATGTTTGTCAGCCAAGCCTGCCTCTTCAGATGTTCTCATTCGATCCTCCCACCGCTGTGAGGCTGGTACCGTCACCGGACCCATTTCACAGTTGAGCAGACTGAGGCTCAGTAAGGCATCAGCGGTGAGTGATGGAGCCGGGACCCCAGCACTTGTGTTTCTCCTCTGCTGCCCCTCCCAGTTCCTGGGGCTGCTTTCCCTTCTCTGGACCCCAAGGGAGTCTGGGGCCCCGGCTGCGGCTACTCCTGTCCAGCAGGGCTCCCTCCCTCCCTTCCCCCACCCGCAGGGCCTGTCTGTGCTTGAGTACATTGGTACCCGTGTGTCTCCCCATGCTTCCCTTACGAAGAGCGTCCACTGCCCGTCACTCACCACGTGTGGCCCCCACCCCCGCTCCGCTTCTTCCACTGTAAAAGCTCCTTCCGTGGGCTTGAGAGGTCTGCACTGGGCAGTTTTGTGGCATTGCTTGGCCCTTGCTGACCCCGAGACAGAGCTCAGTGAGTTACTGTTGTCACCACCGTTACTGTCACATCGTTGTCACCTTGCCTCGCCTTGCTTCTGCAGGCCCCCGAGGGCCCAGTCCATAGTGCCCTGGACCGAAGGCCTCCTGGGCCAAGAATCGGCCTGACCCTGTGGCCTCTCCCAAGCGCAGGTGCCCCGGGGGGCAGCTTCCGTCTGAGGGGACAGGACAGGGTCCTGGAGAGGAACCTGGGCCCACCTCCTGCTCTGCAGGCCGGGAGACACAGGCACCGAGGGGCCGGTGGGGTGGCGGGAAGGGGCATGAGGACAGGACGGCTGTGCTGCAGACTGGCTGGCACCGAGCCCACTCAGGAACGCCCGGGGTAGGGGGCCCAGGCCGCTCAGCTGTCATTCTGATTAAACCCAGACGTCCCTCCTACCGGTGCAGATGTGCCCTGGGAGCATTTAAATGAAAAGCGCAAGGATCGGAGAAGAGTTCCTGGAAACCTGCTTCGTGGGGAGAGGGGGAAGGGGAGAGCGGGCTGTGGAGCCCCACGCTGCTCGCCCATGGCCAGTGGCCCCTGTGCAGCGAGGGCCCTCCAGCCTCTGCCTTCTGGGAATGGGCCCAGGCCACCTTGCCCCGCCCCAGGCTGCCTGGGTGATGCCTGGGTGGAGGCCGACCCCTGTCTTCTGAGGACTCTGCCCTGGGTCTGGAAGTGGGGCGTTGAGCCCAAAGTGACCTGAATTCGAATATCATTCCGACAGAGAACAGCAGAAGAGACCAGGAGCGGAGGCCGAGTCCAGGCCCCAGGATGGGGACGGGAGACCAGGCCCCAGCAGGAGCGGCCGAACTGCCGAACGGACTACGCGGCGAGCGCACCTGTTTTTCTCAGGGCCTGCGCTCCCTGAGGGGAGGGGCGGGGCCAGGCCTAGGGGCGGGGCCTGGGTGGGAGGGGCCGGGCCTGCCGCCGAGGCTGGGCTCAGTGGACCTCCTGCTCCAAGCCGATGCGGACGTGAGCCGAGCAGGACCCCTCCAGGGCCAGCTGCTGGGTTCAGACTATGGCAGAGCTGGGCCCTGGACAGGTCCAGAACCTTGCCAGGCCTCTGGTTTTCCCGACAGTAAGCTGCTCTGAGGAGCTGGGGCGAGCCTGGAGCCCAAGCGACACACCAGCTCCCCAGCCCCATGGCTCTGCCCTGGGCAACCCAAGATCTTGCTGGACCTGGGGGCACCGTGGCCTCGTGGACGAATCCCTCGGCTGTCAGCCTCAGGCACGATCTCTCAGCTCATGATTGACGGCGGGAGAAAGGCCCCCGCAGGCGTCCACGTGCGTTGTCTGGGTCACCTGCCTCACTTCCTCCCCGCTCCGTCCTCCATAGGCTCCCAGCACCACTCACCTTGCTGCCACCTGCCACCTCCGTCCCTGCAGGTTCCCGGGCTCCACACCCTACTGGAGAAAGGGCTGGGCGCTGTGCACCCTGACGGCTCGCGTACCCTCTCTGATCTGAGCCCAGGGTGATTTTCCCTACAAAATGGGGGAAATAGGACATCTCCTGTTAAAAGACAGGACCTAAGGACGATCCCACCTGTGGGCCTGGCTTGTGGCCTTGGTGCCCTGTCCTCAGGGGCCCAACGCTGCAGGAGGAAAGGCTCCAGGACAACTGAGGATGGAGCCGACTGGCTGGAAGCCTACCTCGCAGGCTCCCGCACACCCACGTTCCGGCCAGCGGAGTCCTTCGGCTTCCCAGGACTCCTGGCTCACGCCTTTCTGTGCTGAGGCCTTCGGGAGACGTCTGATGGATCACAGGTGAGAGAAGGCAGAGGACAGGGGGCCAGCGAGGCTCTGCACAGCCTGCCCCTTGCACCTGGGCTTGGGATCAGGGCCTGCACTGAGCTGCTCAAGTCCAGCTGGCTCCTGAGGGGTCTTGGGCTCCTTGACAGCCTTAAAAATCATCAGGGGCCCCAAAAAGCTTTACTTTATGTGGCACTAGCTATCGATACATACATACTATATTAAAAATTAAAAAGTTAAATCTTTACTTATCAATTTACTAAAAATCACCATAAATAAATGTAACATAAATTACATTTTAATGAAAATAACTATATTTTCAAAAACACATATATACACTACCAAACGTAAGGTAGATAGCTAGTGGGAAGCAGCCGCATAGCACAGGGAGATCAGGTCGATGCTTTGTGACTGCCAGGAGGGGTGGGATAGGGAGGGTGGGAGGGAGGGAGACGCAAGAGGGAGGAGATATGGGGATATATGTATATGTATAACTGATTCACTTTGTTATAAAGCAGAAACTAACAAAAAAAATCTAACTCTGTCATTTACTAGATGTGTAACTGTAGAAAAATTAGTCACTTTGCTTCATTAATAAAATATAGTAATAACTTAAAAAAAAACCACTTAACATAGTATCTAGCCCTTAATAAACATCATCTTTGTTATTATTAAAAAAACAATTCTAGACACTTTTACATTTATTTTAAATTATTGTTATATATTTTTATATTTGTATTTATTATTATGTATTTTTCACTATTGTACATTGTTGGCGTTATCTTACATTTCTGCACATTTCTGTAATGCCTGGCTTAACAGGAGACAGCTGGATTCTCACATCTGCTTCTGCATTCAGTCTCTGTGATACACTGTCCTGGTTGAAATATGTGAAGAAGATTCGGCCTCACACAGGTATGTGGTGTGGAGTATTTTATTAACAGAGAATGTTGGATGTTTTTTTCTTTGATACTACTCAACAAGTAGTATTTTCTTAAAGGTTAGCTGTAAGGTGGAGTCTGACACCAAATCAGTGACCCTTTTCTACTCCGTTCCATGAAAATCCTCTGGTGTGTTTTGCACTCTGAGTGGATCATTCCCCGAGGAATGATTTCATAACATCCCACGTGGGTCATTGGAAAATATTGGTTCATTGAGTTATGCATCCAAATATTGACACTTTTTTATGTAAAAGTTCACATTTATTAATATTATCCCTGCTCTCAGAAATGTCCTTAAGTGTTGGAAAGCTGTTAAGATTAAAGAAGTAGCACAATTTTTCCAAAATTAGAATTTTCTCTTGTGAGTTCAAATGTTACCTTTTTTCTTCCTGGTAAATGTCTTATTTTTTCCAGTAATAATTATTTTTCTTTAAATTGGAGTAGAGTTGATTTACAATGTTGTGTTAGTGTCAGGTGTGCAGCACAGTGGTTCAGCTCCATACATATATATATATATATATATGTACATACCTCTATCTATCTATCTCTGTATAGATATTTTTTTCAAATTCTTTTCCATTATGTTACACTATAGTGAACACAGTGCCCTGTGCTATACAGTAGGTACTCGTTGGTTGTCTATTTCATACATAGTATTGTGTGTGTGTTAAACCGAGCCTCCTGATTTACCCCTCCCCCACTTTTCCCTTTGGTAACCATGTTTGTTTTCGACGTTTATGAGTCTATTTCTGTTTTGTAAGTAAGTTCATTTGTCTCATTTTTTTAGATTCCACATATAACTGCTATCGTATGGTACTTGTCTTTCTCTCTCTGACGCACTTCACTCAGTGTGATAATCTGTAGGTCCATCCGTGTGCTATCGTATGGTACTTGTCTTTCTCTCTCTGACGCACTTCACTCAGTGTGGTAATCTCTAGGTCCATCCGTGTTGCTGCACGTAGTATCATTTCATTCTTTTTTATGGCTGAGTAATGTTCCACGGTGTATATATATATATGCACACCACACCTTCTTTATCCGTTCCTCTGTTAATGGCGCTTAGGTTGTGTCCATGTCTTGTCAACAGTGCTGCAATGAACGCGCTGGGCGCGTGTATCTTTTTGAAGTATGGTTTTCTCCAGATACACGCACAGGAGTGGGATGGCAGGACAAACTGCTACCATTTACACAGATACCGTCAGGTGTTTTTCTTGAACTGGCAGATTTACTTCATTCATTTTCAGGGAACTGTCTGCAGATGCCCAAGTCTGGGTGACGACGGGCCATCTGTGTCATTCTTTCCCATTAAAAAGGTGTCCCGAGAGAAGCTTCCCTGAGACCACCCTGTGCTCGGTCAGGGTGCTCCAGAGAGACAGACCAGTAGGGTACATATAGATACGTGAGAAGAGATTTGTTATGGGAAGTAACAACGTGGCCACGGAGGCCGAGGAGTCCCGCCATGCGCCGTCTGCAAGGGTGATTCAGTCCAAAGCAACATCTGAGAGCCGGAAGCCCCAACGTCCAGGGGCAGCAAGATGGATGTCCAGCTGAAGGAGAGAGAGAATTCGACCTTCCTCCCCTTTTTGTCCATTTGGGCCCCCAGCATATTGGACGACGGCCGCCCACCTTGGTGACGGTGATCTTCACTCGACTCCAACGCTAATCTCTTCCAGAAACACCTTCACAGACACACCCGGAAATAATGTGCTACCAGCCACCTGGGCCTCCCTGAACCCAGTCAGGGTGACACATAAAATCAAACCCCAGAGCAAGACAAGTGGCTTATGTGTACTTCCCACTTTGCCACAGAAGACATTAGAAAGACGATTACTCTGGGGTTGGGATTTAACACCACTGGTATTCGTTGCTGCCTCGTTGAGGACAGCCGCGGGGAAGCCGTGTTGCTCTGACCATGAGCGTGAGCCGTGAGCACAGTCCGGGCTGAGGCCATAGTGCAAAGGTCACCTTGTGACAAAGGCAGATGGCTGCAGTGTCGTTATGCAGCGGGTCTGACCTCACAGACCCCGGAAGGGCTGGGGCCCTGGGGCGTAGACTGTGGGCTGGCGCAGGGGACCCAGTTCAAGCTCCCAGGGGGAACACTCACGCCCGCCCCCTTACCCCACTGCCTCCTCGTGTAACGCAGTGTCCACCTGCCCCAGCCAGGGGCCTCCCCACTTCCAAGTCCTGGCTATCTGAGGACTCTCCCTTCCTCGCTCACTTGCTCTGGTCTTGGGTGCCGGTTTTGAACCCCAGCTGTGTGGCGAAGCCCCTGGAGTGTGGTGACCTAGCTCTCCCTCTTCACCTTTTCCTCCCTAACCAGTGCTCAACAAAGACTCTGATTAGCTGACTGCTTCGTCATGAGTCTATCCCTCCTCCCACTCCCACCTTCCTCTGGCACCTGCAGTGTGAAAACCCAAACTCAACATGATCAGAGAGGAAGGAGAATCCTAGGCTCACCCAAGCAGAAGTCTGGAGGCAGGAGGGCACCACATGTAAGCGCAGTGGCTCTGGATATCACCCTGGACTCAGGCTCTGTCTGCCTGGCATCCCACTGGCTCACTCTCAGGACGGCACTCCTCATGGTACAAGATGGCCGTGGCAATTCCAGACATCACACACACACACAGCGTCCACCATGAAAAAAGAGGGGCTGCTGCTTCCAACGCATCTTGTTTCCTTCGCGAGGAGAACCTGCCCAGACTTGCCCTCACGTCCTTGGGCCAGAATCTCTGGCAAGGGGATGAGACCCCTGTGGCTGGTTTAGGCCAATCGTGATCTGCCCTCTGGGGCTGGAGGTCTGGGACCCACCTCTCTTCCCCACATGGCTCGCGGGGAAATTGGGAACATGAACAAACTCAGGGTTCAGAGGGAAGAAGGGAGGTCGAGTGGAAACGTTTGTCAAACAGCAGAGACAGAGCTGGATCCTGGGTTTGGGAGAAAAAGGATCAGTTGCAGCAGCAGCCTGACAACCGTTCCTTCCAGCCCCAGGCACCCTCTTTAATATTTGCTCCTGCCAGAATCCAAGAGGGGATGCTTTGGGGGTCGGGAAGAATTTAATTCATTCAACACCTCTTCCGAAGGGCTATTGTGTGCTGGGGAGCCGTGCCTGGGGTTCTCGCTCCTGTGGACAGGGGGCCTCAGGGCAAGTTGTCAGGTGGGGAGGCCACCGTGCTCTTATCTGCCTTCGGGAGAAGCCGTCCCATTCATTCCACTTCCACTGACTCAGAACCGGTGGCTTCACTTCCCAGCATGTAAATTCCAGACCCCTTAATGCCAGCAGCCCAATCTGACCCCAGCCAGCCTTCACAGTCTCACCTCCTGTTGCCCGAGTTTACGCTGAGCGTGAACTGCCCACAGGGACCCTCCTGCCCTTCCCGCCATCTCCTCGGGTCCAGATCCTGCTTCTCCTTCAAGGACCAAGCCAAACATTACTTTTCCACAAAGCCTTCCTTGAACCCACCTGTTTGAAGTGAGGTCTTCCTGAGCCCTTCGCATCTTGTGATATATTTATGTAAATATTTCATAATAATGATGACAGCTAGTTTTTCAGCATTTGCTGTATCCCAGGCCCAATGCCAAGAGCTTATTTAATTTTTATAACATCCATTGGAGGTAGGCATTCTTATTCTCGGGTGAGAAGCTGACACTCAGAGAGATTAATTTGCCTATCACACAACTATAGCTAGCAGAAGCAGGGTATTGGCTCTCTGTTTCTATGTTCAAATCACTCCAAACTTAGCAGCTACAACAACACACTTACGATGTCAGTTTCTGTGGGTCCCGAACCCAGACGTGGCTCGGCCTGGCGGCCCTGGCTCGGACTCAAGTGAGGCTGCAGCTGGAGTGTCGGCAGGGCTCCCGTCTCACCTGAAGGCTCCACCCGCCTCCAAGGAGGCTCCTCCCCTGGCTGTGGGCAGGAGGCCTCAGCTCCTCCCATGTGGCCTCTCCCCGGGGCTGCCTGAGTGCCCTCACAACGTGGCTACCCCCGGGGTGAGCTATCCGAGAGGCAGGAGGAAGCTCGGTGCTGGTCACGACCTTGCCCAGAGTCACTCACATTCCTGCCCAGGTCAGCCCTCTTCAGCTGGGATGGGACTGTACGTGGGCACGGACACCAGGAAGCGGGCACAGTGGGGCTGGACCTCCGTCGTGGAGGCTGGTGGCCAAAGGCAGGGCGGAACCCGAGTGCTGCCTGACCCTAACCCCAGCTCTGACTGGCACATCCTCCATAAGTGCTTCCGGGGCTGACTCGGTGCCCTCGAGCCCCTTCTTCGTGTAGCAGCCGTCCCTGTGAGGCGGGAAGCTCCGTGCTCGCGAGGACACTGCTGCCAGCGCATCTGTGTTTTGCTTTAATCAAGTGAAAAGGTGTGACCCAGACGCCCCCAGCAGCTTGGGCTCATTAAGCTAGAGGTGCGAACAGAATCAGTGGGGGGAAAGATTCCTACCTGGTCTCCTGCGGCTCCTGGGTGCTCCAGCTGGAAGCGCTTCCCCTGGGAAAGGCTGGGGGTTGGGAGTGGACAGGGGGCCTCGGCAAGTTGTCAGGTGGGGAGGCTCTTACCAGCCTTCGCGAGAAGCAGCCCATTCATTCCACTTCCGCTGACCGAGCACCTGCTCAGGGTCTCTTCTCTGTTGAGGGGCGGGCGATAAAGACGCCGATGACGACAGCAGTGACCGCAGCTAATATTTATGAACAGCTTTAAGTGTCCCGGCTCTTTGACCTTCCCAGTGGGATTAAGCTGGGAACCGCGATGGGAGCTGTCATTGCCCATTTCATAGACAGGAGCACGTGGACCCCAGCGTCCCACAGCCCTGCCGAGGCCATCCCCGCCCCCAGACCCCCTCCCGGGGACGGCTCTCCTCCCAGGGTCAGATCCAAGGGCAGCTGAGGTCCGGAACAGCAGGACTCCCCCGGATGCCCCAGGAGCAGGGAAGCACTCACCTCCTGTGGCCTCCTGGCTCTAGGGCCTGCCGTGCCAGGCAGCCCCAGCACTTTGCACGCAGGGCCGCTCCCTCTTGACCGTACACATGGCCATGGGAGACCAAAGCGGCGGTGATGCCAGGAGCCCGTCTCTTCAGAGGACAGGTGCCTCCCTCCTGGGTGCTGTCCCATCCTTCAGAGCTTGTCTGAGTGCACAGCGGGAAATCCTAGTGCACGTGGCTTTGGGTTCCAGTGTTTCAGTGGGAGGATCTAAGAAATTATTTATGCTACTTCTATTCAACCGTAGACTGCTATGAGCAATTCTGGTTTCTTTTTTATTTTATTTTGTTTTGCAGTACGCGGGCCTCTCACTGCTGTGGCCTCTCCCGTTGCGGAGCGCAGGCTCCGGACGCGCAGGCTCAGCGGTCATGGCTCACGGGTCCAGCCGCTCCACGGCATGTGGGATCTTCCTGGACCGGGGCACGAACCCGTGTCCCCTGCATCGGCAGGCGGACTCTCAACCACTGTGCCACCACGGAAGCCCTCTAGTGTTTCTATACAGCTTCACTACAGTACTTCGTGGGGCCCTGTGATCTCGCTATTTCCTCTGTCCTAACTCAGCCCCCACCGAGCAGCACTTAGGTTGTTTCCTGGCTACAACAGCAACACTGCTGGGAACACCTCTGAGGATGTCGCCGTGGAGACCATTTATTCTTGTCGGAAGGAGCTATCTGGCTTTGTGTGGGGAAGAGTTTTGGTCTTAAACACAAGGACACACGTGTCTGCTTGTTTGCTCAAGAATCTCAGAGCCATGAAAAGGTGAGGGGCACGAGGCGGGGAGCAGGGAGCAGAGCTCCGGGTTCAAACCCTGCTCTGTCACTTTGTCAGAGCGACAGGCACTTGGAGCCTCAGTCTCCTCACTTCCTGTGGTCAGAGCCAGCCTCGGACACCGGCTCCGTGCAGCCCCCTGAGGGCCCCCATCACCTGGCCTGGCTTGATCTTCCTCCAGACCACTTGTCTGTCTCGGCTTGGACAGCTTGAACGACACGTGCCTCTTTCTCACACGTCTGGGGGCTGGATGTGTCTGATGAGAGCCCACTGCCTGGCCTTTAGACAGCCGTCCTCTCACTGTGTCCTCACTGGCCGGAGAGCAGAGAGGGGAGCAGGCTCTCTCGTGACTCTCGTAAGGGCACTAATCCCATCCTGGGGGCTCCACCCTCATCACCTCATATAACCCTGATTGTCTCACTAGACCCCACTTCTTAACACCATCACATTAGGGGCAGCTAAGGGTTTCAACAGGTGAATTTGGTGGGGGGGGGCGGGACAAAAACTTCAGTCTATAATGTCATCAATGGCATATGACTTGTCTATTCCCTTTCCTTCTCCCCCACGAGCACATAAGTGAGCGGAGGGCAGGGGCTGTGTTTACATCTCCGGTGCCTGGAACACACCTGGGGACATGTCGGCACCTGCACAAACACCCAGCTGCCTGTCGTGAGCTGCGGGAGGCCGTGGGGTCCTGGGTGATTCGGCAGAGGTGGTGGCGCCATGATAAGGATTTGCCACGGCTGCTGATCAGGCCCCTTTTCCCATTGTGTGCCTGGTGGAAAGCAAACCCCTGGGAATCCTTGGAGTGTTTGGGACCAGAGGCGAGAGAGCAGCCAAGGAGACTCAGTGATGGGCAGGGGCTGCCTGCAGGTGGAGAGGAGCCACATCCACGTGGACATCCTTGAGGTGTTTCCTGTCTCCTCCCCCTTTAAAACTTACTTTATAGTCTAGTTTAACTTTTATCTTTATCACAGGTACACACAGTTATCCAGCCACACAGTTTAAGGAACCCCCCTTCCCTTCCCAATCACCAGAGACACGGCTTTCAATTCCTTTGATATTTACCTCCACGTGTCCACCCCGGCGCTCTTTGCTCCTGTGATGGACACCCAGCCTCAGCGTCTCTCTCCACGCCACACCCTTCCTGTGCCCCCATCCCTGCCCAAGAGAGGGAGAGAGGGAGAAAGGGGGAGAGATGGAGAGAGAGGGAGAGGGAGGGAGGGGTGGGGAGAGGGGGAGAGAGAAGGAGAGAGGGGGATAGGGAGAGAGAGGGAGGGAGGGAGAGAGAAGGAGGGAGGGAGAGGGAAGAGAGGGAGGGAGGGGGAGAGGGAGAGCGGGGGAGAGGGAGAGCAGGGGAGAGGGGGGGAGAGGGAGGGAGAGAGGAGGGGGGAGAGAGAGAAGGGTGGGGAGAGAGAGGGAGGTAGAGGGGGACGGGGGAGAGGGAGAGGGAGACTGCCTAAATTCGTTAGACCAACGTCAATGTCTGCATTATAAGTGTTTACATTATTGCAATTCTGTAAATGCTTGTCTGAGCCAAGCCTCCTAGAGCCACGCGATACTTTGCCTTTGCTGCTGTTCTCCCAGTATTTAACTATTGCCTATTTTTCTCTCTTTTTAAAAATATTTATGTATTTATTTAGGCTGCACAGGGTCTTAGTTGCAGCACATGGGATCTTTAGTCACGGCATACAAACCCTTAGTTGCAGCATGTGGGATCTAGCTCCCCAACCAAGGATGGAACCTGGGCCCCCTGCGTTAGGAACGTGGAGTCTTACCCACTGGACCACCAGGGAAGTCCCTCACCTATTTTCCTCTTGATCAGTTTTCTAGGTATTTATCCTCCTTCTAGCCCCAAACTCTCCCTCAATGGTTCAAATCTCCTCTCAATAGAGCAAACACAACAGTTATTCCCCCAGTTTCATCTTCCTCAGGATGACTGCTTCCGTCTGCCAGGTGGGGGACCCCAGAGTCCAGGATGCTAGGATGTGACAAGATTGGTCACTGGGCCACCCAGCTGCTGTGCTGGGGACAGACTGACGGGGCAGGGAGGTGCAAGCAGGGAAGCCAGGAGGAGGCTATTTTAGTAATCAGGGTGTGAGACCATGGTTTCCCAGCACCCTCCCCACCGCCCCCTGGCTGCAGTGGTGATGGTGGGAAGTGGCTGGTTTCTGAAAGATGCTGAAGGAGAAACCAGCAGGACTGGATGTGAGGTAAGGCAGGAAGCAAGGAGGGGAGTCTGCACGACTGAACCCAGGAATGATGGGAACGCTGACGGACAACCTCAGGGGTGAGTCGGAGTCCATCTGGGCTGCTGTAACAGATGCCACAGACTGGGGGGCTTGAGTTCTCACAGTTCTGGAGGCTGGAAATCCAAGATCAAGAGAGTCGGTGTCTGGTGAGGGCCCCCGTTCTGGTTCATGGACCGCGTCTTCTCGCTGTGTCCTCACCTGGAGAAGGGGAGGCGGGGAGCCTTGTGGGGTCTCTTTTCTAAGAACACTAATCCCATTCATGGAATCTCTGCCCTCATGACCTCATGAGGTTAGAAGGCCCCCCTTCTAACACCATCACATTGGCGGAGTCAGGGCTTCAACAACGGATTTTTGGAGGACACAGATATTCAGACCATAGCAGAGAAGAGCCCACGTTCAGGTGGATGTCTGGTCAGGTGGGCGATTAGGATCGTCCCCACACCCACGCTCGGGAACAACCCCGCTGTTTGCCAAGTGCTGTGGGCCCCTGCCAGTCACTGCAACAGGGAAGTTCTGATTTTCTTGAATTTCTTCGATGATTCTCCCCCTCTGTCTTGTCTGCGGTCCCTTCCTGAAACTATTATACTTTTCTTCCTGGACCGAACGGAGGGCCCAGGGATCTTCTCATCTTTTTTCCATCTCAGTCGTTTTGCTGCTCCTCGGAGATTTCCGGCCCCTCTTCCCTCGGGCTCCGCGTCCTCAGCCCCCCCGGAGGTTCACGGCCGACACCGAGGGGGGGGCGGCGGCCCAGCCCGGGTTCGGCCCGGCTCGCGGCGCCCCGGGAGGCGGGCGGGAACCGCGCTGGCCCGAACCGTGTGTCCGTGGTTGATTTGTTACTTCAGAGAAATCTCACGTTTCGGCCGAGCGGACTTGTGCCCGGCTCCGCCCAACAGGGAGTTAGAACACCTGAGGCGCCCGGTTCCCAACCCGCTTCGGGATGGGAGCGGTTAACACGCTGCCGCCCGGGCCCCGGGGCCGCGACGACCGATCGTGGGGAACGTTCGCGCCCGGAACCCGCGGCGCGGTGCCGCGCCGGGGGACGCGCTTGGGCGCCGGACGCGGGGTGCGCGCGCAGCCGCGGTTCCGGTTCCGGTTCCGACCCGGCAAGGAGGAGGAGCGCGAGTCCGGCCTGCGGAGGTAGAGCCCGCCCCCTCACCCCTCACCCCCGCTCCTCCACCCCGCGTCCCGCCGCGCCCCCTCCCTCGCAGGGGCTGCGTCAAGTGGGGACCCTGCCTTCCCTTCGCGGCGCTGGTGGCGACGTCCAGGCCCCCGGGGTGTAGGAGTGAGTCAAGTCCACGTTCAGCCATAGTTGGAGGGAAGTTGATCTGCCTTGTCGGAAACAAATCCATTTCCGGCCTCATTGGGCCGCAGGAATCCTCCTTGAAGCACCACGCCCCTCCCCCTCACTTGCTTTGTTTGCTTTGTGCCCTAAAGAGGAGGTGATACTCAGCGGGGCTTTGAAGGATGATTAGGAGTTTGCCAAAAGGGGGAAGGATGACAATTGGAGGTGGGAACAGGAATCCCGTGTTTGGGGAGTTTGTAGGCTTCCATCCCGAAGAGGGGCATGTTTGTCTGGAGACCTAGGCAGGGACAGGTGGGGGTAGGGGGCACCGGTGCTGGGCCCAGGAACACAGACATCCCCAGCAGGCTTCAGGGGGCCCCCGGAGGTTCTGATGTGAAACGTGAAAGCCCAGCGAGTCTAGCGAGCTTTCCTCAGTCCTTACTGTGCCCCCACCCCATGTCCCAGAGCCACTCTTCAAGGCAGACGGCATCTGTGGATTAAGCCACGGCCCAAGATTGTAAGCTTCATCCCTCCAGATGGCATCTTTAAAATAGTATTTTACGTCTTAATATGGAGATGGGTTTAAGCGTTTGTTTTTCCCTTTTGGTGTTTTTGATTTGAATGCAGTGTGAATGTCTGTTACTTAAAAACGTAACTTTGAAAACGGCTCCCCAAACCGCAGGCAGCATGCTGAAACAAGTGTCCAGCACAGAGGGAGAGTGCGGGCCCCTCCCCAGCCGCGCACCTTCACCGAGTCCGCAGACAGTGGGCAGGGTTGGCGGCAGGTGGTGATGATCCGTCAGGTGCCATTTGATTCATTTCGAAACCAGCCGCCTTCATTTGAATGCAAGTATCATTCTTATCGAGTAATTTTTGTCACATGGCTCCGTGGTGAGCATGGTGCTGAGGATGGCTGGGCCGTGTGCTTCCCACTGTGTGTGCTGGGCGGTTCTCACAGGAACCGAAGGCTTAGACGGCTGAGGAAAACTCGGAAAAACCAGTGAATGTTCCAGTCTGGGTCTGTTTTGACTCTAGAATCTGTGCTCTCAACCAGCACCCCGGTTAGGACGTGACAGATGTCATCTTCCCGGTGTTGGGTGTGTGTCCTGAGAGGGCCGTGCACCTAAGTGGTCTGGCCTGGGAACCTGATGGTCAGAGCACTGAGTGGCTTCTGCTGGGTCTCTGCCTGGGCTCTGGCCTCCTGGAGGGAGCTGAGCGCGGCGTGGCCTGCCCGGGAGAAGGCGTCTGGTTCACCAGAATTCAGGTTTCCGTGTTCTTGGCTGGGATTTTTTCACATTGCTGCACGGTGATGCTGACCTCATGACGTTGGTTAATCGAGACAGGGAGAAATCCGTGGCCAAATTGCATTTACTGGGTGGCAACATCACTCCAGGCTGTGCCACCGGCAGTGATGGGGGGCCCCGTGGCCAAGGGGGCTGGTGGTTGGAAGGCGTGGCCTCTTTTCCTGAGGTAGCTGTTGGTCTTTCTGCACCTGGACCTGCTCAGGACACAGTCATCTGACCTGACCTCGTTCTTTCTGCTTGTTCAAGGCAGGGCCTTGCTCCCCTTGACCTTGGAGATTTTAGCTCTGTATTGAATGGCTCGATGATGGGTGGTTTCGGGAGCACATAAAGGCTGTTTTGAAGGGGTGGCCCCATGTTCCCACATGTTCAGTGGGAGAAAAAATTAGTGCAGCTTCTCTGGAGGCCACTCTGGCAGTGTTTACCCGATTAAAAGTCATTTGGGTTGTGAGGCTCCGTGGTGAGCAGGCAGGGCCCCTTCTCAGCGTCTGTTCCACAGACACCCCCGTGTGAGCACAGCTACGTGTCCCTGAGCCTCCCTCCCTGCAGGTCACCTGGCAGGCTCCCCGTCCCCCGAGCTCCAGCCACCTGCTCCACCCTGCCTCGGGACACCCGCCCCCACGCGGAGCCAGGCGGTCTTGCCACCTCCCAGCACTGGGACACTGGGGCCAGGTCACTGCTGCCGGACGCCAGCCCTGCGGTGCTCTGAGGGCCAGCGCAGCGGGCGTTCCAGCTGCTTCTGTGAGGACTTCTTCATTGTCCCCATGAGCCTTCCGTGAACCACTAGGTTTACTTGAGAGAAGAAGGCTATCTCATTTTTATTTGCCTCTGTCGTTTTGAGACATTAAAGAGCTACAGAAAATTACAGACACCCTGTAGATCCACCATCCAGAACAAATAATTTTAATATTTTCCTCTTTTTTTCTATTTTTTTTCTTTTCCTTTTTTGTACCAAAGAAAATGTTAATGCTGAGGTTGAAATATCTCCATTTGAAAATATAAATGTCATTTATTAGACTTTTAAAATCTGATTACAAAAGTCGTACGTGCTCATTGCAGAAAATCTGGAGCAGATGGAGCAGCGCTAAGAAGAAAACGAAAGCCACCTGTGGCCCTGCTGCCTCGTGTCCACCTGGAGGCTCACCTTCCTGTCTCTGGAGGGACGTCCCTCCCCTGAGCAGCGCTGCGGGGGCTGGTGCAGTCGGGCCGTGGCCCAGCCCCACACGCGTGTGTGTGCCCTGGCCTCCTCAGACCTTCCGGACCACCCGGCTTAGCCCCAGTTTTTCAATATCAGAAATAACCCTGCAGTGAACACCCCACAGTGAACCTTTATGTACATGGCTGATTATTTCCTTAGGATACATTTAAAAAACAAAACCGTGGGAACAGAGGGCTTGCATTTCCTGTTTTCATGTCGCATCTAGAAGGGACTGCTGAGTGCCCTCTTTGGACGGCTGAGCCGTCACTAGGCTGGGGGTGCCGCCCAGTTAATGTGTGGTGTCTCTTGGGGCAGCTCCCAGCACGGACTTGGCCTTCCCTGCCCAGGGCCTTCCTCACCACCTGTGGTGTCTCAGAGTGGGTCGGTGTGCTGCAGCCAGCCGGGCCTGGGTCTCCATGCTGTTTCTCCAGTTGCTCTGTGGCCTTGGGCAGGTGGCTTCACCTCTCTGTTTTCCTTGGAGGTGCTGCTCTGACTGCCTGCCCCCGGGATCCGTCCCCAGCCCACTGTGGATTCGCTGCTGTGGAGTCAGAAGTCAGCTAGCCCTCCCAGCCCCGGCCAGGGAGGGAGGGGAAGTGGCGGTCAGCCTGTCTTCCAGTTTTCATTTCAAGTTCTCAGACCCCAGCTTCTCTCTGACTGGCCCCCCTCAGTGTGGTCCAGTCCCTGGGGCCCCAGGGGGAGCAGGCAGAAAGTTTGCCCTTCCTAGGCCCCTCATGGGGTGTCTGGACAGAGGAAGGCTGAGCCGGTGGGTCTCACTGGCAGCAGCTGTGACTGCCTGTGAAGCCCTGTAAGGCCTGCCAGGCAGAGGGGTGGGAGCAGCAGCCACTCCTGGCTGTCCGTCTGTCTGTCCTCCACGGCACCCAGTGCCTGAGTGCTGTGCTCCTCAACACCCCAGAAAATGCTGTCACTTCAGCGGGCACCCCAGAACATCTGTCTTGCGTGGTCACCAACAAGACTCAGGCCTCGGGCTGTAACCGAGAGACGTTGTGCGGTAGGTTTTCTGTTTATAGATTCTCTTTGTTTTAGTTTCTCCTGCCTGTAAAGTAAATAGAAAAGAATTTGCTAGAAGTGAGAAGAGGAAGCGCTTAAAGCCCCTGGTTTGCTTCTCACTAGCTCATTTTCTTTTCTTTTCTTCTTTTTTTTTTTTGCGGTACGCGGGCCTCTCACTGTTGTGGCCTCTCCCGTTGCGGAGCACAGGCTCCGGACGCGCGGGCCCAGCGGCCATGGCTCACGGGCCCGGCTGCTCCACGGCATGTGGGATCTTCCCGGACCGGGGCACGAACCCGTGTCCCCCGCATTGCCAGGCGGACTCTCAACCACTGCGCCACCAGGGAAGCCCACACTAGCTCATTTTCTTTGTGAAACTGGCACATCTCACATGTTTATCACATTTCTTATTTTCTCTGGTCAAGCCCAGCTGTTTTCTTACAATTTGTCAGGTTTCTTTATAGTAACAGAAATCCAGAGGTGTGAAACCAACTGCGAGCCCACCTCTGAACCTTGTGTAGAGGGCAGAGCCCAGGACGTCACAAGACACTCTGGCCTCCTTCATCTGGAAGGGGTGTGGGCCACGTGTACTGGAGAGCCCACCGGTGGGGGAGGCCTGGAGCTTTTGGGAGTGTTTCCATAGGACCTCGGAGCAGCCGCTGGGGAGGAGGTGGGGCCGCCGAGGCCCCTGCAGGCAGGAGGGTCAGGCAGGCGGGCATCTCCCTGGTGCCAGGTTTCCGCCTGCTGGGCTGGGAGGCTGGGAGACCTTGTGTCAGAGCCCTTGCCACCCGGGGCAGCCAGCACGCGGAGGATCTCAGGACAGAGGAGAGCTCAGTCCCGACCTTGACTGCTGTGGGCTGTTTGTTTTGTTAGGTAATTATGAAGTGTTGTGTGTAGTCTGTTTTTTAAATTAACAACAGAGAACAAAACTGTTTGGTACATGTAACAAACATAGCACATTTGTTTTCCCCTGTAGCAAGTTAATGAAGGAGACGGAAGAGTGAGGCTTGTCGGGGAGAGGAGGCACTGAGCCCGGGAGAAGCAGCCTCCTGGCGGCAAGTGCGGGGCTGCCCGCCCACCAGTCCCCACCTTCCCTGCTTTGCTGGGCCCGTTGGAACGGGAACGAGGGTTACAAGTTGTATTTTATGATGTTGGACAGCCCCTTGGAGGCGCCCTCATCAGCCTCTGGCACTCAGAAGTACCCTCTAGGGTCCCTGTGAAGTCTGCCCACCGCCCCCGGCCCCGCCCCAGTAACAGGGAGAGACACGCCCCCCCACCACGGCATAGCCAGCATCAGGCCATTTCCTTGTGCTGTCGTGGGCCAGGGTGGCCGTGGGCGTCTGGCGTGGTGACTCTGGTGGGGAACGATGGCTGGGGGTGGGAAGGCTCCAGCTGGGCTCCTGGCTGTGATTTAGGAGGGGGGACTTTGAATTTTCTTGTGGGTGAGATAGGGTTAACAGTGCTTGCCTTGCTTATTGAACAGGGTGGTCGAAGGTGAAAACACACGTAATATATTAAGTGTGTTACCAAATAATACTCATTAAAAATCCTTCAGGAACAACCGGGGGAGCTGGTGCATCCATCAGCCCCCCGTCAGGGACGCTGCTCTGGCTGAGAGCGCCCAGGCGGAGCAGAGGCAGCAGAGGCTACAGTGGGGAGGGCACGGCAGTGGGGACGCCGAGCCAGGGCAGGTGGTGGCCCGTGGACCTTGCTGGCCGCCCTGGCGCTGGGAAGGAACCGTCTTCCGTGGTCCCGGGGGTCAGGAGGGCTCCTGACCTCTCGAGTGGAGGGGCGGCAGCGTGGAGGGGTGCGCCCGGCCACCCTTTCCCAGGCCTCCTCCTCTTGAGCACGCTGGAGAATTCCAGGTGCGGGTCGTGGCTCACAGCCTTCCTGGGGAGCCCTCCTCCTGGTGGACTGTTTTGGTCATTGTTTAGTAGTTAGGCTGAGGGGAAGAGAGGGAAGAGTTATGTTTTGGCTTAAAAAACGGAGTGACGCTTTGCAGACATGTGAACCTGCCCTATTTGCGTCTCTGCTCTATTTTAGACAGGTTCCTAAGAGTCCATGGCTTGGCACGTGTTCCAGAGCAGAAGCGAGCCCAGTGTCTGTGTTCCGCTCGCTGGAATCTCCAGGCCCCGCTGCTGGCGGGGAGGGAACACAGCCAGCGCTTGAACCAGGAGGGGGTCGGGTGGGCGTTAGGAGCGACCCCACAGACGAAAATCCGAGTAACTTCACAGCCGGCCCTTCCTGCACATCCCCGCCCTCCGTATTCACACTCGTGTAAGTGCCGCAGTGCAGATTAGTGACAACAACCCGCGCGTAAGTGGACCCGCGTCGTGCACACTGCACCGTTCAAGGGCCCTTGGTACTTACTTCTCTCGGCTCGTACTTCTCCGGGTTCAGGTTTTTGAAAACCGTTATTCAGAATTTACCTGAAGTGCATTGAGTTCTGTTTGTTTCTCCTTGGCTTCACCTAGTTTAGTTCATTGTTTTAGAATCTTGCATGTTTTTAAAACCTTTAAAGCAATGAGATTGAATAAAAAGCTGAAACTTGGGTCATTTAAGTTCCAAAGGTGTGTGTTGTGAGATCGTTAGCGTTTCCGGTCTCGGGATGTCCCCCTGTGATTGGAAGTGAGGCCGCCTCTCCTGGCCACTGTGGGGGTCCGGCAGGACAGGGCAGTGACCACAGTGCCCTCTCTTCCTGCCAGGTACCGGCACTTGGCGTCTGCTGCTGCGATGCTGCCCTGCGTGGTGATGTCCCTCCGGCGCCTGGCCTGGGCCTGGCCTGGGCCATGTTGGTGGCCAGCCCCCCGGAGGTGCAGAGGACGCAGCACCCTGCACACGGCCCCGGCCGTGCGCTCTGACAGCAGCACGCTGGGCTTCCGCCGCGCCCTGGGCTTCGGGGACAGGATCGCCCTCGTCGACCAGCACGGCAGCCACACGTACAAGGACCTCTACTCCCGCAGCCTCTGCCTGTCTCGGGAGATCTGCCGGCTCCGTGGGTGTGCCGACGGGGACCTCCGGGAGGAAAGGGTCTCCCTCCTGTGCGGCAATGACGTCTCCTTCGTGGTGGCGCAGTGGGCCACGTGGATGAGCGGCGGCATCGCCGTCCCCCTCTGCAGGAAGCACCCCCAGGCCCAGCTGGAGTATTTCATCCAGGACTCGCGCAGCTCTGTGGTCCTCGCCGGCCCAGAGCACGTGGAGCTCCTGAGCCCAGTGGTCCAGAAGTTGGGGGTCCCGCTCCTGCCTCTCCCGCCCGCAGTCTACCACGGGGCAGCCGAGGACCCCGGGGAAGGCCGGCTGCCAGAGTGGGACTGGAGAGACCGGGGCGCCATGATCATCTACACCAGCGGGACCACGGGGAGACCCAAGGGTGTCCTGAGCACGCATCAGAACATCAGGGCTGTGGTGAGTGCTTCTGGGGCCACCATAGTCGGGAGGTGTCTGCTGTGTCCCCGCAGGCCAGTCCCAGCAGCAGTCACGGCAGGCGGCCTTCTGTTCATTCTGTAGGGCCAGTCACAGCTCTCACCGTCCCACCCCCGGGCCGTGTGACCAGCAGCCCCACTGGCGGTGTAGGGGGTGCAGTGCCCAGGTGCCGGGGGGTTAACAGGCCCCCTCGGGCTCCTCTAGAGCCGTGGCGTGTGGAGCATGGAACGGGTCACTATATGTGACGCTGAGGTTTTAAAGGAAACCAGCCACAAAGCGATTATCCAGAATGTGCCGTCAGCACCTAGAATTGCGGCTGATCTGGGAAACGAGAAGCAGGAACTCGTGTGCGCCACATCGTAGGTGTTATCTTGTGTTCCGTGGCCTCAGTTACCATTTCTGTGAAACCCCCCGGCCGCTGTATCTATCTGCAGTTTGTACTCTTCTTGCTTCCAAAAAGCATTTGCACGCACAGTGAAGACTCTTACACAGCAGGACTGGGGCCCACAAAGAGGGAGGTCAGAGGTCAACGCCATGGACTCAGGCTAAGCCGGGGCGAGGGTGGTACCAGAATAGACGTGGCTCAGACAGACAGCCGGGTTCAAGCCTGGACTCTGGCGAGGCCAGAGTCCCAGGGCCTGTCGGAGCCGCCTGACGGGAGAGCCGCCCAGAGTCTGCAGAGGCCTTTGACCCCAAATCAAAGGCCCTTTCAAACTGGCTGAAGCCCCTGACTGCATGCGGCCCTGTTCTCTAGCAGGAGGGTAAGTGGTGGACAGACGGCTCCGCGGTCAGACCCCAGGTCATTCTGTTACCATGTCCTCCCGTGCCGTCAAGGGCGGGGCAGCGGCCATCTCCTCCTGCCTTTTCGGCCGGGGCGGCCGGCTGTGTGCGCCGTCCTATTCTGAGGCTGTGCTCCTGTCTTTCAGGTGACGGGGCTGGTCCGCAAATGGGCCTGGACAAAGGACGACGTGATCCTCCACGTCCTCCCGCTGCATCATGTCCACGGCGTGGTCAACAAGCTGCTTTGTCCGCTCTGGGTGGGCGCCACCTGCGTGATGCTGCCCGAGTTCAGCGCTCAGCTGGTGAGTCAGGGCCGGGCTCTCGGCGTCGCGGGCTCTGGGCCTCCCTGGGCTAGGTCCCTTCTCTGGGGTGCAGAGTCCCAGCGGCGAGTTTCCTGTTACTGCTGGAGCAGAGGGTCCCCACTGGGGCTTCGCACAGCCCAAGTGTGTACTCTCGGTTCTGGAAGGCCAAGTCCAAGATGAGGCTCGCGGGGCTAAGGGCCAGGTGCCGCAGGCCTGATTCTGTCTGGAGGCTGCGGGGCAGAATCTGCTCCTGCCTCTTCCAGCTGCTGCAGGCGCCTGTGTGCCCTGCCTTGTGGCTGCATCACCCCCACCTCTGCTTCTGTATTCTCGTGGCCGCTGCCTCTTCTGTGGCCAGATCTCCCTCTACATGAGGACCCCGTGACCATGTCCGGCCCACCCAGTGTCCAGGGCAGCTGCAGCATCTCCAGACCCCTGCAGAGTCCCCTTTGCCACGTGAGGGGGCGCATCCACGGGGGTGAGCACGTGGATGTCTTGGGGCTGTTATGCAGCTGACTGCTGGCTTTCAAGGTCCCAAGCGGATGGCCCAGCTGGGGGCTCCGTGCCAGTCTCCCCACCGGTCCCCCTTTCTAGCAGGTGGTTCTTTCCCAGCACTGCCGTGCGGTCAGCGGGGGAGGGAGGCCGAGTGGCTACGAGGTGGGGCAGAGCGGTCACTGCAGAGTGCAGAAGGAGGGGAGCGACCTGGCCAGACGCTGCCCCTGCCTCCGGCACGTGGTGAGCTGCTGTGCAGCAGCCCCATCCCAGCCTCCGTGTCCCATGGACTGGTGGGGACAGGTGCCTGGGGCAGGTGAAGGCAGGGCTCTGAGGTGGTGATGGGCTGACTGCACGGAGAGGCTGCCGAAGTGACACGTCCCCGTGGGGCCGCCAGGAAGCACAGGGCTTGAACGAGACCCTACTCTGTCACTGACTCACGCTGTAACCTATACAGCATGGGAATGCGAAGTGGGAGAGCCCGGGAAGCACCTGGGCTGGGCTTCTGTGGGCGCTGGACTTCAGATGGGGGCTGGGCTCCAGGTGGGGGCGGGCTCCTGTGGGGGGCGGGGCTCCAGGTGGGGGTGGGCTCCTGTGGGGGCAGGGCTCCGGTTGGGGGATGGGCTCCAGGTGGGGCAGGGCTCCTGTGGGGGCGGGGCTCCTGTGCTGGCTGCTGTCCTGCAGGTCTGCAGCCCCAGGAGAGGAGTGGCTTGGAGACCTCTGCGCAGCAGGGCTGCCGAGTGAGGTCTCTGGAGAGGTGCCCAGGCTCGGCCCGCAGCACAGAGCTTGTTGTTTAGTCACTTTATTCCAGGGTGAATTTCCTCACGAGGGGTCCCTGAGGCCTGGGGTCCCTGGTCTGCAGAATCCATCGTTCACTGAAGTCGGCCTCCTCTGTCTCCACCAGAAAGAGGCAGCTCTAGATAGATCGTCTCCGGCCCGTCCTCACGTCACGCCTGGAGCCTTAATTCACATCGGTGCTGGTGCCAGGTCAGAGTGAGAGGACGAGGTGCTACAGACAGGCTGGTCCCGGGCGAGCCCCGCACCTCCCTGACCTTCCGTCTCGTCGTCTAACGGAGGAGCGATGAGCCTGGCGCAGGGTGGGCACTGAGCCCAATCCCAGCAACGCAAAGCAGGGAGAAGCAGGGACCCTTTCTCCTCCTGTTTGCAAGGGTGCTGCGTGCAGACCAGCGTCAGGGAAGCTGGGGACCCTGTGTGCTGACAGGTGATGCTGTTGGGTTTGGAGGAGAACATAGCTTAAAATCCGGCGTGAGCGCTGTGGACAGACCGGCGAGCCAAACAGTAGAAGTGGCAGTCCGAGGGCCAGGGCAGCCCGTTCAGACCCCACCCAGCCAGCCAGCCCCCTCCTCCGCCCACTACCGCAGCTCCGCCGCCATCCTGCTGTTTGTTTTTCAGCTGCAGGGCCTCAGGATTTAGACAGTGGGGTCTACAGAGGGCTGTCTGCCTCTTAACACAAGTCCCAGTGACTCTCCAAAGGGGTCGGTCCGGCCCGGCACACATGGCTTCCTAAGGGGGCTCTGACTGAACTGACTGGGCAGCGGGGAGGGGGAGAAAGGGGGGCCCTGAGGCTATCGGGAGTGACTGCTAAGGGCAAGTGGGGACAGCCAGCTCGTCCCCTAGTCCCAGGGAGGTTTTGTGACTGGGCTTGTGCAGCAGGAGTGCAGGAGCGCCCTGGGGTCTCCACAGAATGCAAATTGCCCTCCCCCCAATGCTTCATTCACTTGGAGGGCCTCCCTGCAGGGCACTACAAAGACAGGAGGAGGACGGAGGGGTGCCCCACCCTGAGCTTAGATCAGGGACCCGGACAGGCTGAGCCGCAGTGGCTGACCAGCCGGCTACAGTCCCAGCTTCCTGATTTCCTCATTCCTGATCCATGTGAGTGCCTGGTGGGCGAGGCAGGGGTGCAGGCAGGCTGCTGGCCTGCAGACTGAGCAGGCCTTTCCTTCCCCAAAGCACAGACCCAGGAAGGTAAAGAAAGAGCAGGAAGTGTGGCTGCCTCGTCCAGGAGGGGAGCCCCAGCCCCTGCTGGCCTCTTCCACCGCCACCTTCTCCTCCCCACCTACCTCCACTGCCCTGGGCCTGCAGGCTCAGTCTCTGTGCATCTTGGCCCCCGTCCTGGCCTAATCTGTGCTACTGTTCAGTGTAGCACTTCCCCCCTCGAAGCCACATAGACTCTGCTGTGGGTCCTCATTCTCTCCCTCTAAAATGTCACCTCCGAGGGCATGGTTTTCCTTCTGTTTAGGGCCTGTCCCCAGGGCCTAGAGCAGGTGGCTCAGAGCTGTTGTAGATGAATGGACGGTTATCACTTACGGGCCCCATGGGCCACGAGGGAACACTGGCTCCTTGAACCCTCTCCACAGGCTCCCCCTTGGCTTTTGTCATTGTGATCATCTGGACTTGTGAACAGGCCTCTGGGGGGAGCGTCCCTGAAAGTCACTTAGGGGAGTGGTTATTTGTTTAATGAAAACTTTACTGTATCAGCTCCTCAGGAATCAGAGCATAAGCAGATAAACATAATAACATTCCACTGAAAAACCCACCACAAGGTTCCCTTAAAGGGATAGAGTTCTCTGCACACTTTGGGTTTGTAGATGTGTATAAAGACCAGGGCGGGGACTTCCCCGATGGCGCAGTGGTTAAGAATCCGCCTGCCAATGCAGGGGACCACGGGTTCGAGCCCCGATCCAGGAAGATCCCACATGCCGTGGAGCAACTAAGCCAATGCGCCACAACTACTGAGCCTGTGCCCTAGAGCCCGTGAGCCACAACTACTGAGCCCATGCTCTGCAACTACTGAACGCCATGCGCCTAGAGCCTGTGCTCCACAACAAGAGAAGCCACTGCAGTGAGAAGCCCACACACTGCAACAAAGAGTAGCCCCTGCTCGCTGCAACTAGAGAAGCTCGCGTGCAGCAACGACGACCCAATGTGGCCAAAAATTAAATTAAAAAAAAAAGACCAGGACGGCGGATGGGGCCTCTTGTGCTCACAGCTCAGTTCCATCTGCCACTGCCCGTGGCCGCAGGTGGCGGGTTACACGGGCGGGCTTCTCAGTGTCCCTGAGCCGGGGGTTCCATGTGGAATATCATCCTTGGGGTGTGGGCAGCTCCACCTGACGGCCTTGGTGTTCACCCTCCCGAGAGGTCTTGCTGGTGTAAAGCCTAATGGGATTGGCTCTGTTCAACATGTACCTGTGTAGCTTAGATACTGTGAAAACGAGAGCGGATCTTGGACAAGGAAGCACTCAACAGGGAAACAAACCTCAGGGATTCCCACCTGCTCCCAGGCCACCAGGTCCCATTTATTTTCTTTGGCCTCCAGCTGTCTCCCGTCACTCCAGTGGCCCGTCGCTGTCACTACTTAGCCTGCACCTCTGAGAGCGAGACCCTGGGATGCTGCTTCTCTCCTGCCTGGGGGCTGGAGACCAGAGGCTGCAGGGCAGCTTGCCGGGACAGTCAGCTCAGACCTTCCTGATCCTAGGCACTGACTTGGGGTTTCTCAGAACCATGCAGCAGGGCTGAAGAGTCAAACACATTTGCTGTGGTTGATAAAAGACGCAGCCCTGAGTTTCAGAGCTTTGTGAATCTACTTATACTATTGATAGGAAAACCCCACCTTTAGCACTATTAAATATCGGGGCTTGTCTAAGCTTGTTTTTGAGAAATGCACGTGGGGACTTCCCTGGTGGTCCAGCGGCTAAGACTCCTCGCTCCCAATGCAGGGGGCCTGGGTTCGATCCCTGGTCAGGAAACTAGATCCCACATGCCACAAGTAAAGATCCCACATGGGGCAACGAAGATCCCGCCTGCCGCAACTAAGACCCAGCGCAGCCAAATACGTAAATATATTTAAAAAGAAAAAAAAAAAGTGTATTACCATTCATTGAAAACAAAAAACAAAGAAATGAGTGTAAAGAGGTGCGGGGCCCAGAAACCTGCACTGGTGTTGACACGGTCTCAGCTCCTGGTGGCTTCAAGCCCTTCCGTGAACGGTGGGGTGAGGGGCTGTCTGCGTCCCGCGAGGCTGACTGATGCGGTGGCGGTGCCTCGGGGACGGCAGGAAGAGTGATGGCGGGCTGTCCGCCGACAGCCCCGCGGAATGCAGTCTGGTTGTTGATTAGGCTGCCTGGCTGCGATCGATTCCTTGTCGCAGATAACGTAATCCGGTGACTTCTCAGGATCACGGTGGCTCTCGGAGAGGCACTGAGTCAGGGTGGGGCCCGGCCGGTGAGGCAGGAGGGCGCAGACCCCGGCGCGTGGCGCTGCTTTCGGCTCGGCGGTGCAGGCTGCTGGGGCCACTGCCAGGGCACTCTGTAGAGACCAGTGCCCTGCTCGGGACTCCGGTGAAGCCTGCTGCCTGGCACACCTGTGGCCGCAGAGGTCGTTCATTCTGGGCTTTGAGAAATCTGCGTCTTGTTGAAGTGGGTGGAGGTGTCTGCAGGCGGAGTTGGGGGAGGGAAGCAGAGCTCTTAAGCTCAAGTGCATCTCTGATCTGACCCACAGCCTGGGGCCACTAGGGCGGGGCCGCGCACACAGGCCCATGGAACGGGATAAACAGGCATCTGTTCTCCTGTCTCCAGCCTTTCATTGTGGAGTGTCCTCTGTCATTGCCAGACTTTGGCCAGAGCACCTTAAAAACAGAATAAGAGCCCTCCCGTGTGTTGTTAGAATTGCCAGAAACGGGTGATGGCTTAACCCCTGGCCACTGCTTCAAGCTGAGGAGGCGTCCGTGGCAGCTGTGCTCCAACCCTGTCCTGGCTTTTGCTGGGCAGGGCAGTCCTGCTGGGGGTCTAGCCCCAGGTTCCAGTCCCGGATGCTCTGCAGGGTCACGTCGGGGAGCTGGTGCGTGAAAAGGCCCCGGACCCTCGCTCTGCTGCATCCGGTGTGGGCTCCTGTGTGCAGCCCGCTTGGGAGCTGCTCACATCCGTCTGGGCTCTGCGGTCTGGCTGCCGCAGGAGTGTTTTCACTGGTAAGACGCAGGCCCTAGAGAGGCTTTTGACGGAATCGCCCGACCTTCAACTTTGAAGTGTATGGACGTGTTGAAGCAGCGGGGACGCGGCACGGTGGCGGTGCTGCTGTTCCCTTTGCCAATGGGGGTGAGTTCTCACAATGGCCACGCCTTCCCGGCTGCAACAGTTCTCAGGAGGCAGCCCCCGGGGCAGATGTCGTTTCTGTGCCAGGGGTCAAGTGTCTGAGTTGATGACTTTAGGGCCGGTCCTCCCCCTTCATTCGGCTGAGTGTGAGCTCTGTCCTTCCTTCAGCCTCCGGTGGGAAGCCTGGGTGAGGACCACATGTGCGTCCACCAGAGGCCTGGCCAGGACCATAGGTTCCCAGAGTGACGGCCACCTCACCCAGCCTGTTCCCTTTCCTCTCGGGCCAGGGCCCTGCACCTCACCTTGGACGTGGTACAGTCTGCGCTGCTTTGTGTCTCCTTGTCCTAGTGCTCGTGGCGACGGGCGAGCCCTGGTGAGCAGGATAAGCACCCCCCCGTGAGGCGGTTGTCGGGACTCGCCAGGCTGGGTAGTGGCGGGGTCTGCACACTGCAGGCGCTAACCTGCAGACGCTGCCACCGTGAGTGAGAAGGAACGGGCTCGAGGCTGTTCCTGGTTAGCCAGATCGGGATACCCACGCTCCCGGAGATGCCCGAGTGCTGTCCGGTGTGTCCTCCAAGGACCCATGCCTTCCCTGGTGCCAGGTGGCAGCGAGGGCACTGCCCTCCACCTTGGGGAGTGGCCTGGCCAGGCCAGCGCGGACTTGGCGGACAGAGTTTCTTTAACAAGCCAGTGGGAAGTAGGATGCCCCACAGGATTTCCAGCAAATCTGCACGTCAGAGCTTGGAAGGGAGCTGAGGGATTCTGTCCAGATTAACACAGTGGTGTGAGAAGATAGCAAGAAAGCTGCAGGGCCTGGTCAAGGATGCCACAGGGGTCCTGCTGGGCGGGAAGGCCTATCAGGAGGTCTCTGTGCCCCGGGGATTCTCACAGGCACTTTGCTCTCGGCGGCTGGACCACTGCTCGTGCACATGGTTTTACTTCCTCAGTTTCTCCTCAGTCTTTTCCTCGCAGTTTTTGTTTATGAAATTGTGTGTCCTGTAGACTTTCCCCCAGTCTGATCTTGTGGATTACATCCCTGTGGTGTCGTTTAACATGCCTCGCTATCCCTTATACTTCTTGAAAGTTGGTAGTTAGGTCTAGAGGCGTGATGAGGTTCAGGGTTTTGTTTTGCTTTGGCAGGGAGGAGACTTCACAGGCAGTGTGTGTATCTGTCCAGCAGGGCACATAACGCCCAGTTGTCCCTCTCCTTCTGACGTCAGCATTGCTGATGCTCATAGCCTAGAGCTGTCAACTCACCGGGGTTTGTAAAGTGGGGAATGTTGTCACGCTTCTTTTATTTAATTGAGGCATAAATTACATACAGTAAAATGTATGTAAACTGAGTATGTGTCTGTGTGACAGTCACCACGCAGATAAAGACAGAGCACGTTTACATGGCCCACAGTGTTCTCTCCTAGTCGGGGCTGCACCATAGCTGAGTTTCACATGCTCTTCATATACGTGGACCCCATAGTATGTGTCCTTTTGTGCTTTTCAGTTAATCGTACTATTTTAAGATTTACTCTTGAGTTCCATCAATTGTAATTCGTTCTTTTTGTGTTGCTGTGTTGCCTTCCTTTGTATGAAAGCGCCACAATTTATCCATTCTTCTGTTGAAGGAGGTTGGATTGTTTCAAGTTTGGGGATATTTTGAATAAAGCTGCTATAAACATTTGCATAAAGATCTTTCTGTGGACATTTCTCTTGGATCTGTACCTGCTGGTGCTGGACACCCACTGGGCTGGATGTATATTTAATTATGGTTGGAAGTGCCAAAGAGTTCTGCAGAGTGGGTGCATGTTTTATCCTCCCAGCAGCAATGTGTGAGAGTCCTAGTTACTGCAGATCATTACCCACACTTACTGTGGTCAGTCTTGCTGATTCTAGCCATCTCAGTGAGGGTGCTTTTGTTTCCTTTTATTGAGTTTTAGTTTCCATGAAGTGAAATGCACAGATCTAAGTGTACAGTTTAGTATGTTTTGATGACTACACTTGTATAACCCACACCCAGGCTGGGAAAGAAAACATTCCCATTGCCCCAGAAGTTCTTTCGTGACAACCCCCAGTCACCCCCCTGCAGGCAACCACGTCTTCTGGTCTTTGTTACTATAAGTTAGCTGACCTGTTCTTGAAATTTGCATGTAATGGGATCAGCGTCTGTAGGCTTTGTGTTTCCCTTCTTCCACTGGGCATCCTTTGAGGCTTATCTGTGCTGCGTGTGTAAGCGGCGAGTTCCTTCCATCACCGAGGACCCACAGTTGTCATCCCTTCTCCTGTTCATGGGCATCTGGCTTTTCCCAGTTTTTGCTTTATGAATGAAGCTGCTGGGAACATTCTCATATGTCTTTTTGCAGATGCACATTTCCATTTCTTCTGGGTAAATACCCAGGGTTAGAATTAGTGGGTCACAGGATCACGTATGTGAAATGTTTTAAGAAACTCCCAACCCTTTCCCAAGTGCTTATCCGTTCTATGCTCCTGTCTGCAGCGTGCCCCACCCTTCAGCAACTGGGTCGGGCTTTCTAGATTTCAGCCATCCTAGTGGGTGTGTAATGCTGCTACCTCACTGGCCTCATAAGATTTGCATTTCTCTGATGAGTGATCGTGTTGAGCGCTTTTCATACGCTTACTGGTCATTCAGAGATTTTCTTTTTATGAAATGCCTCTTCAAGGCTTTTGTCCATTTTTAAATTGGGTTGTCTTTTTATAACTAATCAGTAGGTGTCCCGTATATATTATGGATAAAAGGCCTTTGTCAGAAATACGTGTTGTGAGTCTTTCCCCCTGTCTCTGGTTTCTCATTTCACTTTTTTAATAGTCTTTTGATAAAGAGAATTTTAAATTTTGGTGAGTCTAATTTGGAAGTGGTAATGGTGGACATCATTGACTTATTCTCAATCTTGGAGAAACATTAATATTTCACTATTAAGTATGATGTTACTTATAGCATTTTGCAGATACCGTATATTAGCTTGAGGACATTCCTATCCATTGTTTTCTGAGAGTTGAATTATAGGGTGGGTTGAATATTATCAAATGGGTTTTCTTTACCTCTTGAATTGATTGTATAGAGTTACCCCCTTTATTTGTCTCCCTCTTTATTCTGTTAATGTGGTTAGTTATACTGAGTAAAGTTTTGAATATCTCTAATTTCTTTTAGTAAACTTTCTCGGCCGTGATGCATTGCCCTTTTCACATACTGCTAGCTTTGGTTTGCTAATACTCGGTTAAGGCATTTGCTTCTGTGTTTACAAGGAACACAGGTCTGTGGTTTCCTTGTGACATCCTTGTTAGGCTTCTGTATGGGAGCTTTGCTCCTTTGTGAAAGGAGTGTGGCAGCCACCCCTCCTCCCCTTATCTGTTCTTTGGAAGTTTCTGTGTGGCTGAAAGTATTCTTTCCTTCAGCGTTTGACACAATTCCATTAAAGCCATCTGGGCCAACCTTTCTGGGAAGGTTTTTAATTAAGGATTCAGTTTCTTTAATAGATGTAGGACTTCGAATATTTTCTATTTTGTTTCTTGTGTCGGTTTTGGTACTTTAAAAAAAATAATTGTGCATTTCGTCAAAATTGTTAAATTTATTGGCATAGGGTAGTTTATAATTTCTCCTCATTATCCTTTTAATATCTTTAGGATCCGTAGTGACGTCTCCTTTAGGTGTCTGATATTGGTAGTTTATGTTTTCTTTCTTTTTTTTTGATCACTCTTGTTTTAGAGGCCTATCAACTTTATTATCTTTTCTAAGAACCAACTGTGTTGATTTTCCTCTAATGCACCTGTGCTTTATATTCCTGTTCCTTCTGTTTCTTATTATTCCCTTCCTTCATCTTCATGACACACTGCTACTATTGTTGTTTTAAACAGTCAGGGGTCCTTAAAATTTTTTTAAATCACCCATATATTTCCTTTTCTGGCGCTCTTCATTTCTTCCTTCAGATCTGTGTCTCCCTCTTGGGTCGTTTCCCTTAATCCTGAAGGATTCTTTTGATAGTTCTTATAATGCAGCTTAAAAAAATATATATTTATTTTACTTTATTTATTTTTGGCTGCATTGGGTCCTCGTTGCTGCGAGCGGGCTTTCTCTAGTTGTGGCGAGCGGGGGCTACTCTTCATTGCGGTGTGCGGGCTTCTCATTGCGGTGGCTTCTCTTGTTGAGGAGCACAGGCTCTAGGCACGTGGGCTCAGTACTTGTGGCTCGTGGGCTCAGTAGTTGTGGTGCACGGGCTTAGTTGCTCTGCGGCATGTGGGATCTTCCTGGACCAGGGCTTGAACCTGCACTGGCAGGTGGATTCTTAACCACTGCGTCACCAGGGAAGCCCTGTAGTGCAGCTCTGCTGAAGACAAATTCTCTCAGCTTTGTTTCACTGAAAATGTTTTCATTGCATTGTCCTTTTTTAAAAATAGCTCTATTGAGATGTAATTCACATACCATAAAATTCACCTATCGTGAACGATGTAGTGATTTTACATAAATTTATAGGATTTGTTCAACTATTATCTCAGTCCCTATTCCCACACCCAGCCCCTGGGAACCACTGTCTGTCCTCCATCTCCACAGCGTTTCCTTTTCTGGGCTTTGTGTGTAAATGGAATCATAGAACATGTGGTCTTTTGGGTCTGGCTTCTTTCACTCTGTAGAACGTCTTTGAGTTCTGTCTACGTTGTAGCATGTGTATTAGTACTTTGTCACTTTGGTCCCTGGGTAGTGCTTCAGCATGTGGCCGGGCCACGTTTGGTTCACCCATTTATCAGTTATTGGGCATTTGGGTCAGTTCCAGTTTTTGCTGTGGACATTTACGTACAAATCCTGGTGTGGACACTCTTCATTTACCTTGTGTAGATAAGTAGGGTTAGAATTGCTGGGTGTGCGATGTTTATTGTTAACATTTTAAGAAACTGCCCCACTTTCCCCCAGTGGCCGTTCGTCCCCGTTCTCATCAGCAGTGCGTGAGTTTCCCCACATCCTCACCAACGTGTGTTTTGTTGGTTTTTAAAACCATTGTTATGGTCATTGTAGTGGATATGACGTGGTATGTCATTGTGTTTTAAATTTGCATTTCCCTAATCACTGAGGACGGGGAGTGTTTTTTCATGGTCTTATTTGCGTCTGTGTATCTCCTTTGCTGAACTGTCTATTGGGATGTTTGCCGTTTGTAAACTGGGCTATTTGTCTTCTTAGTATTGAGTTTATATATTCTGGATCCTGTCCTTTATCACATAGATGGTTTGCGGATATTTTCTCCCATTTGGGCTTGTCTTTTCATTTTCTTAATGATATCTTGTGAAGCACGCATGCTTTAACTTTTGATGAGATCTATTTTATCAGTTTTTTAATTTCATAGATCATGTTTTTGCTGTCGTATCTAAGAAATCTTTGCCTAACCAAAGGTCATGAAGATTTTCACCTATGTTTTTTCCTGAAAGTTTTATAGTTTTAGCTGATACGTTTAGGTCTCTGATCCACTTTGGATTCTTAGGTACGGTGCGGTAAGGGTCAAAAGTTCATCCTTTCGGTTGTCGATATTCAGTTGTCCCAGCGCAATTTGTTGAAAAGATTATCCTATGGAAGTGACTTGGCTCCTCTGTCAAACTCAATTGGCCATCATCATATTGATTTGTTTCTGGGCATCTGCTCCGTTCGTCTGTGTGTCTGATCTTACGCCAGCCTCACACGGCATTGAATGCTGGTGCTTTGGAGTAAGTTTTGGGTCAGGAAGCGTGCGTCCTCCACCTTCCTCCCTCCTTCTCACATTTGTTGTTGTGACTCTTCCGAGTCCTCTGCCTTTCCCTGTAAACTGCAGGGTCAGCTTGTCAATTTCCGGAAAACACAGCTGCTGGGGTTTGGGGAGAGCTGCCACCTTAGCAACACTGAGTCTTCCCATGTGTGGACGTGGATGTGTCTCCACTGACCGAGCACGTCTGTCTTTCCTGACAGGTCAGAGTGTGTCATCTTGTCCCACACGTGGTGACACTCTTCTCTTTCTCCTCTTTCCTGTCTGTACTTCGGTTTAGATCATTTCCATTGACTGCTGTCTTTGCTGCATCTAGTCTGTTCAGTGTATCCAGTGAATTCCTAGTTTCACATAATGTACTTCCCAGCTTATAATGGTTCTCTTGCAGTTCCACTTCTCTGATGAAATCCTTGATCATCCCCCATTTCACTCACCTTTTCTGAATCTCTTAACCTACTTATTAATTTAAATTCCTTGTATGATAATTCCAACATCCGTATTGAGGGGCTGCTTCTATTGACTTTTTTCTTAGTTATGGGTCACATTTTTCTCTTTTCATACATGATTTTTTTTTTTTTCCTGCGGTTCGTGGGCCTCTCACTGCTGTGGCCTCTCCCGCTGCGGAGCACAGGTTCCGGACGCGCAGGCCCAGCGGCCACGGCTCACGGGCCCAGCCGCTCCGCGGCACGTGGGATCCTCCCGGACCGGGGCACAAACCCGCGCCCCCTGCATCGGCAGGCGGACTCCCAACCACTGCGCCACCAGGGAAGCCCCATACATGCTTTATAATGGGGGCGGGGTTGTCTTTAAAAGAACGATGTAATTTTCCCCCCAAAGAGGAGTGCCTTTGCTCTGTCAAGCAGCTGTGGTGAGGAGGTAATTGCAAGTGTGCGATCAGGGACTGGGGCAGGCCGGGCTGGCTGCAGCGTTTTGGATGCCTTGAGGGGGAAGGCTGTCTGTGTGGGGTGTGCTGAGCACGCAGCACCCCGCGCTCCCCGTCCCGCCCTGACCATGGGCTCATGCGGTGGCTGAACGGAGAGAGCTCCTTCTGAAGATGAGGGCTAACACACGAGCACGTTCTCAGCATAAGCTGAGAAACTTGAAGCATCTTTATATTAAAACGAGAAACATCCGTTACAGAGTAAGATACAAACTTCACATGACTTCTTCGGAGAAAACAGCAGACGCCATCGGTTCCCCGTGCGTGCGTGCCCGTCTGCCAGACGCTGTGCTCAGGCCTACCTGGCCCCTCCTGCAGCTCTGTCCACCCTCGTCCGCGTGGCTGGAAAAGTCTGAGGCGCCACGTCTCCCCTGACGGCAGATCCGAGGCCGGTGCCCAGGCCCAGGGCCACTCCTCCCCCCAGTCCTCTTCCTCCTCACGGGCCACCCCTGAGGCCAGACGCCAGTGTCCCCTGCACAGTGACTCCACGGAAGGTCCGGGAGCTTGTGTCACCCTGTCAAAGTGAGACCCCCTTTGAGACGGGAGCCGCTTACAGACTGTCTGATGCTTAAGAAAAGGGGGGTCCTCTGCTGAGAGCACTCGTCGTGGAACCGAGGGTCCGTATGTGTCTGTGCATGCGTGTCTTCTAGTCTTTTTGCTGTGTGCTTCCTTTTTTCTTTTTAGGTTTGGGAAAAGTTCTTAAGCTCTGAAACTCCACGGATTAATGTATTTATGGCAGTGCCTACCATATACAGCAAGTTGATGGATTATTACGACAAACATTTTACCCACCCTCATGTCCAGGATTTCGTGCGTGCAGTTTGTGAAGAAAAAATCAGGTAAATGAAAATAGTCCACCTTCCCATCCAGAAAGCCAAATATAACTTATTTTTAGTGAGTCAGTTCTACTAAGTTTTAGGAAGCAGTATTTTTTCTTTGCTTTAAAATGTGTATCTACATCTCTCTCTACGTATCTGTGCTCCCAACGCAGCTGCCTGTGTTCTGTATCCGTGTCTCTGTTCTATCTCTGGGTCTCTCTGTCCCTCTGTCTCTGTCTGTCCGCCTGTCTTCCGGTAGAGTCTGAAGGACGAGGATGGGGAAGTCCTTTCTGACCCCACACCTGCTGGCTCTCAGCCCTGCCCCCTCCCTGACCCCATGCAGACACACTCCCTGACAGACGTGTGGCTGTCTGGCCCCTTCGGTGGCATGGGGTTTGCTCTGCGTGTTCCCATGAGCCTGCCAACTGCAGCTCCTCTCTGCTTGTGGTCAAGCGGTTCATCTGCAGAGCACACAGAAGTGAGCGGTTTGGCAGGTCTTCGCAGGCATGATGACACGTGCGCCCAAGACGTGTGACACGTGTGTCTGTGGCAGACACAGCCTTTAACAGGGCAGCGAGTTGGCGCTGGACAGCCACGAGCTTCATGGCCTCTGTGCATCTGATTCCTAGTCCTTGAGAGGAGCTCAGGAAAGCCCTTCGTTTCCTGGAGAGAATTTCCAGTTACTCAAGACGAGCATTTCATCTTGTTCTTCTGCTCCCATTCAACCACTCTTTGCGCCTTTTCTGTAAAGACGTTTTGATGGAACTAGAGCCCTTTTCTGAGGGTGCCACGCCAGCACCTCCCTGGTTTGGCCGCCCACGAGGCACCATGGTGGGGCTGGGATCCAAAGCCCAACCACCAGGACAAGAGTGGGACTGGTAGCACGATGTACCCAGATCTCAGGAGCCAAGGGCAAGAATGAGATCAGAGAGGGGAGATGAGGGTGACTCTGGGTGACAGGCCCTCAGACCTCAGCAGCCGGGCTCCTGGTGGGGGGGGGGGTCCTTGTGCCTGCACCTCCGGGGCGGGGGAGCACAGGGGTGGTCGTTGCTCCGGCCCCCACTACAAGCAGAAGCACCTTCCTTCCTGCACACAGTGCTTTCGGGACATAGCGCATGCCGAGGCTCTCATATCAGATCGATGTCATTGTCAGTGAGCCGTCAGCACCAGGTAGTGTTCGTGGAGGAGCCCCCGTGCGCCCCGCCCTGGAGACTACCTGCTTCCGTCTCCCCCACTCCGCCTCAGACCCGGTGGTGTTTTGTCCCCAAAGCAGACAAGCTATCATCACGTTACTCTTATCACTGCTCTTTTCGGGGCTGTTTGTGGACAGCACGTTGACTCTTTGCAGAGCGTGCCACCAGGGACCCTCAAATCACTTTTCCTTTTACTGTGATTACCCCTTCCTTGTGAAGACCTATTTGCATTCTAAAATATACCCAAGATTCTTTCCAAAGAACAGAGTTAAATTTCAGCCCGAACTGCACTTTTAGCCGTGAGTTAAAGGGTGACGGTGACTGGGGTGCTGGGCGCGTGTGGCTCTCACCGGGCTGAAGAAGCCATGTGCTCCCGAGAGCTCAGGAGCCTGTGGTTGTGCCGGGCAGGTTGATGGTCTCGGGCTCGGCCGCCCTGCCCCTGCCTGTGCTGGAGAAGTGGAAGGGCATCACCGGCCACACTCTGCTGGAGAGGTACGGGATGACGGAGATCGGCATGGCCCTGTCCAACCCCCTGACCGCAGCTCGCCTGCCAGGTACGAGTGGCGCCCGCCAGCCGTGTCCTCCCTCTGCTCTGGGTCCTCGGGTAGGCCATTCTGTGGAGGATGCTCCCCTGCTGGGCTACGGTCACGTTCTCAGGGTGGCAGTGTCCTTCCCAGGTTACCCAGACGCCGTGTGCTTGGCAGGGCGCCCCCCTCCCCCCTTCCCGGGCTGGGGGCTGCTTCCATCCAGACCAGGTCGCCCGTGGCCCAGAGTTTCCCATGCAGGTGCCCTGAGCCACACAGGCCGGTGGCAGCGGGAGAGACGGCAGGTGTCGGGGGCAAGGGAGGAGGGACACCCCGCCTGTGCTCGGGGACCTGCACGCGTCTGGAGGGCCTGCTGCTCTAGACGGGTTCCTGCCCTTTGGTCTTCCTGTCCCCCCTTCTCTAGGCCATTCCACATAAACAGCCTTCACGTCCCGGGTCCCTGACAGGGAACCTGCAGGCGGAGCCTGAGGCCTGAGACGTGAGCCTGTCCTGTCCTGGGCCCTTTTCTAGCCCTCCCGGTCAGTACCCTCCAGCTTGTCCAAAACACAGTAGGCGTCTGGAAATAAACGTTAAGTCATCGTGTGCCTGTACTTGCCTCTGTGCATCCACTTGTCTTGCACGACAGTAAAAGGCACCCTTCTGGTGGGCAGGTCTGTGAGTTTTCAGTGTGTCTGCCGTCATACTCAGGTAGACGAAGTTGAATCACCTCCAGACCTTCCCCCTTTGGCGGTCAGCGCCTGCTGCCCCAGGCCGGCGAGCACATCCCTGGTTCCTCTCCCTGTAGCTGTGCGTTTCCTGGAACGACACAGAGGCACAGCCTCCAGGACCTGCCTTTGGGTCTGGCTTCTCTCACTTGGCAGGACAAGTGTGAGACACATCCTGTGCCGAGCAGCATCTTCGGCGCTAACCTGTCCGCCACCGAAGGACGCTGGGTCGTGTCTAGCCTCGGACAGCTCCCAGGCGGGCCGTCGTGAAGGTCTGCATGCAGGGTTTTGTGCGAATGCGTCTTTACGTCTCGTGGGCAGACGCCTCAGAGTACAACTGCTGGGTCAGAAGGGGGCGTGAGCTTGACTTTCTAAGAAGCTGCAAACTGTCCACACGACAGCCCCGATACTGGGCTGGTCTTACCCCTCTGATGGCCTTGGAGAAGTCACACAGACGGAGCAGGCGTTCGCACTGTCGGACCAGGACACCCTCTGTCGGGCGGGGGCAAAGGCCCCGGGACAGAGGGACCTGCGCCCGTGCCCTAAACCCGAGGCTTCTGGGCAGAAATTCTCGAATCTTAATTGGCTGCAGCTCTTCAGTCTCAGGGTTCTGCCGTGGCTGTGCGTGGCCTCTTCTCGACACCGGAACCAAGCGCCCGGGGTCTTTTCTCACCCGTGAAGCAGGCGGCTCACAGTGGGTGCACGGCCGGCTCTTTGGTTTAAAAACAATGAAGGAAGTAGCCGTCAACCTTGAATCCGGGAGTGAGTCCCTGAGCGCCGCTTCCGGAGCAATCAGGCTGTGTCCTCTGTGCCCCTGACTCCCGGGCCGGGCTTCTTCCAGCCGGGACTCTGGGCTGCTCCGGGGACACATCCTGCCAGCCTGGCCCATCACAGGTTCCCTGGCGGCCCGGAGGGGCGCGTGGCCTGAAGGATACTGTTTGCTCGGCTGAGGCCCCGGGTGGTGACCTGAACTGCTGGGCCTGACATGCGCTAATAGGCGGTTGCTATCAGATACAGGGCTTGCCGGACAGGCGCTCCAGGACCCAGTGAGGCACCGTCACCGGAGGCCGGACAGAGCCACAGGACAATTAAAGTCACCTGGCCACAGCTGACACCGTTCTAAAGGGAGGCGGAAGGACAGCCTGCCCTTCTGACTGCAGCCAGCCTGTTGCCCAGTGGACACCAGGAGGACATTCAGTCCCTGCGGGTGTGGGAGGGGCCCGTCCCGAGCTGTGGCAGAGGCCGCGTCCACGCGGTCTGGGCGAGGCTGCATCACGCGGTGTGGGGCCCGTGTCACACGGTGTGGGCGGGGCCGCGTGCACGTGGTGTGGGAGGGGCAGCGTGAACGTGGCGTGGGCGTGGCAGCGTCACACGGTGTGGCAGGGGCAGTGTCAGGCGGTCTGGGAGGGGCAGCGTCACGCGGCGTGGGCGAGGCAGCGTGCACGCGGTGAGGGAGGGACAGCGTCCACACAGTGGGGGAGGGGCCGCGTCACGCTGTGTGGGCGGGGCCGCGTCACGCAGTGTGGGAGGGGCAGCGCGCACGTGGCGTGGGAGGGGCAGTGTGCACGAGGAGTGGGAGGGGCAGCGTCATGCGGTGTGAGCGTGGCAGCGTGCACGTGGTGTGGGTGGGGCAGCAGCACGCGGTGTGGGAGGGGCAGCGTCACGCGGCGTGGGAAGGCCCCCATCCCGCGGTCTGGGAGGTACTGCGTCATGCGGTGTGGGCGGGGCAGCGTCACGCGGTGTGGGCGGGGCAGTGCGCATGAAGTGGGGGCGGGGCAACGTGCACTAGGCGTAGGAGGGGCAGCGTCACGGGGGGGTTAGAAGGCCCCCATCCCGTGGTCTGGGAGGGACTGCGTCACGCGGTGTAGGAGGGGCCGCGTCTATGCTGTGTGGGAATGGCCGTGTCATGCGGTCTGGGAGGGGCAGCATCTCGCGGTGTGGGCGTGGCAGCGTCCCACAGTCTGGGAGGGGCAGTGTCAGGCGTAGGAGGGACAGCGTGCACGTTGTGTGGGTGGGGCCGCGTGTACGTGGCGTGGGAGGGGCAGCGTCACGCAGTGTGGGCGGGGCCGCGTCACGCGGTGTGGGCGGGGCAGCGTGTACGTGGTGTGGGCGGGGCCGCGTGTACGTGGCGTGGGAGGGGCAGCGTCATGCGGTGTGGGCGGGGCAGTGTGTACGTGGTGTGGGCGGGGCCCCGTCACGCGTTGGGGCGGCCGCGTCCCGCGGTCTGGGAGGGGCCGCGTCTCGCTGCGTGGGAGGGGCCGCGTCACGCAGCCTGGGAGGGGCAGCGTCACGGGGCGTGGGAAGGACAGCGTCCACGTGGTGTGGGCGGGGCAGCGTGCACATTGTGTGGGCGGGGCCGCTTCTCGCGGTGTGAGAGGGGCAGCGTGCACGTGGCGTGGGTGGTGCAGCGTCACGTGGCATGGGACGGGCAGCGTCACGCGGCGTGGGAAGGGCAGCGTGCACTTGGCGTGGGCGGGACTCCATCTAGTTCGGTGTAGGAGGCTGGCCCTGCATGGTTGACCCTGCTCTGTTCCACCCGCTGGGGTAGGGGCGGGGGCTTCTGGGGTCTCAGCAGCTGCCCTGCCCTAACAGCAGTCTCTGCCGTTTGTAGACCTAACTTTAACAAAGCATAGGTGTTTCTGTGGAGATTTTAATGCCACCGTTGTGGTAGTGGTGCTGTAATTCGGTCAGCGTTTTCTTTTTTTTATATATAAATTTATTTGACTTTTATTTATTTTTGGCTGTGTTGGGTCTTAGTTGCTGTGCGCAGCCTTTCTGTAGTTGCCGCGAGTAGGGACTGCTCTTCGCTGTGGTGCGCAGGTTTCTCATTGCGGTGGCTTCTCTTGTTGCAGAGCATCGGCTCTAGGCGTGCGGGCTTCAGTAGTTGTGGCTTGTGGGTTCGTAGTTGTGGTGCAGGGGCTTAGTTGCTTCACTGCATGTGGGATCTTCCCGGACCAAGGCTGGAACCTGTGTCCCCTGCATTGGCAGGCGGATTCTTAACCACTGCGCCACCAGGGAAGCCCTGTCAGTGTTTTCTTTATAGACGTTCTTAGCGGTTCAGGTTTCATTGAATAGGGTGGACAGTCCTGACTTCCTTAGGTTGGGAGAGGGGCTGGAGGTTGAATCAAGTACAAATGGCCAATGATTTAATCAATTGTACCTGCATAATAGAACTTTCATAAAAACCCAAAACAAGGCTGGTGAACACGGGTTGGTGTTGGAGTGTGATGTGCCTGGAGAGTGTGCAAGTTTAGAGACTCCCACCCAACCACATACTTGCTAGAGGTGTGTCTTCCAACTGGCTGTTCCCACCTTGTATCCTTTGTAATGAAGTGATATTCTAGGAAGTGACCTGTTTTCTTGGGTTCTGAGAGACGCTCTAGCAAACTGTTTAATCCCAGGAGGGGCTCAGGGACCCCCAGTTTGCAGCCAAGTTGTACAGAAGTTGTGGGTAAGTGGGGACATGCCCTTGTGACTGTCAGTCCTGTGGGACTGAGGGCAGCCACTCACCTCCCTGGAGGCCACAGCAGATCCCGTAGGGTTCCCTTCTCCACAGCATCTCCCCACATCTCCCTGTGTTCCCAGCGCCTGGATGGAGCCTCTGCTTCCTCCTTTCTGTAAGTGTTACTGAACTGAGCCAATTTACTGACACTGGGTTGTGGTGAAGGAAAGTGCAGGATCCAGGAAAGGAGAGCGAGCGGCTGGCGCTCAAAGGACCCAGACTCCTTATGGCTTTCAGGGAAGGGCTATTAAAGGCGACATTTGCGGGGAGGGCTGCAGGATGTGTGACATCCTTCTGACTGGTTGGTGGTGAGGTAACAGGGTGGTGTCCCAGGAATATCAGTCATCAGCCTTCTGGTTCCAACGAGTCTGGGGGTCTCAGCATGTAGTCACCATCCTCCACCCGGGTGGGGGCCTCAGTTCACGCGGAACAACTCCGGGATGCGCGTCAGCTTAGTGTGTGCATCTCTTGAGGAGCAGGTGCGACTCTGTCTTATTACCGATTTACTGTTTGAGCTCTGAGGTAACTGCTTTTTCTTTGTGTCTGTGTTCCTCTGTTTCTCTAATTAGTAACTGCCTCAGTCTGCTCTCTGGATCTCAGGGAAGGTTTAGGAGACTAAAGTGTCTTTTTACAAACACGAAACGAGGGACATGGAGGGTCTTTCGTACTCCGAGGATCCCCAGGGCGCACACTTCAGGAGGCGTCGCCGTCTGGAGGGCTTGGGCCTGAGCAGGCGTCACACCACCGTGGGGACGAGAGCTCAGAAGAAACGGGAGGAGGAGCAGGTTTCACTCCTGAGCGAGGCGGCTGCTCGTGCTCAAGATTCTGTACCTGGCTTAATGAAGTGGCTTCTGATAAAATCATCACGTTCCTCCTGATGGCTCTAGGTGTGTTCATGGAACGCTTTACTTCTGCCACATACTAAAGGAATCACCCTGACCAGTCTCAGAAAGTGATAAATCAATTCACACAGCAAGAAAGCCTCTCACTGCCTGGGAACCCAGGAAGGAGGACCATCAGCCCAGTGGGCCCGACCGATGTCCTCTTACACACGTCCTTTCTCTCCTGCACTTTATCAACCCATTTCTTCCTTTAAACCTTCTGTTCTGTGGCTTTTACACACACACACCGAGGGCTAAATCCTAGGTCAGCCTGCTGACATTTGGCCATGGAATATGAGCAATTGGCAGTGATGTGAAGACCTGGGAAAATCTCCAAGATGCCTGGGCCTGGTCTGTAACCAAGCAGTCAGAGCTGTGGCCCCGCCGGTCCTTATCAGACGTGAGGTCCAAGGAGGAGCAACGCAGACGACAGGGCTGAGACAGACGCTTCACTGGAGACAGATCCAGAGGGAAGCTACGACGCTGAGGTCCGTTGGGAAACACATCCCGAGTGTCGGGACTGTGGCCGCCTTGGCCCCGGGTCCTGCAGAGCCTGCAGGAGGGCAGGGCTTGGACCCAGCTCACGTTCACAGCCTAGGTCTTGTCTCTGGTCCTCGTGTCTTGTCTGCAGCTGAGGTGGAACACCTCCTTTTCCAGGCTGTCTCTGGTCTTGAGCATCCTGGCACTCGTGCAGCCATTGGCCGCAGCAGAAAGAGAGAAGGATACATGCCTGGCGGTTCCTTTCATACACAACATCCAGGGGGCAAGTCCACAGAGAATGGGTTAGTGGTTGCTGGGGTGGGGGGAAGATACGACAGCTGACGGGGACAGGTTTCCTTCTGGGCTGGTGGAAAGTTCTGGAGCTAGATGGAGGTGGTAATGGAACAGTGTTGTGAATGTACTGAATGCCCCCGAATCCTAGGCTTTATAACGAATAGCTGCATCATATATGGATTTCACTGTAGTTTTTAAATCTTTGGAAGCAAAACAGAAGGAGGGGAGGAAGGAGGAGGAAGATGCGGCGGGGGCGGCCCCCAGGACCTCAGACAGAAGACAGGCTGAGGAGGACAGGACGGCGCCATCTAGCAAGCGGAGCCCTGTGTCACAGACTCTTCCAGGCGTGTGGATCCCAGAGCACTAAGCACCTCGTGGAGTTTGCCAAGTGGGCTTCCCGGGACTTTTCTCCTGCGACAAGTCCTCATTGATAACAGTTAAAATAAAGGGCCTGAGGGGCTTCCCTGGTGGCGCAGTGGTTGGGAGTCCGCCTGCCGATGCAGGGGACACGGGTTCGTGCCCCGGTCCGGGAAGATCCCACATGCCGCGGAGTGGCTGGGCCCGTGAGCCATGGCCGCTGAGCCTGCGTGTCCGGAGCCTGTGCTCCGCAGCGGGAGAGGCCACAACAGTGAGAGGCCCGCGTACCGCAAAAAAGAAAAAAAGGCCCTGAGACCTTGAAGCGAAGAGTTTGGCCCTGGAATCTCTGCCCCGCCTCGGCTATTCATTACAGTGGCCACGGGGACTCCACTGCGGCCAGGGCACCACCTGACCTAACCTTTGCAGGTTCAAAAGCTGATTATAGCCACACAGGGGTGAAGACGCTGAGCCACGCACAGGCGCCTAACAAGCGAGCCGGGACGCTGGCTGCGTCACCCCTGCCGTGAGGATCCGCTCACCCTCTGGCATCTGGCCCACTCCAGTCCCTCGCCAGCGACAAACTGCGGTCATCGGTGCCCTGACCGCTCAGCCAGGCGCTCCAGTGAGATAGAAGTGCCCTTGCATCTTGCCCTGGGCACCGGACGGCCCTCCCCAAGTGACCTGGAGGCCCTGTAGGGCGTTCAAAGCCCTGGCTGCTGCTCTGCGTGTCCCGCCTAAGGCTGTGCTTCTGGCTCCTGGGGCTTCGCCCCGCTGTGTGCACGTGACAAGGGGCAGGACCCCTGTGTGCGCACGTCATGTCCATGCGGGATTCCCACGTGTGTGCACGTGACATCCACGCGGGATCCCCCCACCTCCGTGTGTGCACGTGACGTCAGGCAGACCCGAGCACCTCAGTGTGCAGCTCTGTCTTTCAGAATCCTGCTGACCGCCTCTTTCCCTCGCGCCTCCCCGCCCCTTGCAGGCTCTGTGGGGACCCCGCTGCCCGGCGTCGAGGTGCGCATTGTGTCCGAAAACCTGCAGAAGGACGGCTACCCCTACGTTGTCCACGCGGAGGGAAATGAGGAGGACACCAAGGTGAGCCCCTGTGTTCTCTCTGGCGGCACGTGGGCATCACACGGCCACGACCACCCAGGAGGCCGATGGCAGAGGGTGAGTCCCCACCGCTCGGGGACGGGCCTGAACTGCGGCGCCGCTGGCGGGCCTCGACTCAGGGCAGTGCTGGTGTTGGGGGCGTTGCCTGCCGTGTGGACGGTGCAGAGCAGAGTGAGGCCCAGCAGGGCTCCCCGCGCTCAGCCAGGCTCCTCCTGGGCTCTGTCCTCTGGGCCACGTTGAGCTGGGTCCTGATAGCCTCAGCTAGGAGAGCCCGAGTTCAAGCAGAGATCATTGTCGGCAGGATCTTGTTAAAACTTCTGCGCTGGCGGGACGCTGGCACCCGCTCAGAGTGGACGCCGACAGTGTCACCGGCCCCCAGCCTTGCAGTCGCCCATTTGGACAGATTCACGGAAGCTGTAAATTGAGGTCCCCCGCTTGGGAAGTCACTGTTCCCTGCTTTCTGTGCTGTTCTAAGCTCCGGGGGTCAACGGGAAGAGAGGACTGTTGTCTCATTTCAGTGACACAAGTCTGCTGGTCACGAGTGGTCAGGGTCACAGCAGAGGCTCGGGTTTGCTGGAGGTGGAATTTTGATTTGAGAGATTGTTTTCTTCACAGCGGATGTACATACTCTTGACCTCTGTCACCGTGAGAAGTTTTAAAAGCTGAAAGCAGCAGCGATCCTGCCTCTCACTTGTGCCAGGAGGGGCGGCGGACAGGCCCTGCCCTTGTGGGCCTCGGTCTGCAGTGGGAAACGGCAGCGTTCAGTAGATGGTTGTTGAATGTCTTAGCTCGAGAACGTAGGCGCAACTTGGGTGGTTTTCACTGTAATTTTATGAAAAATGACACCAAGAAGTATGTATCCGTTTACACAAGAACCTCTCACCTGGACCCCCCTTGCTGGGCTCGTGCCCCCTCGGCCTCTCCTCCCACACGTGATGGCCCTCCAGACCAGCCTTGCTCCCGCCCACGCTGTATGGGCAGCTTTCAGGGTGGCCTCAAGGTCCCCAGCCATGGCTCTCGCTCCCTGGCTGCCTGCTGCCTGGGCTCTTGCATCAGCCCAGCTGGTCCAGGGCCGTCAGCCATGCCCATGGCTTAGGGTCCTTTTCTGGCTCTTGGCCTGTGCCCTGCGGTCCTCTCTGCCTCTCGGGGACTCATGCTCACAGCCGAGTCACCTGTCCCAGCGTCCAGCCCTCCTGCAGTAATGGGGCTGCCTCCCCTTGCTGGATGCTCAGTCCGCCGGTTCTGGGTGTCATTCCGGGGACCCCGCTTGGGAGGAGGTCCCCAGCAGAGCAGCGTCGGGGCATGTGGGTCCATCAGGCAGTAGCAGCACAGATGGCAGGGAGCCCCCCTGCACCGCCCTGCCTGAGCACCTGTAATGCTGGATGCGGCAGGGATGCTGCCAGAGAGGAGGTGCGGGTGGACAGCGTCTCCCTCCTCAGTCACACTGAACTTTAACAACTTGGGGCAAGCAGCCGCCCCCTCACCCGGCTCCTGCTGGGGGCTGTAGGGGTTTCCTCACTGAAACGCGCTCAGAATAGGAGGTGGCAGCCTGGCCCTGAGCATCTTGACGGTCTGAGAAGGAAGCGTGTGGTCCACGGTGTGGGGGCTCGGGGGCGGTGGAGACAGGGCAGGGATGACGATCTGCTGGCCACAAGCGAGGCCTCATAAACGTGAAGGTAAGGAGACCTGGAGCTCGCGGCGGTGTGTTCTTGAACGTTTCCAACTCAGTCGAGGGGTCAGTGAGACACACGGTCCAGAATGGAGCCGTCTCCATGGCCGATGACGGCCCGGGGCGGAGAGAACAATCACAGGCCGGTTGCCCCCGGGGGCTGGGGTGGGCCTGGGCCTGGGCTCGCTCCCTGGCTGGTCAGAGGCCACTGCCGTCCCCCCCTCTCCGCTGCCGGGAGCACGACAGGGGCACTCCCCCCCTCCCGTGGCTTTCCCCAGGAGCCGCCTCCCGGCTGGGGGTATTACTCACCGGCCCGCCCCCGGGACCCTTAGAGGGGAACAAGGCCAGACTCCACACTGAGGCGGGCGAGACCTCCGTGGAGCCTCCGCCTGGGTCCCCGCGCTGCGCAGGACGGGCTGGGACGGGGTGCGCCCCGAAGGCAGGAGAACCGGGCTCAGGCCTTGCTGAGGAAGCGCCTGCGCTCGGCTTCTGTGACGTCACAGGCACTCCCCGTTGCTGACGGTGGCGGTGAGGAGGCCTGGAAGGTGCTGGCTCTGTCCCTGACGGGGACTCGCAGCGAAAACCCACCCACTCGCTTCTGATCGCCCCCACGCTCGGCAGGTCCGGAGGGCAGGGACTCTTTCATGTTCTGAAATCTGGGGGGCTGCAGGCGATGTGGTTCAAGGTTTTTGTTAACATTTAATTGGAAATCACTTCAGACTTACAGGAAAGTTGCAAAAATACCAGTGTGCAGAAAGCCCATGCGCCCTTTCCCGGTGCACTTGCCCTTCCCCTCTGTCAGGGCGCCATGCAGGCCAGCATGGGCTCCTGCAGCGTCCGTCCTCCTCTCACTGCCTGCCTGCCGCTATCCCCGGCCCCCCCCCCCCCATGACGCCGCGTGGCGACTCCCTGCACTGCAGGCTCTCTGGGGTCAGGGTCCTCTTTGCTTGTCATGAGGGCACATCTTGAACTTGGAAGTACCCCCTAAGCCTGATGGTCACAGGCCCTTTGACCCGAATGGTAGGCGCAAGGTCAGCGCAGGCGCATTGACCAAGGAGATGTGTGCAGCGTGGCAGGTGTGTGCGCTGAGCCTGCGGTGGGGCAGCAGGGCTGGTGGTGGGCCAAAGCCTCTCTGGGGCTGACCTCTCTGTGGGGTCTGTGGCTGGGGCCTTTCCATCCTCCCTTCCTTCCTTCTCTCCTTCAGCCCGCACGTGGGGAGCCCCCTGGGCCGGAGCCTGGGGAAGGAAGCGCAGCAGCGGTGACAGCGCCCACCAGGCGGTGCAGCGCTGCGGTCAGGGTCCCCCACCTCTGAAGCCTGAGAGCTCTTGCTTCTCTGGCAGGAACCGACCGCCGAGAATCAGGAGTGGTGACCAGGGGGCTCTCCGGCCTGTGTCTGTCCCGCAAAGCGGAGGCCCAGGGGAGGACAGGAGCCCTGTGAAGGCACAGGGTGCCTGGGCCAAGGGGTGCTCCCAGGCAGCAGGGAGAATCCGGTCCACTCCTGCCAGCCCAGAGCAAGGGCAGAGGGAGGCAGTGGAGGCCGGATTCCTGACGCTCAGGGGATGCTCCCTTGTCCTGGGTATGGTCAGGGTCCCCTGCGCACCCTGCAGAGCATGGCTGGGCTCCTGCTGTGGATCCCCGTCTGTGTCTCCCAGCGTGCGGGGGCCCTGGCCGCGCTGGGTGCTCCGTGGTCGGCGGCCTGGGGGCACTCCGGTGCCCCAGCCTCCACGGCTCTGCAGCCATCGCTTCCTGAGTCTTGTGCTTTGTCCGGCGGGATGTCGGGGGCTGGAAGAGTGGGCAGCCTCCCCACAGCGTGAGGGTCTCCTGGCCCCGGTGAGGTGGTTCCAGCTTCACGGTGTCCTCTGCCGTCTCCCGTGAGGCCCTGGGGATGGGGTAGGGGGCTTTGTTTGCTGCGATGCTTCTTTTTGTGTGTCCCTCTTCCCAGCTGGCAAACTCTGCAAGCACGTGGTGTGGTCTCTCTCTTTTTTTTTAATTTAGTTATTGAGGTGTAGTTGTCTCTTTATTTATGGTTTCAATTTGCTCACTTACGTAAGAGCCAAATGCCAGCCAGCAGAGCCGGGTCCATTGACAGATACGGGCCACACTGCCGTGTAGCGCAGAGGTGACCAGGCCTTACGTGGAATCCTCTTGTCTTGCAGAGGATGCAGACACCCACGTGGGGTGTGGGACAAGCTGGGGCAGGACAGTGGCAGCGAGCGCCGCTTCCCTTTATCCCCTTAAAATCAGTTACTTGGGCTTCCCTGGTGGCACAGTGGCTGAGAGCCCGCCTGCCCATGCAGGGGACGCAGGTTCGTGCCCTGGTCCGGGAAGATCCCACATGCCGCAGAGCGGCTGGGCCCATGAGCCATGGCCACTGAGCCTGCGTGTCCGGAGGCTGTGCTCCGCAACGGGAGAGGTCACAGCGGTGAGAGGCCCGCGTACCGCAAAAAAAAAATCACTTACTTTGTGTGGCCCACGTGCAAGCTGCTGCCCTGGACAGTGGGCTGATGTGTGGGTGCTTGTGCTCCCCCTGCCACCTGCCTCTTCCGTGCTCCCTCTCGCCACTTCCCCTGTTGCTGCCATGGACCATGGATTGCTGCACGGACCGTGGAGGTGGGGACGGGGACAGGGGCCCTGCGGGGCCTGGGCACGCTCTGCCCTGCGATGAGTGGTGGGGTGCTGTCCCCACAAAGGCACTCACTTCAGACAAGCAGCTGACCGTCGTCAGCCGTGTGCTTCTGCCTCTTAGGGTGAGGTGGGTCCACTACCTCTTTTCCAAAGGCCTGGTAGGAGGTGGCAGGACCCTAAATGAGGACTTTCACACGGGAAAGCGGGTCCAGTAGGCCCCCTGACGTGCCAGGTGAGCATCTGGAGCGCTTAGCACCCCTGTGCCGCTTGCCTGCCCCCAACTGTGCTTTTAATGTCCCCCTGGAGCCACCCCGCCCCCTCTGTTGGCTTCATCCTCCGTGTTGTGAGGACCGGCTCCTGTCCTGGGGCTGGGCAGTGGGCAGTGAGCTACACAGCCCTCCCATCAGGATGCATTGGGAGCGGGGCTCACGGCCCAAGGGGCGCCAGGCCTTTGGGGACAGGCTCTGTGTTGTGTCCGGTTCTGCCCCTGCCCCGGTCCTGCCCCCTCACCTGGGCTCCCACACCTTCCGCCAGCTCAACTCCCCCTCCTTGGAGCTTGGGTCATGGTTCCACCGGGGACTTTACAGCAACTCCCGCCTCTGAGATGCTTTCAGATGAGGAAGCACGTGTTCTCACGCCGGCAGCTCTCGAGCACGGCCCTGGCCGCCCAACGACAGAGTGGCCCTCGAACGAGGAGTACACGTGTCAGGTGTGGGTGCCCTGGGTCAAGACGTTCCTGTGCGCCCGAACGGGATCCCCTGTGAGGGCAGCCAGACTTTTCACTGCAGGGTGGATGGCAGGTGTGGTCTGAAGCCATGCAGTCACCGGGAGTCCGGGTTCGGGATGCGTGCCTCGCCCCCTGCACCCAAGCTGGGTCCCCAGAGTACGGGGACTGCCCGCCCAGTCCCATGGACGGGTAGTGTAACTCCACGTGGTTCTGAGGCATGGTGGCAGAAACCCGCAGCGCCCTGGCTCTGCCTGTGACCTGGTGATACGCAGGACGGATTTTAGCCGAAGGCAGCGTTTATGGTTACACACTATTTTAGGTTGTTTGTTATTAGAACTTCGAATTGGTGGTTCACTTTCCCCCTCCCTGAAGAAATGAAAAAATGCCTTGTCTTTCTCTGGCATAAAGAAAATGGTGACGTGTCTTAGTTTCTTTATTTTAAAGATGTTTTTTTGAAGTGGACCATTTTTTGAAGTCTTTATTGCATTTGTTACAGTACTGCTTCTGTTTTGGGTTTTTGGCTGTGAGGCATGTGGGATCTTAGCTCCCAGACCAGGGAACCCGCACCCCCTGTATTGGAAGGCGAAGTCCTAACCTCTGGACCACCAGGGAAGTCCCATGTCTTAGTTTCTTGATACTTTTTTTCTGTAGACCAGAGACTCCCTGGCAGATCTGTACAAAAATTAGAATTGGGGGGTAGGTGTGTCTTTGTGGCATTGAACCCATGATGGGTGTATTAGATGAACCTAAGAACACGCTCAGATGGAGTGTTGAGTGGGATGGTGCTGAGTAGGTGAGGGGTCTTGAGGGGACTCAGTTCAAAGAGTTGGTTTCGGTTCCAGAAGACCCTGACTCTATGCTCCGCGTGTCTGTGGCCACAGAGCCTGCATGCCCGCAGCTCCTGTGCTCGGGGGCTGGTCTGCGTGTCACGGGAAGGGGCAGAGCAGTGTCCGTGGACAGTGGTCATCCTTGTTTGTCAAATCCATGCCCCATCCGTGGCGAGGCACAGCCCAATTTCAGAGATGCTAAACGTGAAAAAATGTTCTGTGGAGTTCAAAAGTTAGTATCTTGCATTTCATGCAACTTGCCTGGAAGAAGCTTGTGAATATCTTTTCTTACCGTATGAAATCAGGAATCTAGGACTCAGTGCTGGGGGTGGGCAGGAAGTCCTCTCTGACTGGATGAGCTCTGGTCCGCTTCTTGCCCACCATACAGGCCTGCTCGCCTGCGGTCAGCACGCACCTGGCTGTGGGTCCAGCATGATGGAGGAATAAAGGGAGGGTCCACAGACGACAGGAGCTGGAGTGAACGCAGCACAGGGTTGGGTGATCGTGTCTGTAAATTAACACACAGTAGGTATTGTCAGGACACAAGCACACAGTGATTTGAGCAGGTGATGTGCAATACCCAGAATGCCTGCGCTGAGACAGAAGAGTGACTGTGATAAGAGGTCTCTGTAGGGCACCCAGTGCTGGGGAGTGCTGAGGAAGAGGACACAGGGATGTGGATTTCTAAGGTAGAATGGCACTCAGTTAGAACTGCCCATTTCTCTGTTCAGTTCTGTCAGTTTTTTTGCTTCATATATTTTGATGGTTTGTCCTTAGGTGTGTGAATAAAGTCTGTTTTCTCTGATGTTAGTACAGCCACCCTGGTCTGTTTTGGTCAGTTGCTATTTGCAGGAATATCTTGATCCATCCTTTTACTTTCCATCCACCTGTGTCTCTGGATCTCAAGTGAGTTTCTTGTAGGCAGGCTATACAACTGACCCTGTTTGCACAGGTCCACTTATATGTGGGGTTTTTTTCCCAGTAAACATGCACTATAGTATTACACGATCCACAGTTGGTTGAATCCATGAATGTGGAACCACAGATACAGAGGGCTGACTGTAAAGTTATATGCAGATTTTCAACTGTGTGGTGAGTCTCTGCCCATAACCCCCACATTGCTCAAGGGTCTACTGTCGTTGGATCATGGATTTTTATCCATTCCACCAATCTGTCTTTAGACTGGAGAATTTAATCCATTTACGTTTAAAGTAATTACTGATAAGGATGGACTTACTTCTGCTATTTGTGTTCTATGTGCCATATAGCTTTTTTTGGTCCCTAATTTCCTGCGTTTCTGTCTTCTTTCGTGTTTAGTTGATTTTTTGTAGTGAAATGTTTAAATTCCTTTCTCATTTCCTTTTGTGTATTTTCTCCAGCTAATTTCTTTGTGGTTGCCACAAGGATTACATTTATCTTTCTAAAAATTTTAACACTAATTTGGATTTATACCAGCTTAACTTCAATAACATGCAAAAACTCTGCTCCTTTACAGTTCTGTCCTTACCCCTTTCAGCTGTTGATGTCACAAGATTACATCTTTATACATTCTGTGCCCTAAAACATAAGTTAATTCTTTTCAATGTATTAGTCTCCTAAATTATGTAGAAAACAAGATTTGGAGTTACAAACCAGAGTTTGTAATACTAGTTTTTACACATAATTTTTTTAATGTGTTACTCTCCTAAATCATGTAGAAAACAATGTGTCATAGTAAGTGTATTTACTTCTGTTGAGATCTTTCTTTCTCCATACAACTTCAGTGTACTGACTAGGTGCTTTCTTTTAACCTGCAGGACTCATTTGAGCATTTCTTGCAGGGCAGGTGTAGTGGTCACAGACTTCCTCAGCTTTTGTTTATCTGGAAATGTCTTAATTTCTCCCTCATTTTTGAAGAACATTTTTAGTGGATATCGGATTCTTTGTCAACTTTTTTTTCTTTTAGCACTTTGAATATATGGGTGCACTGCTTCTGGCTTCCAAAGTTCTGATGAGAAATCTGCTGACATAATCTTATTGAAGATCTGCGTCCGTTTTGCCCGCCCTGGCTTCCACAGTCTGTCTGCAAGCTGCTCTAGGAATACATGCACAGCTGCCTGTGGGGGCGGGGGGAGTGGTAGCTGCTACAGAGCTAAGAGCTGAAAATGACCAAAATTAACCACAGTTTACCCTCCAAGCCTTCCCCTGGAAGTTGCAAGCCTTCAACAGACTCCAGGTTTCAAAAATAGTTACATCAGACAGATCCTGCCTGTGCAGTTGCCGTCCAGGTGGGAGCTGGATTCCTGGTGTTTCTTGCTCTGCCCACTTCCCCTCTGGTTACTTTCTTACTGTTGGGTTTCAAGAGTTCTTTGTCGGATATCTGATTTGCCAATATTTCCTCCTAGTTTGTGGCTTGTCTTTACATTGTCTTGTATTTCATAAAGCAGAAGTTTTTAATTTTCATGAGGTCTAATTTCTCTCTTTCTCTTACTTTTATGGATCACGCTCTTGGTGTTATCTCTAACTCCAGGTTACAAAGGTTTTCTCCCAAAAGTTTTATAGTTTTACGGTTTACATTTATATCTATTGTGCATTTTGGTGAATTTTTGCATTATATATGAAATTTAGTTGGAGCTTATTTTTTTCCATATCCAGTTGTTCAAATACTGTTTGCTGAAAAGACTACCCTTTCTTCTTTGCAATTTTGTCAGAAATCAATTTTACATATTTCAGCAGGTTCATATATAGATTATATATTCTCTTCCACTGATATGTGTGTCTGTTCCTTTGCGATACCACAGTCTTGACGACTGTGGCTAAGCCTCAGAACTGTAGTGTTATTCTACCAACTTTATTCTTGTTCAGGGTTTTTTGTTTTTTGTTTTGGTTATTCTCGTTGTTTTGCTTGCTCATACCAATTTTAGAAATAGCTTGTCTGTATCTACAAAAAATCCTTTTGGGATCTTGGTCAAAGTTGCATTAAACCTATAGATCAATTTGGGAAGAATTAACATCTTTACCTCGATGACTCTTTTCAATCCATGAACATGGTGCCCCTCTCCATTTACTTAGGTCTGCTTTGCGGGGGGGTGTGGGGGAGTGTATGTGTGAGGTTTTTAGCATGCTGCTCCTGAACATGTTCTGCTAGGTTTATACCTAAGTATTTCTTCTTTTCTCCATCTCTTTCTCCTCTTCCTCTTCTTTTTCAACGATTGTAAATATAGAATTTTTTGTTTCTAATTGTTTATCACTAGTGTATAGGAATACAGTTGATTCTAGTGTATTGACTTTGTATCCTGTAGTAATCCTGGTAAATTTGTTTTTCAGTTTTAGGAGGATTTTTTTTTAATTCCTTGAGATTTTCTATATACACAATTATTTTCTGCAAATAGAACAGATTTATTTATTCTTTTCCAATCTGTATGCCTTTTATTTCTTTTTCTTGCCTAATTGTCCTGACTAGCATTTCCAGTATGATTCCAAATAGGAAGAGTGAGAGTGGATGTCCTTGTCCTATTTCCGATTTATGGGGAAAGTATTTGGTCTTTCACTATTAAGCATGACAGTAGCTATAGGCTTTTTGTAGATTCCATTCTACTTTTGATATGCTGAGAGGTTTTTTTTTAATATATAAATTTATTTATTTATATTTTATTTTTGGCTGCGTTGGGTCTTTGTTGCTGCATGTGCTTTCTCTAGTTGTGGCGAGCGGAGGCTACTCTTTGTTGCAGTGCACGGGCTTCTCATTGCGGTGGCTTCTCTTTTTGCGGAGCACAGGCTCTAGGCATGCGGGCTTCAGTAGTTGTGGCACATGGGCTCAGTAGTTGTGGTTCGCGGGCAAAGAGCACAGGCTCAGTAGTTGTGGCACACTGGCTTAGTTGCTCCATCTGAGGCATGTGGGACCTTCCCGGACCAGGGCTCGAGCCTGTGTCCCCTGCATTGACAGGCGGATTCTTAACCGCTGCGCCACAAGGGAAGTCCGAGAGTGTTTTTTATCATGAATGGATTTTGGATATTTTCAAATGTCTTTTTTGCATTGATTGGGTTTTCTTCATTAGGCTGCTGATATGGTGGACTGCACGGATGATTTCCCTAGTGTTTCCAGGACAGACCCCACTTGGCCGTGGTGGGTCATTCTTTTTATTCAGTACTGGATTTGCTTTACTAACATTTTGTTGAGGATCTTTGTGTCTCTGTTCATGAGGGATTTTGGTCTGTAGTTTTCTTGCAAATTCTTTCTGATTTGGGTATCAAGGTAATGTAAGCATCATAAAATTAGTTGGGAGGTGTTCCCTCCTCTTTTACTTTCTGGAAGAGATTGTATATAATTAGTGTTATGTATTTTATAGAATTTCCACTGAAACCGTCTGGGCCTAGAGGTTTCTTCTTTTGGAAGGTTTTAACTATGAATTCAGTTTCTTTAATAGTTAAAGAACTATTCAGGTCATCTATTGCATCTTGGGTGAGTTTTGGTAGATTGTGGTTTTTGAGAAATTGAATCTTGATGCGCATAGAGTTTTTCACAGTATTATTCCCTTACTGACCTTTTAATGTCTGCATAGTCTGAGGTGATACGCTTCCCACAACTCACGTTGATAATTTGTGTCTTCTATTTATTTTTTCTTTGTTATTCTTGCTAGAAGATTATCCATTTTTAAAATCTTTTTTCAAAGGATTCACTTGAGGATTCATTGAATTTTCTCCATTATTTTTCTCTTTTCAATTTTTTTTCTTTTTTTAATTTTTGGCCACAACCGGCAGCATGTGGGATCTTAGCTCCTGGCCAGGGACCAAACCTGCAGCCCTGCATTGGAAGGCAGAGCCTTAATCACTGGACTTCCGGGGATGTCCCTCTTTTCAATTTTTATTGGTTTCAGTTTTTATCTTAATTGTTTCTTCTCTTCTGCTTGCTTTTGGCTTCTTTTTCTCTTTTTCTAGTTTCTTAAGATAAAACTTTAGGTTGTTGATTTGAGATTTTTTTCTTTTTTTCTAATATATGCATTTAATGATATGAACTTCCCTCTAAATATTGCTTGAGATTTACCCCTGAAATTTTGATATGTTGTGTTTTAATTTCATTCAGTTCAAAATATTTTCTAATTTTCTAATTTTCCTTAAGACTTCTTCTTGACTCGTGGATAATTTAGAAGTGTGTTGTTCAATTTTTCTGTTATTGATTTCCAGTTTAATTCCACTACAGTCAGAAAACATACTTGATATTATTTCAGTTTTTTAAAATTTATTAAGCTGTGTTTTATGGCCCAGAATGTGGTCTTTCCTGGTGACTGTTCTAGTGCACTTGAACAGAGTGTGTATTCTGCTGGTTTTGGTTGGGGTGTAAATGTCAGTTAGATGAAGAAGGTTGATGGTAGTGTTCAGGTCTCTCAAAGCCATACTGGTTTTCTGACTACTAGTTCAAGCACCAAGTGAGGAGTGTTGAATTCTCCAGTTATAATTATCTGTCTATTTCTCCTATCAGTTTTTTTTAATAAATTTATTTATTTAATTTTGGCTGCGTTGGGCCTCTGTTGCTGCGCACAGGCTTGTCTCTAGTTGTGGCGAGTGGGGGCTACTCTTCATTGCGGTGCGCGGGCTTCTCATTACAGTGGCTTCTCTTGTTGTGGAGCACGGGCTCTAGGCGCACGGTCTTCAGTAGTTGTGGATCACAGGCTCTAGAGCGCAGGCTCAGTAGTTGCGGTGCACGGGCTTAGTTGCTCTGCGGCATGTGGGATCCTCCTGGACCCTGGCTCCAACCCGTGTCCCCTGCATTGGCAGGTGGATTCTTAACCACTGCACCACCAGGGAGGCCCCCTCCTATCAGTTTTTTGTTTCATGAATTTTGAAAGTCTGTTGCTTGGTGAACACACACTTGTAGTTACTGTGCCTTCTTGGTGAATTGACTTTTGTCATCCTGTACTGCTGCTGACATTCCGCTGCTAAGTTCATTTACTTTGGTGCTAACATAGCCACTTCCATTTCTTTCGATTGATGTTTGTATGGTATATACTGTTCCATCCCTTTGCTTCTAACCTACCATGTAACTGTATTTGAAATGAGTTTCTTATAGACAGCACACAGTTGCATCATGTATGTTTTTTAATCTAATCTGAAGTTTGTCTTCTAATTGGCCAGTTTAGACCATGTGCATTTAATGTGACTATTGATATGTTTGAATTTAAGCCTCTCATTTGTTATTTGCTTACTGTTCTGTCCCTTGGTTTCTCATTGCTTGGCTTCCCTCTAACTGCCCTCTTTGGGGTCAGTTTTTTAGTGTTCCATTTTAATTTATCTGTTGAGTTTTTGAACACATGTCTTCCAGTTTTTTAGTAGTTGTTCTAGGGACTACAAAATACATACTTCACTTTTTGAAATCTACTTAGACTCAACATTTTGACACTTCCAGAAGAACACAGAACTCCTACTACATGTACATGTCAAGGAAAAATTAATCATCACTCATGTTAAAGATGATGAGGCGGGGCTTCCCTGGTGACGCAGTGGCTGAGAGTCCGCCTGCCGATGCAGGGGACGCGGGTTCGTGCCCCGGTCTGGGAGGATCCCGCATGCCGCGGTGCGGCTGGGCCGGTGAGCCATGGCCTCTGAGCCTGTGCGTCTGGAGCCTGTGCTCCGCAACGGGAGGGGCCACAGTGGTGAGAGGCCCACGTACCGCAAAAAAAAAAAAACATGATGAGGCGGACTCAGGACCGTCACGATGGGTGTAGGAGCCACTGCAGTGGGATTTGCAGGAGGGGAGAGAGATTGACCTCAACTTCAGATACAGCGTCGGCAAGTGTGGGTTCACAGCCAAGGAGCAGGTGGAGTCATTGGATGGAAATTTGCTAAGAGGAAACATCAAGGGTCAGGGGGATTCTGGCTAAACCGACCTAACAGGATCTTTGAAAGCCTGGTGGTCAGACATCAAGTGCGAGATGGTGGGGGATGAGGAACCTGGTCAGATATGAGGGTGAGCAGATATCAGGGTGGAGGGGGCCTCTCACTACACTGACTTAGCCAAGTTCTTGCTAAAACTGGATTTTTTTAAAGGTTTTTTTTTTGCTTGTCTTTATGGAAATGATGTTAGTTTTTTTTTTTTAACATCTTTATTGGGGTATAATTGTTTTACAATGGTGTGTTAGTTTCTGCTTTATAACAAAGTGAATCAGTTATACATATACATATGTTCCAATCTTTGTCACCACTCTGTGGGTCACTTTGCCCTCTCCCTTTTAGGTTGTTGTTGTCATACGTAACGTCTATGTATACGGTAAGCTCCATTAAACAATGTTATAATTTTTGCTTTCAATGGTCAAAATATTTTTAAAGTACTCATGAGGAAAAGAGTAGTCAGTTTTATTCAACCAGATATTTACCAGTTCTGTTGCTTTTCCTTTACTTCTGATCTTCCAGGTTCATTCTGGTGTCATTTCTGTTCTGACTGAAAATTCTGTAGTCATTGTTTTAGGTCAGATCTGCTGATGACAAATTCTCTTCTTTCTTCATCTAAGAATGTCCTCACTTTATCTTCATTCCTGAAGGTTATTTTCACTGGATTTGGAATTCTGGGTTGACAGTTATTTCAACACTTAAAAAAAATGTTATTCCACTTTTTTCTGGCCTCCATTGTTTCTGCTGAGAAGTCAGTAGTCGTTTGAATGCCTCTAAGTTATGCTCTGCTGTCAAGATTTTTGTCTTTCTTTTTAGTTTTCAGTGATTGGATTAGGATGTGTCTGGGCTTGTGTTTCTGTGGGCTTGTCCTGTTTGGGGTTCATGGAGCTTCTTGAATCTGCACACTAATGTATTTCACCAAACTTGAAGAGTTTTAAGCCAAATTTTATCAAATATCTTTCTGCCCCTAGCTTCTCTTCTGGGAAGCCAATAGCGTGACTGTTAGCCCTTGTGGTATTGGTGTAGGCTTCTGAGACTCTGTTCAATTTTTCCAATAGTTTTTTCTCTGTTGTTCAGATTGGGTAACTTCTATTGTTCTGTCTTCAAATTCTCAGATTCTCTGCTTTGTAATCTCCATTTTGCTACTGAGCCCATCCAGCAAATTTTTCTTATTTCTGTTGTTGTGTTTTTCAGTTCTAACATTTCCATTTGGTTCTGCCCTCTGTCTTTTATTTCTCTGCTGAGACTTTATATTCCCACTTATTCGCAGTGTTTTCGCCCTTACTTGTTGGAGCACTGATGACACGTGCTCTCACGTCTTTCTCAGGCACTCCCAGCGTCTGTGCCGTCTGGTGTTGTCCTGCACTGATGGCCTTTTTCCATAAGGGTGGACCTTGCTTGGCTTTCCACGTGCTGAACGATTTCGTGTTGTGTCCTAGACGTTTTGGACATCGTGTTATGAGACTCTGGACCTTGTTCACTTCCAGTGGAGGATGTTGGTATTCTTGTTTTACTATTATCTCGTTGACTTAAGTCTGCCAGTTCCCACCTGCCATCTCTGGAGCTGGTTTCCACGTCAGATTATTTTCACAGCCTTTGCCTTGCCGTGTATACCTGCCCTGCAGGTGTGCCACCCCATGGCCAGGCTGACCTTGGCAGTGGAGGAGATAAAGGATGGCAGTGGGAAAAATGGTGAAGTACAAATTAAGCCTGCAGTTTAGTTGAACAAACAAACACCTCCTCTGAGCAGGCTGATGGCAGCAGCTCGGCTGGGCCCAGAACATGCAGCCCGGTCCCCTCGGTGACATCACTCCTGTGTGAGAACCAGGGTGATGAGTCGACAGCAAGGCTTGGGAACAGAGCTGCTGTGGGGCAGACTCTCCTCACCCTCTGCCTGCAGTGTCGGCCCCGGGGGCGTTCAGCTTGCCGTCCAGGCCTCAGACAAACAACTCAGACGATTTTACAGCACGTTTCAAAGGGGCTCTGATTTATTTTAAAAGAGGGGGATATTCTTTCCTCAGGAAAGTTCATCCCAGGTGGGAGCTGATGAGCTGAACAGGGAACAGGCCTGTACGGCACTTGATCTCGTGGGTCACAGTTACGTCAGCCAACTCTGTGAGCATGGAGCCAGCGAGGATGCACCCGAGGGGCTCGCTGGGCACCGCGGTGTGTGGTGCCGCCTCGCTGTATCCTTTCCTGGCATCACAGACATCGACTCCGTGTCCTCTAACACGCAGCCCCCTTCCAGCCCTCGCTGTGCTCCCAGCAGGGGAAACGCTGAGATCCCTGCTTCTTGACCACCTCGCTCTCCTAGGCGCCCGGCTCTCCCTCCTTAACGGGCTGCCCTGTGGGCTCCCTACCCTGAAGCTGCCGACCCCAAGCTTCTCCAGCAGCCACGGTAGGTGTGGGCAGCTTGCCCTCTCCTCCCGTGTCTGCAGTTGGTCCAAGAGACACCCTGAAGACAGAGTTTCACGGGAGCGTGGCCTTTAGAGGTGGACAGTCAGGCAAATGGGGCCCAGCAGCGAGCTCTGGGGAAGCGAGGTGGACAGCCCCCCAGGTAGGGCAGGCGCGGAGGTGGTGGCCAGCATGACTGAGGTGGGCACGGAAAGCTGCGTTTGCCGTCTTTCCCACCCAAGTGTCTAATTTCAGGAGAGCATGTGGGCCTCGGGAGGGGCGGGGGCAGGTGGAGACGTGCCCTGGAGGGGCGAGCTCTGACGCCCACCTCTCTCTCCCGTTGCAGGTGACCCCAGGGTTTGAAGAAAAGGAGGGGGAGCTCCTGGTCAGGGGGCCCTCTGTGTTCCGGGAATACTGGGACAAGCCGGAGGAAACAAAAACCGCCTTCACCTCGGACGGCTGGTTCAAAACAGGTAGGACGGAGGGTCCAGAGGGGACGGGAGGGTCACCCGGGTACCACCGCACTGGGACGTCCCCACAATCCTCCCTGGTGGGCAGAGATGGGGTGGGGTACTCTTTGTGCTTCCGTCTTAAAGGCTGCACCTCCCACACTGCACCCCAGCCCCCCTGAGGCCTCTAGAAGGAAGGTCCTGAGGCCATGACCCGCAGGGGGGCTAGCAGCCCCCAGCCCTGTGGCCAGGCTCCCGTCCTGTCCCTTGGCCCAGCAGCCCTGCACGAGGTGGTCCCTCTGCCCCTCGTGGGTCAGGACTCTCCTTCCCGAGTGACCAGTGCACTCCACCTCCGAGACCCTCCTGGGCGCCGCGCCCTCCCCGCCGCCACCGCCCCCTGCTTTGTAACCCCGCCCCCGTTTTCACAGAAGGAGGTTGGTTTTCACTTTGGTTTGGGTCCCTCGTTACGTTACTCCCTGCCCTGAAGTCTGCACTCTCTCGCCTGCTAGAGCAGCACGTGGAGCCAGGGCCCGGGGTCTGTGCGTGGGCAGGCAGGCACCCACCCCCCAACCTCGGAGCCCTCTCACCGGACGCGCACCCGGGTCCCGCTCTGAGGAGCCCCACCCCTTCTGTCCGCCCCGCCCCCCTCCTCCTTGGTCCAGGCGGTCCCATCGATGTGGACGATTCGGCAGGTACTGGGTGTATTCACGGTTGCAGCTGCATTGATTCACTGCGTTTGTGTTCACACGACACACCAGAACAGCAGCTCGTGACAGCCAGAAGGTGGGGTTCTGGGGTTTCTCTTTTTCTTATTGCCTGTCTGTATTTCTAAAACTTTCATACTGAAAATGCATTATTTCATAATAATAATCTTAAAGCAGTATTTTCCGAGAAGGAAGGCCTGTTACCCCGTCCGTCATGTGCTGGCCTCATAATTAGAAACGCACCTCTTGCCAGGTCTTCTGTGGACCACAGAGCTGAAGAGAAAGGCTGTGTGGGGGGCGCGGCCGTGACGGGGTGCCGGGCGCACCTGGGGGCGGGCAAGGAGGTGCACAGTGGGTGTGTCCTTGGCCTGGTAACCCCTTGGGGAACTGCTGCTGGCCGATACCACACACGTGTCTTCTCCACGGGCTCGGGCAGCACGGGTTAGGAAGGGCAGAAATCACCTCCAATCTGCCGCCGTCGTGGGCCTGAGGTCACCAGGTGACAGAGCCGGCGGCCACGTGCAGACCCCCCGAGGTCTCGGGGTGCTGGGGCTCCGCTGGGTGGGGCTTGAGGGGGAAGGGGCACATGAGGGGTTCTCCTGGGGGACCTTGGGGCTCCATTTCGGGCCCCCCAGAGCAGAGGCCTGTGCCAGGAGCCCTGGCCAGCGCCAGCAGAGGGCTCTGTGGTTGGGGCCCAGGAGCCCGGGCCACCTGTCCGTGCGGCATATTCACACGCGCCCCGGCTTCCCTTTGTAAACTTCGCGTTCATATGGGCCAGCCTGGTGGCAGCCAACCACTATCATTGTCCTTCAAATGCAGTATTTAAGAAATACTACTTTTGAGCTAATCTTGCTTTTTTGTGGGTCCCTCCTGTAGCCCTCCGAGTGTCCTGACTTGGAAATCTGACTTCTTTGTGGCCATCCTGTTTCATTTTTAAATTCAGCTAAAGAGCTGCAACTTTTTTTTTTTTTAAAGCACAGGAACCAAAGCCCTGTGGATTTTGCAGATAGCAGGGCTCGCTGAACGCTGGGCCGGCAGCGCTGCGAAGTGCAGGGCAGTCAGCGGTAAAACATTTTAGTCCCTGGTCGTGATGAATATTTCAGTTGAAAGGAATAGCATGCATTAATTATCGTAAAGAGATGTCTTTAGGAGAAAATGATTTTGAAATTCAGTTTAATTTCATTGTAATGCGCAGCAAACAGGAAGGGAGTCTGTGTGTTTAATTGGCTCTCGGGGGTGAGGCCTGGAAGCCGCGTGCCTTTGTCACAGGCCATTAGCGATACAGGCTGCATAATGAGCGCGGCAATCAGCTCACAGCTGCCGCTCCTGCGGGGGAGAGCATGATATTAAATAGAAATCAGGATGAATTAAACTTAACCCTTTCCCTGGCCAGCCCTTCCTGCCACACAGATTCTGGCCCGGGCTGGAGAGGGGCCGCGTCCAGCCGGCTTCTCCTCAGGGCCCCCTCCGTGTCTGGACGAGAGGAAAGAGGCCTCCCTCGGCCATGCCAGCCATGGCCGCCCTCCCTGCCCTGCATGAAGCCTGGTTTCCATCGCCAGGGAGCTCCTTGCCAGCCCCAGGGGTCCTGGCTGCAGCTCAGGCCGGAAACCAAAGCTCTCTATCCAGAAGCACCTCCAATGGCGACCCTGATCGTGTTCCACCTGCGCACGCCAGGCTGGGGAGAACCTTCCACACGCACACGGGCCCAGTGCTGGCCGGGGCAGGGAGATGGCAGTGCCGGGAGCCCCCTCTGCTCAGGGCTTTACCTTGACCCTGCGGACGGAGCTGAGGACACAGGGATGCAGGGACTGGGCTGAGCTGGGCTACAGCTCCTACCCTTGACCCTGCGGACGGAGCTGAGGACACAGGGATGCAGGGACTGGGCTGAGCTGGGCTATAGCTCCTACCCTCTGGACATCGTAGAAAGACTGTGACTGAACACGAGGAAACAGAAATGGTATCTCTGCCTTATTCTAAAGAAGACTTCCTTACACTGTTTACTGTTAGAAAGTGACGTAGTAAACTGCACACACCTAATGACAAGTCAACACAGTTGTAGAAGAAATTTAGGTAACTGGGGAAAAGGTCTGTAAGAAAACCCTGCAGAACATTAACGGGGGTATCTTGGTGCTGCTGAGTTTACTGCCTTTTTTTTCTTCTCTAATGAGCACATGATGTTATCAGGGGAAAACATAAAAGGCTATTTATATAAGAAAAAAAGACTCCCTAGCAGGAAACAAGAGAGCCCTGGGTGCACATGTGGCCGAGGTCTGCAGCCTCGGTGGAACATGGAGTCCACCGAGAAGTCAGTGAGGGCCAACTGGGGCTGAGGGAGTGGGTCCCTTGAGCCCAGTAGCCCCAGTAGGAAAAACGAGCCACGGCCACGGGCAGATCGAGAGGAAGTGCAATTGGACATAAAAATACGGAAAACGTTTTACTTCCTTGTGGTGAAAGAGCAAGTATGGAAACAGTCTCCTTTCACCAAACTGGCAGAGATTCTTCCGAAGTTGACACTTGGTGCTGTGAGGCAGGTGCTTGGCACCCGCGGGCGGGTTGTGTGTCAGGAGGGCTCCTGGGAATCTGTTCAAAGGAAACCGGGTGCGGGGGGACACATACGATGTTTATAAAGTGGGAAATTGGAGTCCGTTGTTCTGCGCTGGGCTTGTGGGTGCCTCGTGGTGCATCCAGACCACAGAGGATCGTGAGCCTTTTGCAACCACGACTCGAGCGATCCTGGCCTGAGGGAGCCCCTGCTGGCGTGCACCACACACGTGTGTGTGTGTGTGTGTGTGTGTGTGTGTGTGGCCGTCATGCGGGTTTGCACCGCCAAGCACAGACGCTAGCTGCTGTCTCTGTGATTGTCATCTGTCCCTTTGTTTTCTCTCTGCCAGTGTTTCCTCAGTAAGCTTCGTTCCCTTACAAACACGGACGAGAAGTATAAAATCTTTCCAGTTGTCATGTGACGAAGGCCCCAGGGTGGACCTGGGCGTGAGCTCCGTCCTCTTGCCCAGCCGCTCACTCTGAGCCACACTGAGCTCTGATGTGGTTCTCCAGAAAGCAGTGCTTTTATTTTGACCAACAATAGTTAGGAATCAGGCAGCATGTTGAAAGGAGGGCGCCCAGTGCTTCGTGTTAGGGGTGTGACAGCACATGTAGCTGGAGGTGGTCGACCCCTTCACGTCTGCTGACCGCGTACGACCAGAGCCCTGGGCAGGGCCCCCAGGCCCCCCAGGCCATGTGGTGTGGTCAGGCTGCCGATCCCGCCGGCCCTCCCCCTGCCCCGCGGGGCTTGGGCTCTGTGTGGAGGCGCCCTGTGAACAGGAGGCTGGGGCTGTGTTGCGGGCCTGTCTGCTGGTCGTCCCTTTGTTCCCCAGCGGTCGTCAAGAGCTTTTCCTCCATGTTCTTCTGAAACGCCCGGCTTTGTTGGAGTTAAGTCTCCGAGCCACCTGGAGTGGCTTCTGTGCGGACGGCGTGTCCCCATCCTGCGTGCTCTTGCTGGTCCTCTGCCTTGCCCTTTGTTTTTTGTTGTTGTTTGTTTTTCTGGGTTTGTTTTGTTTGTTTGTTTGTTTGGCTGCACCAGGTCTTAGTTGTGGCGTGCAGGATCTTTAGTTTCGGCATGTGGGATCTAGTTCCCCAACCAGGGATCAAACCTGGGCCCCCTGCATTGGGAGTGCAGAGTCGTAACTACCGGACTGCCAGGGAAGTCCCTACGCTGCCTTTTGGCCGCTGCGTCTACCCTGGTCGGCCTCAGGCCTCTGGGCAGAAGGTCTTTGTTTTTATCAAGGCCCCACGTGCACAGCTGGAAGACTCCAGTGGTCTGTCTGGTTTGGGAAGAAGGCTGCATGGCCCTCGTACCCCAGCCGTGCCCATCTTGGCTACCTGGAGGCTGCCAGATGCCTGTGGACACACCGTTCAGGGTTGAGCCACGTGGGAGCCGCAGTGTTTCCCGAGGCAGGAGGGCTCATCTGTTCTGGCCTCCAGTCCTCCTGGGAGACCCCCCCTGTGCTTGCCACCCACGCCAGTGCACAGCTCCCACCGGCCTCCTTTCTCCTCGTCGGCCACGTTCCCCAGGAGCCTCCTGAGGCTGGGTGGGTGGGAGGTGAGCTCAGGAGAGCTCGTGTCTGCCAGCGTCTTCGTCCTGGCTGGGCCGGGTACAGGAGTCTGGGCTAGAAATTGTCTTTACTGCTGTCAGGCCTCCACGTGTGCTGCTGGCTGCAGCTGCGTTATTCCTGGCGCATCATGACCTTTCCCCTCTTGAGGTCCTAGAGAATCTTCCCTTTGCCCTGGGAGCCCTGAAGTCGACAGGCCATGCACCCTAGGGGCTCTGGAGACCACGTCTTGTAATTCCGGGGGTTGATGGCTGATTTTCTCCCCTCTGATGCCCAGCAGGGGTCCGGGGGCTGGGAGCAGGAAGAGGGGGTGGGGAGGCCCAGCCACCGCTGCTCAGGGCCCGTGGACTCCCGTGTCGCCGTCCACCCTCCTCCGTCCGCAGAGAAGGACCTGCGGCCGTGCGCTGGGGGCCGGTGCCGCTGTTCCTCGCTCGGCCCGCCCTCGCCACCTCCCGCAGGGCGCCTGCCACCCTGGCCATAACCCGCCTCACACAGCCTCCCTCCGCCCGCGGGGTCTGTCCGCTTGCTTCCCGGCCGCCAGTCCGCTCACTGTCGTGCCCTCTCCTGTCTCCCTGCGCGCGGCTTTGGGCCTCGAAAACGACAGTTGCTGTTGATTTCACTCCGAGAGGGAGAGAACCAAGCTGTGTGCTCAGGCGAGGCTTCCGCTCTGGGAGGTTGTCGTGTCTTCGTCTTCCTTCTAGCGTCTTCCTTGGCCTCCTGCACAGCCACGTGTGAGGGGCACAAAGCCGCTGGGGCCTCCTCCCTCCGTCTCCGCGGGGTCCCTCCTGGGTCTTCTGTGTCTCGAATATCCCTCTGCCCCCACCCCTCACAAGGACGTGTGTGATCACACTGAGGCCACCGGGTAGTCCAGGGTGGTGTTGACATCTGTCGGCAACCCTGCCTGACGGTGGTCCCGGGAAGCAGCAGGGCTCTCCCGCGGGGCTTTTCCTCACTCGGCACACAGACCCCCAGACCTCGCCCGGGACAGTGTCCGTGTGTCCTCAGCGCCATCCCTACCGCTGCGGTGCCTGGCTTTTCTCAGAGAAGATCCTAATTCTCACTGCTCTTCATCAGGCTGGATGAGGGTCAGTGTAAGAGCTGGTGACAGGAGACAGTGCAAGGAAGCCGCTGTAACTGTGAGCTGGTGCGCGGGGAGGGGCACCTGGAGATGCCACAGAAGTGATGTCTGAGCAGAGGGACAGCGAAGGGGATCGGGCAGATGGAGAACCAGATGCCGCAGATGGGGTAGCGGGTGTGAGCACCCCTGGGGTGAAGGCCGTGGCTGGGGGCCCTGCCGTAGGGCGTGTGGGTGCAGCCGTGGGGAGCTCTCACCCTGACTTAAGTTGGTGTCACACAGAGCGAAGAGGGTGCAGGCGACATGGCCAGAGGCCCCGAAGCAATGTCGGCCTTGGTATGGGCAATGGGGGCATCCCTGGCAGGACCAGGGCAGGGCAGTGACCCCCACCCCCAACACCGCTGGGTCTCTGGCCGGCGGAGGCCTGTCTGGGCCATTGGGTGCATTTAAGGGGTTGGTGTCCAGTGGTTGGGAAGCCGTCGGGAGACCCAGTGGCTGTCCAGTGTGGAGGGGACATGGCTGGAGCCGGGGCCGCACAGCAGGAATGGGAGAGGGGCCCCGGTGGGCCTCATGGGATGGGGGCAGACTGCGTCCTGTCCCTGCGGCCCGCCTTTTACTCCACGCCTGCATCCTTGCCCACCAGCCGGCCACCTGCTCCATCCCTCTGTCCGGAGACCACAGTGCCTCTCGTTCCTTCTGCTTCGCATCAGGCAGGAGGCCCCACACCGGCAGGAGCCCAGCTCCTGCTGCATCACAGCCAGCCAGTGCCGTCCGTCTCGTTCGTAGGCTGGGGCGCCCCGCGTGGCAGGCCGCCAGGAGTGCGAGCTGACGGATGGCCCTCCTGCGCTGGGCGGTGTGATGTGTCATGAAGTATTGATGATTTATTCCAGCTAATCACCCGTGTGCAGCATGGGGTGTGTGAGAGCAGACGGTGAAGCGTCAGCGCCGCTCTCAGAGTGCACGGTGGGCGTCCCCACGTGTCCGTGCACACGTGTGTGTGCCCGCTCACGCTCAGCCCCACCTCCCCGACCGCAATGCCCTGTCTGGCGTGCGGCCCCGGCCCTCACTGAGCTCATCGCCCCCCACTCAGGTCTCTAGCGCCTCCTGAGGTGGGACCGCGTGGGTCCTTAGCTGGGCAGGGCTCCCGCCAGGACCACGTCCAGGAGAAGTGGGTGGGGAAGCCCCGGCGCTGAGCATGCCGGGTGGGGGGGCGGGGTCCCTCGGGGTCCCTCCCTCCTGCCAGACCCCCGTGTGACATTGCGTATGGTCCAGAGCCCTGTTGGGAAAGGGCCTGCTGTGGCCCTGCTGTGGCCAGGACCCCAGGGAGGCCCTGAAGCTCTTCTTTCCTGCCTCCGTGGTCCTGGGCTGTTTCACGGGGGTCCTGCCCGTCCCTGTGGGAGGCCGCCACCTGCCTAGTGGCAGGGCCACGGAGGCGTCTGGCGTCGGCGTCACGCGAGGTCCCAGCCGTCTGCCTGGTGCTTGCTGCCTTGTCCCAGAAAGGTGTTGATGCTCCCAGACGCGGGGCCCACACGTGCCGGGGAGGGTGGCACTCACGTGCGTGTGCAGCACCCACTGCGGCCGAGCCAGGTGCCTCCCGCTGACCCGAGCCTCTCCCCAGGTGACACAGCTGTGTTCAAGGACGGCAACTACTGGATCCGCGGCCGCACGTCCGTGGACATCATCAAGAGTGGCGGCTACAAGGTCAGCGCCCTGGAGGTGGAGCGGCTCCTGCTGGCCCATCCCAGCATCACGGGTGAGCGGCCAGGTGCCCGGACCCTGACCTTTGGATGACACAGCTGCACTCGGCCACCCGGGCTGTCTTGGGACCAGTCCAGATGTGTCTTTCTGTGTGTGTGTTGTTGACAAAACGGGGACCTGACCTGTGCTGAGGGGGCACAGCACCAGGGCCTGCCTCCCATCCCCTCCCCACCCCTCCCCACAGTCGGCCTGCTCCCCCGCCCTCCGCCTGGGTCCAGGCTGGCCAGGTGCAGGCCGGGACCCCGTGCTCAGGAGTGGTGGCGTCCTGGGCCGTCCTGGCCCCTCAGAGACTCCGTATCCCCTGTCTCTGGCCACTAGGCGGGCTTCTCTGGGGCGGCGGGTCCCAGGTGTTTCCCGCAGGTGCCCGCTGCCCTGCAGCCTGTGGTGCTCGTCCTCCTGTGCTTCTGAGGTCCCCCACCCTCTTCTTTCTCCGCAGACGTGGCTGTGATCGGAGTTCCAGACGTGACGTGGGGCCAGCGGGTCACCGCAGTGGTGACCCTTCAAGAGGGACACTCGCTGTCCCACAGGGAGCTCAAAGAGTGGGCCAGGTGAGGGCCGGGCGGGTGGGCGGGGTCTCGGGCTGGGGGCTGAGGGCCAGGTGACGTGGTCCTGTAGGAGCTGCGCCCCCCACACCACACACACATGCACACACACGCATACGCGCACACACATACATGCACACGCACACTCATACGCGCGTGCAAAGGGCCCCGGGGAAGCTGTGTCGTGACGATGGGAGCAGATGTAGGACCCCGACCCCTGACTCAGGTGTAAGCTTCCGAGGCCGGGTCAGAGGTGGACGGGGTCCCATGGTGAGTGAGTGCGTCCCCTCCTGGGTGTAGGAGGAACCTTGTCAAGGAAGGTCCGTTCCCAGGAGCTGAGCTCAGAGCCATCCCGATGGGACCCCGGGGCGTGGGCTGAGCAGGCTCGGGGCGCTGCTGGGCCCGAAGCACGTGCTAAGCACAGGGCATCACACGGGCCCCTGGGTGCCCGCTGCTGGCCCCAGGCCAGAGCTCAGAAAGGAGCTGTGAGTTACATCCCCAAGGCCTTTATTTTAGATCCAAGAGGTCCCTCCTTCTGGCCTCTCTCCCCACACCCCCTCCTCCTCTGCACGGAAGATACTTGTGGCTCAGCCACCGTGATTTCACAAACAGGAGGAATCCTTGTTTATCAGGGCAGCACAGCTGGGCGATTAGATTCCCCTGGATTTGCAAAATCACAGTTGGAACTTTGCAGTTTCACAAAGGCACGAAGAAGATTCTAGTCGGCTTTGCCGCTTTGGTTAAACAGTTGCTTTGTTAAAAGAAAGAACCTGCCATCCTGTGCTGAGAGCAGGTCTCTCGGCCCTCAAACCTGCTCCTTCACGCCCGGGGCTCCCGTTGTCCCCTCACCGCAGGGGCCCGTGCTGCCGGCTGTGGGCCTGAGACCCCGGCTGGGGCGGCGCCGTGCTGTGTGCTGAGGCTTTGGGTCCCTGGGGAGATGCTCCCAGCAGGGCGGGCCTGGGGCGGGTGGTCAGCCTGCAGTCTCCACGCGGCCGGTTCCCTGGGCTTTGTGTCCTCCCATGGGGCGGTCACTGGACAGTGACCCCGCGGCTGCCCACTCTCTGGAGGGAGGGCAGGGACCTTCCTTTCAGAGCGCAGGGCCGGCTCCGCCCCCTCATGGGGGGGAGTGGGGGAGGGGCCTCACTCTGAGGTTTCCAGACGTTGGCTCAGTGAAGCTGCTCTTTCTTTCTGTGTCCTGTTCGTTGCCATTTGGGGGTCTTTTTTAAAGGGTTTTTTTTTTTTTTAAATAATGTCTTCCCTTTTGCTGCCATTTTTTTCATTTCTGAAGATTCTTGAATCTTACAAGACCCCCAAGCAAAGGTCTGTCCTACGTCCTCCTGCAGACCCTGTGCTGTGCTCCTAGTGGAGTTGGGGGAGGCTGGCACCCCCGCCCCAGCTCAGGCACCGTGACACTTGGAGGGGCCGGCGTGGCCTCTGGGCTCGGTGGCAGCACCACGTTCCCGGTCTGGGACGTGGCCCGCCCACCAAACTGTCCAGTTGCAGTGGCCCACGTGGGGCTTACACCCCAGGGATAATTCAGAAATCCGGTGTCCAGATGGCGCAGGCGCTGCCGTCCGATCAGACCGTGGAGGGGAGATGTTGCTGGGCCCCCGGGCCACCTCCCTTCCCCACGGGGCTGAGCGGTGGAGCTGAGGCCGCCGCTGCCCACGGGGCTTTTCCCACAGGGAAGCTGGCTCTGTAACAAACCACTCAGCCCTGCTGTGCTCCTGCCCAGGGCCTCACTTGGCCTGGGAGCTGCTCTGACAGTTTCCTATGAGACCAGTTGCTAAGCTGACGCCCCTCGTAGGAGAACAGGGTTTGTTCTCAGAATCCGCGGGTCTGCAGGCTTTAGAGTGCGTCCCTCTACGTCCTCAGCTTCTGCTTCTTCGTGGTGGCCGTGAGTTAGGCTTCCGGCTGTGTGTCCTGCCTTTGCTGTGACCCCACCCCGCCTGTGCTCTGTCGTCCTACCTTTTACTTTTATGTCGTTACAAGGCCCACGCTATGTGCTTGAACACTTTTTGTTCAAACGGTTATCTCTTAAGGAGGATTCGCTAATAAGGAAGATGACACGTATCCTGTCTGGCACTCTCCCCCCATGGCGGCCCCTCCCACCACAGACCCTCAAGTGTGGGGAGTGGGTCAGCTGCTGGGGACCCCAAGCTCCTGTGTCTGAAGCCTTTAACTTCATCTTCATCCTTGAAGGAGACCTTCTCTGGGTTTGGGATTCTAGACAGACGGGGTTTCCTTTTCCTTCGTGCTCCACTCCCGCCTCACCTACTCTTCACGCAGGGCCTGCATCCTTGCGGCTGCCCCTTGACCCGCTCCACGCTGGTGGGCGGAGAGGAGGTGGGTGCCGCCTGGGAGGCGGTGCTGTGCCGCGGGGGGCGGGGAGCGGGTGTCCCTGGTGGAACCTCCGTGACCTTTGGCCCGGAGCAGGCGATTTGCGCCAGAGCTGCCCCGAGGTAACAGCGTTTCTCTCCATCTGTGGGCAGGTGGATGCAGGCACCAGCTACTGAGGCCAAGGGACGGGGTTTCTCTGCCCGCCCTCGCCGGCCCTTTGCTGCACACGTCCTGAGTGGCCAAGGCTGTCCCTACTCCTGCGGGCCCCGAGCAGACTTCGCGGTGCTGCTGTCCAGAGCCCCACTGCCCGATGCCCCGCTGTCTGCGTCACTGGCAGCAGCCACAGAGCGCAGGGCCTTTGTGGGCCAGGAGGCCACGATGGGTGGCCCCTCTCCCCACAACCCCAGGCGGCATCCTATGCACCTGCTGGTTCCTTATTGAAGGGCCCCATGTGCGGCCCTCGAGCAAGGAGCAGGTAGCTCTGCTCAGGAGAAGCCTGGGCGTGGTGTGCAGAGCTGCCTGGGGCTGGGCCCACCACGTGGCCGTTCACAGGAGGGCGCATTGTCTAACGGTGCTCCTCTTGGGGGTGCGGCTGCAGGCCAGCTGCTGGACCCAGACGGCCACTCCTACTGCTTGGGCACCAGGCTCTGGGGTGGGAGGGTGGCTCCAGCCGGCGTGTGTGGTCATGGCACCCAGGGGTCTGTGAGGTGCCCACCCACCTCCCCCAGCTGTCTGGCCAGGGCTGCAGTGAATGGACCGCGAGGTAGGACCAGTTCTTTCCAGCTCAGGGGCTCAGGGGCGGGGTCTCGGGAGGCCTGGCCCTGGGTGAGGCTCACCCTCTCCCCCAGTGGGCAGAGGGGCGTCTCCATGCCCAGGACCAGGCCCCGACCTGCTGCGGAGGCCCCACCCGCGCCCGTGGCTCCTGCCCTCAGGCCTGGCCTGTCTCTGCAGAGGTGTCCTGGCCCCATACGCGGTGCCCTCGGAACTCCTGCTGGTGGAGGAGATCCCGCGGAACCAGATGGGGAAGGTCAACAAGCAAGACCTTGTCCGGCAGCTCTACCCGCGCGACTGGGCTGCCCCCAAGACCGGGCGCCAGTGAGCCGGCTTCCCGCCTGGCCACGCCTGACCGGAAGGAAACCGCCTCGTGCCCTCTGTCCCGGCCTCGTGGCCACGGCACACCACACAGCTCCATGTGCTCTGCAGTCCCCGCCCCCCAGGTCCCTGCAGGTCTGGAGGTGTCACGGGGAAAGCAGGTCTCCCTGGAAACTCAATAAAGGCTCCACAGAGAAGCAGACACCTGTCCTGCGCTCCTTCCCAGGGCCTGCGTGGTCCCTGCCCACGGCACAGGGAGGGCCCGGTCTGCACGCGTGTGCACGGTGCACAGGGTGGGGGTCTCTCTGGTGGACTCGGACGATGGTCCTGGGCGTCCAGGGGAGGGCGTTTCCCACCACACGAGTGCCTTGCTGGGGTGTCCGGCATCCGTGGCCCTGGCAGAGGCTCTCTAGGCTTCAGGGCCAGGGATGCAGCTCATGTGACCAGAGGACCCTCGGCCCCCAGAGGGGGCCTCCTGGACCAGGGGTCGGCACCACTCTGGGACGGGCCAGGGGGCCAGTATTGGGCTCTGGGGCCAGTGTTCCTTGTCGAGGCCGCAGCCCGGGCCCCACAGACCTCATACAGAGTCCAAAGTGCAGTAGCCAGAGGCTGAGCACGAATGGCCCCGCAGCTGCTCTCCTTGACCCCCATCCCCTCCCCTGTGCTGCTCCCTCCACGACACCCCCTGCCCCCTTTGGCCTTTGGATGTCTCCCTCTCCTTCCCAGACCGCCCCCACCCGGCCCTGCTGCCCGGCCCCCAGGCTCCCTGCCCTCCTCAGCCAAGGGCAGAGGCACCCTTGGAGGCCCTGGTGTCGTGGGGAGGATGGGCAGAAGCCAGGACAGAGCCGAGGACCTGGTGGGCAGCACGTGGGGGCCAGGGCTGCTCCCCCACCCTGTGCGCGTGACCTGTGACTCCACGAGACTGGCCCTGGGCACGGCGTTTGCTCGGAGGAACGTCCACCCCAGCGCCCTCCTGCCCGAGCCCTGGACACGCACTGGTCACCCGCCTGTTTGGCGCTGGCCCACAGCCCAGTACTCTCAGGGCAGCACCGGACACTGTGGCTCCTGCTGTCCTCGTGTCCTGGGACCTGGGGACCGCGAGCTCCTGGGAAGAATCAGTTCCCACGTCCCCAGATCTTTACTTCATCCCACTGGTTGGACTCTGTGTCTGTCTTGATACTGAAAATGTGATTCCTGAAAACGTTCACGCCGTCATCTGCCTTCTGCTATCGTCTGTACAAACCACGTTACGAAGAATAACGGCCATCTTTGACCGAGAGCAAGACCGGGCTGGGTCGCTGACAGGCTCTTAGACCTCGCCCCTCAGGATGCAGAACGTGGCCTGGCCCCTGCCCGCCCTGCCTCCTCGGCGCCCTCGGGCCAGGTTCATCCTCTGTCGCTCCTCACGTGGGTCCAGCCCAGCCTGGCGGGGGCCCTGGCCTGGCCCTCGAGACAGACAGAGCCCCACTTGCTAAGCCAGCAAGGCTGAAGGTCCCGAGGCTTTGGGAAAGTTCCCGGGGCTGGAAATGCCTCAGCCTGGCGGCTCCGTGTTGCCCTGCGCTCGACTCCCAAACCAAAGCCGGGGGCGGGCACCCTGGGCTCTGTCAAACCCGTAGTGCTTGGATCTCGCTTGGAGGGCCTCCTGGGCACAGCGGGAGTGGACATGTTGAGAGGCAGCAGGAAGATAAGGGCGCCTGGCAGGGGCTGCTCCTCGGACGCCGCTCCCTCGGGGGCAGGGGGAAGGCCCGCGGTGGAGGGTCCGCACCTGCCACGTCCCTCCCTCCGGACATAAACCTGCCGGGTGTTCAAGGCTCTGCTGCCGTCTGCCTGCATTTATTCACCAGAGCTCAGCATCCACGTGGGATGCGCAGAGGGCCCGCTGAGGAGACCCCGGGGGTCGGGCGGGCTTGAAACGGCCACAGAAATGGCAAGGCTGACACCGCGACACCTCAGGGCCCACGCGCCCCCTGCGCCACCCCCCGCCCCGCCCCCTGTTCTGTGACGTGAGGCTGCTGCCCCCTCAGGGCTCCGCCCGAGGACGGAGGCCTGAGCTCCCCGGGGGAGCCAAGGTGGGCAGCTGCCCGCTGGACCCTGTGCTGTGAGGGGGCGGAGCCCAGGGAGGGCGCGGCGAGGAGGAGGGGGGAGCCCAGCCCCCACGGGCGACGACAGCCCATCTCCGGGAGGCCCGGACCAGTGTCCCCGGACAGAGAGCCCACCCCAGGGCTGGTCAGGAGCGTGGACGCCACAACAGCAGGGCTGTCCCAAGGGAGCCGGGCCTGCCTCTGCCAGTGCCTGAGGTCCCCCAGACGCCCTCGGATGCTGGGCCCACCCGTGAGGCCCCCAGAGTTGTCCACGTCCTGGCCCCCTACGCAGGCCCAGTGTCACCCCCGTGGAGAGAGGCAGGAGTGCAATAACGCGCAGCCCTCAGCACGCGGCCATTGCTGCGCGCCTTTACCGCGCAACCCTAGTTACTAGGCAACGGTTCCCGCGAGACCGCTAACGCGGGCTGTTTAGAGCGGTGGTTAGAGGTCCCGCTAGGCCGGCGGTCGGCGGGGCGGTGGTCCTCCGGTGCAGAGCGAGGTAAGAGGCGGATGGCGGCCTTCTCTCCGGGGCTCTCCAGACCCTCCGGCCTCGGGCTGGCGGCTGGCGGGTGAGCTGAGGGCCTGGGAACAGGCTGGGGGTGTGCCCTGCAGGGCTCCAGAGCCCTCGCCAAGGCCGCCCACTGGCGGGGCGGAGGCCTTGAGGCGGCCGTGAACCTCTCCGCCATCCCCGCCTCTGCGACCTAATGGCAGCGGCAGTCTGCATGGGTCTCAGCCCGTGGGACCTGGCACCCTCCCCCCCAACCCCCGTTTGGGCGGCCCGAGGAGCCTGAGGGCCGGCTGGGTCCTGGGCGCCTGGCTCCCTCAGTGATGACGGCTGGGCAGGGTCTGGGGACCCGGCCCTGAGGGTGCCGCCAGCTGAGATCTGCCTCTTCAGCCTGGGCACTGGCGGGAGGACCCAGGCTGGGTGCTGGACAGACGCTCCAGGGCAGGGCAACCACGTCCCCGCAGGGACCGCCGTTTCTTAGCCCGGACCTGGACCTCAGAGGGTGAAAGTTGAGCCTTGGGACCTTCCCTTCTTCTTGTCAGAACAGGGAGTACCATTTGTTTGGTGGGGATTTACAGGATCATCGTGACCTGACTGTGACCTAACCTCAAGAACAAAGGACCTGCAAATCAAAACTACAGTGAGGTATCACCTCACACCAGTCAGAATGGCCATCATCAAAAAACCTAGAAACAGTAAATACTGGAGAGGGTGTGGAGAAAAGGGAACCCTCTTGCACTGCTGGTGGGAATGTAAATAGATACAGCCACTCTGGAGAACAGCATGGAGGTTCCTTAGAAAACTACAAATAGAGCTACCATGTGACCCAGCAATCCCTCTACTGGGCATATACCCTGAGAAAACCATAATTCAAAAAGAGTCATGTACCACAGTGCTCACTGCACCTCTATTTATGATAGCCAGGACGTGGAAGCAACCTAAGTGTCCATCACCGGATGAATGGATAAAGAAGATGTGGCACATATATACAATGAAATATTACTCAGCTACAAAAAGAAACGAAATTGAGTTATTTGTAGTGACGTGGATGGACCTAGAGTCTGTCATACAGAGTGAAGTAAGTCAGAAAGAGAAAAACAAATACCGTATGCTAACACATATATATGGGATGTAAGAAAAAAGAAAAGGTCACGAAGAACCTAGGGGTAAGACGGGAATAAAGACACAGACCTACTAGAGAATGGACTTGAGGACACAGGGAGGGGGAAGGGTAAGCTGGGGCGAAGTGAGAGAGTGGCATGGACATATATACACTACCAAACGTAAAATAGATAGCTAGTGGGAAGCAGCCGCATAGCACAGGGAGATCAGCTCGGTGCTTTGTGACCACCTAGAGGGGTGGGATAGGGAGGGTGGGAGGGAGGGAGACGCAAGAGGGAAGAGATATGGGAACATATGTATATGTATAACTGATTCACTTTGTTATAAAGCAGAAACTAACACAGCATTGTAAAGCAATTATACTCCAATAAAGATGTTAAAAAAACAAAAACAAAACATAAAAGAACAAAGGATCTGACACCAAGAAGTCTGCAACAACTACCCACGCCCCTTTCTCACCTTTCCCATAAGAGGGCTCTGCCGAAAGCTTTCCAGGAGTTGGAGGCCTTTCAGGGCATGAGCCACCCACCAGCCCTGTAGCAAACCTTTCTCTGCTCCAAACTCCGACGGTTTGGTATCGTCACTGTGCGTCAGGCACGGGGACTGGAGTTCGGTAACAGCGGGGGTGGAGGCAGGGTGACGGGGTGACAGGAGGTTGGCTCTGCCTCCTTCATTGCGAGCAGGCTGGCTGACTCTTCACACGTTCTCTTGCCCGTGTGGTCTCCTGCAGGATTGCTAAGGGGGCTGCTGGGGTAGAGAGCTGGACATTCTTTCACTGCTGACTTCTTCATTCTTACTTCTTTTCATCTAGGAAAAGAATCAGCGCAGTAGACAAGGCGAGGTGTGCGTTCAGGAGAGCACAAGTCAGGAGTTACTTTCAGTTGCCTGGTGATCTCATTCCTATAATTAGGTTCTTTTAAGGGTAGAGGGGACAGAAGTGGGCAAACAGGAAAGGGGGGAAAGGGCTGCTTTCCGTGTGCCAAACATCTGAAAAACTCTGAATCCCGACACGCTTCTCACGGGGGCGTTTGGATGTGGGACTGGGCCCATCTTACTTAGGGCTCGGAAGGAGGTGGAGGTGGAGGTGGGCCCTGGGACCCTCAGGGCCGGCAGCCTCCTCGGGCCGGGCTGTCTTTGGTGACCAATTTGGGCTCTTCAGTGGTTACTGGTTTATTCAAACTCGTTACTTCCATTTGATGACCTGGGATCTTGTGTAAAACCGTGCACTTCATCCAGGTTTCAGGTTTATTTGCACAGTCCCTTATCAATCTTGCCTGTGCATCTGGTTAAAGTACCCTTTTGTTTAGCTTCTCCTTTCCTGGTGGCTGGCTGGGCCTGCCCTCACGGGCCTCCACCTAGCTGTTCTCCTAACGCCCGCCTGGGCAGCCCCGTCCTCACCCGGCTCCAAACTCTGGATCCTTTCTTCTTTGACTTAATTTCTTAAGCCGGGGGTGATTGGAGCACATTGTCTGCTCCCTGTTTCCCCACTGGCCAAGGGGTTCCAGAGCTTTGGAACTTGGGGCCCTCCTGTGCCCCTACACAGCGGCTTTTCTTTCCTCAGGAGGCAGCTCTTCCTTTGATATTCCAGTTCTAGGTGCCCAGGCCCCGGTTATACCTTATTATTATCTATTCTGATGGATTGTTATTTGCGTTTTCCTGTTAAATCACATGTTCTCTGAGATCAGTACTGCTATCCGGCTTCTGGGGTTGGTATTTATTTATTTATTTATAATTAATTATTTTATTTATTTATCTCTGGCTGCGTTGGGTCTTTGTTGCTGCACGCGGGCTTTCTCTAGTCGCAGCAAGCGGGGGCTACTCTTCGTTGCAGTGCGCGGGCTTCTCATTGCGGTGGCTTCTCTTGTTGTGGCACACGTGCTCTAGGAATGCATGCTTCAGTAGTTGTGGTGCGTGGGCTCAGTAGTTGTGGCTTGTGGGCTCTAGAGTGCAGGCTCAGTAGTTGTGGCGCATGGGCTTTATTTGCTCCATGGTATGTGGGATCTTCCCAGACCAGGGCTCAAACCCGTGTCCCCTGCATTGACAGGCGGATTCCCAACCACTGCGCCACCAGGGAAGTCCCTGGGGTTGGTATTTAAATGGTCCATCCCTGGGTTCCTTCATCCCCCTCCCACCCCACCCCCCATGTGGCTTTACTGTCTCTTGTGAGCAGCACAGCTGGATCTGGTGTTTTTAACTCCTGTCTCTCCTTTTTTTAAAAAAATTTATTTATTTATTATTTCTGGCTGCGTTGGGTCTTTGTTGCTGCACGCGGGCTTTCTCTAGTTGCGGCGAGCGGGGGCTACTCTTCGTTGCAGTGTGCGGGCTTCTCATTGTGGTGACTTCTCTTGTTGTGGAGCACAGGCTCTAGGTGCGTGGGCTTCAGTAGTTGTAGCACACAGGCTCAGTGGTTGTGGCTTGTGGGCTGTAGAGCGCAGACTCAGTAGTTGTGGCGCATTTGCTCAGTAATTGTGGCTCGCGGACTCTAGAGCGCAGGCTCAGTAGTTGTGGCACACGGGCTTAGTTGCTCCGTGGCATGTGGGATCTTCCTGGACCAGGGCTCGAACCCGTGTCCCCTGCATTGGCAGGCGGATTCTTAACCACTGCGCCACCAGGCGGATTCTTAACCACTGCGACAGAAGTCCCTCTGTCTCTCCTTTAGTGAGCAAATGTAGTCCATTTATTATGATTATTGATGTCTTTAGACTTATTTCTACAATCCCCATTTGCATTTTCTGCCACCACCTTAGGGATATGGCGTTTGTTGTTTTGCCTTCTCTTTCATTGTATTGATAAACTTCTTGGGACTTTCCTAGCGGTCCGGTGGTTAAGACTTCGCCATCCAATGCAGGGGGTGCGGGTTCGAGCCCTGGTTGGGGAGCTAAGATCCCACATGCCTCATGGCCCAAAACCCAAAACATAAAACAGGAGCAATATTGTAACAAATTCCGTAAAGACTTTAAAAAATAAAATTAAAAAATTCTGTACTCTTTTCTCTTTGCTTATTTGGAAATTATAAACTAAATTTCTGTTCTTCGAGCGCCTTAAAACGTTTAGATACTTGCTATAAAGTCTAAGTTGTTCACAGTAATGCAGCACGGGGCTCCCCTACGGCTGGGATGAGGCTCCCAATACCTGCTCCTCTGCCATCTTTTTTTTTTTTTTTTTTTTTAATCTTTATTTATTTATTTTTTGGTCATGCCATGCAGCATGTCGGATCTTCGTTCCCCGACCAGGTATCGACCCTGCGCCCCCTGCAGTGAGAGCTTGGAGTCTTAACCAGTGGACCGCCAGGGAAGTTCCTCCTCCGCGGCCTTGATATTTCTGTAGCATTTCGGTTTTGTTTTGTTTTGGACACAAAAATTAATAGGCTTTGTTTTCACGGTCAATCATTAAATTTACTGACATTTGATCAACTTCTTGGCTCAACGGATTTCATTTTAATGACTAATTCTCCGCAGTAGTTGCTTCAGTAACCGCCGCTCAGCGTGGAGGTGAGTCTCTACTTTTTCTCACTCTCGAATGACAGGCTGTCTGGGCATAAGATGCGGCGCTGCTCCTCCGTGCAGGAAAGATCTTCTTTGTCCTCAAGGCCAGTAAGTGTCTGCCTCACTCCCACGCCCCCAGGACAGAGCCCCTAGGGCCTGGGGCAGGGGCAGGGCCAGAGCACTTCTGGAAAGGTCGCAGGGGAGAGGACTGGCCAGAGGGGGAGCCAGAGCGCACTCGAGTCTGGAAGGTCGGGGTTCCAGCTCAGCAGCCTGGATGGAGAGCGTGGGGGGAGGAGCGGGGGCTCGGGGGCACCTGCCAGGTGCGCACAAGCTCCCAGCGTTCATTAGAGATCCGGGCATTAGGGCCAAGGAGAGTGGCTGAAACGTGCGATTCTCCCCAGAGAAGCGAGGAGGCCGCAGGCTGGGCGAGGCCCGGCCCGCCAGCCCCCGGCCTGTGCAGGCCTCTCCCTGGCCGTGCTGCCCAGGCCCTCTGTCTGGAGGAGAAAGGCCGGCAGGAAGGGCCCAGGCTCCTGAGCCCCCCAGCCCGCATCTTCCTCCTCAGCCGGTCCCTGGAGAGGGACGCAAGGCAGGCCCAGGAGAGCCTGCGCGTGGGCGGTGCCTGCTGAGTGCGCCTCCCCCGCCCACAGGGGTGGAGGGGAGCGGAGAGGCAGCAGCGTGTCTGTTACAGCGCCTGATCTAATTTGAACGGCCATTAACGTGATTTATGCGTCTGCTTGGGATTGTTTGCTCCCAAATTTGTCACCAGCTCCCTTGATGCTGATTGAGAGACAGTGGTGCTGGTGCCCAGTGCGGCGGGCTGGGGAATGGGCAGGGGCTGCGCTGCCTGGGCGGGCTTGGGGACACGTTCCTTCTGGAGCCCCCCTGGGGCCACACATGTCCCCCTCCCCTGCCAGCACCCCTCCACCCCTCCCAGCTCTCACCCACTCTGATTGGGGAGGTGCCAAGGAGCAGCTGTGTTGGTGGCATCTCTGGGCCGCATGGGAAGAGCCATGAGGCAGATGACGGGGGCGGTTGTCCTGCAGCCCCCAGGAGCCAGCAGTGCCGGGAGACAGCCCCCTGCCTCCCCTCCCCTCCCCCCAGACCAGGAAAGACCAGCCCCTGGGCGGCCTCATTTGCCCGGAGCCCATCACCCCAGGTTCTTCCAGACAAGGACCCTCCCCAGCCCGGGCCATGCACCAGGGTGCAGATGTGACTTGGCGCATGAGGGCTGTGACGTGATTTGTGTGCAGGACACAGGCTCACTGAGGCCTCTCCTACGGCCCCAGGAGCCCCAAATCCAAACCGAGAGCTGCCAGGTCCCAGGCAGCTCCGCGGGCCTCCCCGACGACGTTCCCGCATGCCCTGCTCCACCAGCTACTGCCGGGCCACGGGCACAGGCTGCCCCCCAGGCCAGCTGGGAGTGAAGACGCTGGTGAGTGGGTGATGATGGAGGCCCAGGCTGGTGTGCACGCCCTGTGGGGCTCTCGCACCCGCCGCAGGGCCTGTGCCTGCCCTCCCTGATCCCAGCTCAGGCACAGCCGGCACAGCCTCCTCTACTGGTCCTCAGCACCCTGAGACCCTGGAATGAGCAGGACGGGGGCCTACATCCCTGCCCCAGAGTCTTGGGGTGCATGCGTGCCTGGGTGCCCTGGCCCCAGCCCACGTTGGTGAAGGTTTTTACCGCAGTGGGTTTTTCCATGAAAGCCACCCTCTGGGGTGACAGTTATGCTTACAAATTGCCTTAAAGCTTGACCACCCGAGCCCAGAGACCTCTGTTTTCTGCCCTGCCTGAACCCCCGTCAGTGTGGCCAGGCCTGCGCCCCTGAACCTCGCGGGTCCTCGCCGTGGCCCGGGGCCTGGACGGCCCTCAGGAACTCGGGATTCCGGCGGGGCAGCCTGGCTCGGCCAACGAAGGTGCCACCTGGCCGAGGCCATGCCCCCAGACCTCAGGGCCAGCACGTGGGAGGACCAGACCACTGCCTCCGCCCGGCCTTCCCTGGAGCCACACTGCCCTCTGCTGGTACCTCCGGGCATGGCGGGAGCCGCTAGGACCCCTGGTCTCCTGAGGCTCCGGTGCCTGGCGGGACCCTCCATCCCCCGTGTCAGGGCTGCTGGGCAGGAAGGGACCCCGGCCCCAGCACGTGGGGGCTTGGAGCTCAGGGACAGCCCTGGGGGAGGCTGGGACAGAGTCTGCCGACCCAGGCCCTCCAGCCCGGCTTCCGGTTCTCATGGCCGCCGGGCCGGTGGGGGCCGCCGGTACCCCCAGCTTCTCTTCTATCTCTGTCCATCTGTCTGTCTGTCCATCCGTATTTTTGAGCACCCAAGACTTTAGAAGCTTAGTTTGAGGATGACTGTTCCGTGGTGGTGGTGGGGGGGGCCATCACTGGGCTGCTGAACAGGCAAGGCCCCCAAACCTGACAGCAGCCGCCCAGACCTCTGCTGTCCTGGGAGGCCCCGCCTGGCTGTGCCCTGGCCACCAGAGGACCCAGGCAGTGACACTCTGCACTCCCCACGCTCCAGCCCACCCCACCATCCCCTCTGACCCTGGGACCCATTTAAGGGACAGGAAACCCTCTGCAGGGCCCCATTGCTCCATCCAAGCCATGGGGGCCAGGCGGGGATTCAGGGCCCCTCCAGATCCGCCCCACGTTTGCCTGCCTCCACTGAGGACCCCCGCTCGTGCCGCTTCATCACATTAGGGTCTGTCGGTGCCTGATTCCCCTGGGAGGGCAGACTTATGAGGGCTGATGCCCCAGGGCCTGGAAGGGGCCTGGCACAGGGGAACTGCGGAAGGAGGGAGGGATGGGAGTGGGGAGGAGGGGAGGGAGAGGTTGTGGGGGAGTGTCTGCCTCCACCCAGCCTCTCTCCTGACCTCCAGACCAGGCTTGAACTTGGAAAGGGCGTGGGCCCTGAAGCCGGTTGCCCAGGCTCCTGGCCAGGCCTCACCTGTATTGGCCGTGTCACCTTGGCCTCTGGGTCCTTGCCTGGTAAAATGAGGCCCCAGAGGGACGGGCCACGTGTGGGGTGAGATCAGTGCCTGGGCCTCCCGGAGCACACTGCTACCCTTGACTGTGGTTACCCGCGGCTGCCCACTGGGCACCTCCACCCGGATGAGCACAGGTACCCAGTTCATATCTACGAGGAACCTGTGCTCCGCCCAGGCCAATGCCTCGTGTCTGGGTCACGTCCTTCCTGTTCGGTCCTCCTGAACCCCCAGGCATTCTGCTCCCTCCCTTCTGTGTCCCATCCTGAACACGGGAGCCTGAACCCCGGGCGGGCAGGCGGACACCCCTTCGTGCAGCCCGAGAAGTTGCGTTCACCTGGCCGTCCCCTGGCCACACGACGCTAGCTGACCCTCGCTTGCACAATGGACGTGTGCGTGGGAGCCCCGGGTGGGCTATGCTGGGGCGTGGGGTCATGCGATTATCCCAGTGAGCCCAGCGAGCAAATGCCTGCTGAATACCAGCCGAGCGGCCCAGGTGCACACCCGGCTACACCGCCAGAACAGTTACTGCAGACTTAGCGGCTGAAACAGCACAACTTTATCTCACTGTTTCTTTTTTTTTTTTGGCTGCGTTGGATCTTTATTGCGGTGCGCGGGCTTCTCATTGCAGTGGCTTCTCATTGCAGAGCACGGGCTCTAGGCACGCGGGCTTCAGTAGTTGTGGCACGTGGGCTCTAGAGCGCAGGCTCAGTAGCTGTGGCGCATGGGCTTAGTTGCTCCGCAGCATGTGGGATCTTCCCAGACCACGGCTCGAACCCGTGTCCCCTGCATTGGCAGGCGGATTCTTAACCGCTGCGCCACCAGGGAAGCCCCTCACTGTTTCTTTAGGTCAGTCGTCTGAGTGGGCTCTACCGAGTCGTCTGTTCCCGGTCACATGGGGTGAAGGCTCTGTGTCGGCCGGGCTGGCTCTTACCTGGAGCTCAGGGGACAACTTTCTTCAAACTCATCCAGGTCCTTGGCAGACTCAGCCTCCTCAGGGTTGTAGGACTGAGGGCCCCATTTCCGCTGGCTGTGGGTCTCCCACTCCTGCACCCACGTGTCTGTCCACCTGGCACCTGAAATCTCTCTGGTTTCCTCTCTTGCTGCATTTCTCTGGCTCCAGCTGACTGTTTAAGGGATAGCACGTTCTCTGCTCTTAAGGGCTCCTGTGAATAGGTTAGGCTGGTCCAGACAATCCAGGACCCCCTCCCCACCTCAGGGTCCCTCTGTCAAGGAACGTGACGTTTTCACAGGTTCAGGGAGGCCATCCCTGCTATGCCTGCTAGGCCACAGTGTCCTCACCTGCACATGGACAGAGGCCCCTGCTTCATAGGACTATGGGGACTAAACACTGGGCCTTACTGGGGGTGTATTTGTGTGCAATTTTATCTAAACCTGCATACTTTTACGGATAATTCTTTTTTAATATTTATTTATTTTTGGCTGTGTCAGGTCTTAGTTGTGGCATGCGGGCTTCTCTCTCGTTGTGGCGCACAGGCTTAGTTACCCCGCAGCACGTGGGATCTTAGTTCCCCGACCAGGGATCGAACCCACGTCCCCTGCATTGGAAGGCCGATTCTTAACCACTGGACCGCCAGGGGGGTCCCCATAATGATTCTTATTACACTACAATTACGGTATTGTTCTAATGTAACTGCACTTTATTTCTAAAGTTATAACAGCTTCACTTCTCTGCTGAAAGTCTCGGTACCCCCTTTTATCAAGAGAAAGTTGAAAATCCCTAGATGGGTGGATGAACCTCCAGGGCTGGAACGCCCCCTCCCGCACCCCACACCCCCTCACCCAACGCTCCCCCACAATCCTACCCTGGTCCAGTGGAGCCACTGCCCTCCTCCCAGCTCACAGGTGCCCAACCGTGTCCCACCACAGACAGAGGAGGCCACCCAGGGAGGGGCGGTCATGGCCCGACTGGGCTGGGCGGCAGGACCCGCACCTCAGGCCCCTCCCACTCGCACAGGACCCGAGGGAGGGTCCGCTGGTGGTGAAGGGTTGAACCCTGGGGTTGGCGGCCTGGTAAGCGGAGGGGGCGCCTGGAGGGTCCGTCGCCTTGAGTCCACCAGGAAAAAGGGCTCTTCTGGAGGAGCCGGTCCACAGGCAAGGAAGGCCAACTGGCCCTTGCAGCCTGGGGTGGACCAGCACCGGACGGGACCTCGGGGCTCAGACACAAGAGGTCAGCGGAGAGAGCTTCCTGCGCAGGGCCCAGAGCCAGACTGGACCCCAGGCTTCTGCGTCCCCAGCCCCGGCTGCCCGGGCACGAGACTGGGGGGCGAGGCTGTGGGGGGGGGTCCTAACCAGCCTGGGGACCACGCCCCTCCCCCAGGGATCCCTCCTGCTCTCCGGGCTCTCCCATGACCAGACCCAGCTTACCCTCCCCCTTGGAGCACCCCCGCACCCGGGAGGTTGTTGAGGGGGATACAGATGGCCAAGAGGAGGGATGGCCTAGCTGAGCCCCCCCCCCCGTCTACTTCACCCTCTACCCGTTCAGGGGGCAGAAACCCAAAAACATTCAGAGGGCTCCTCCACCCGGGTTTGGCGTCTGACCTCAGAGGCAGGACAGTGGCCTCCAGGAGCTGCTCAGCCCCAGGGCCTCAGAGCCTGCAGCTGGAAGGGTCTCCCGCCCTCCACCCCCACCTTGGAACGGTGAGTGCCAGGGACACAGTCTCTGCTGGAGCCCCTGCCCTCACCCCTATCCCCGGCAGCCTGGCCTCCTTCCAAGCAGGCCTAGGGCACAGATGGTGCTGCGCCTGCTCAGCTGCCCCGCAATCTGGAGAGGAGAGCAGAGGCCCCCGTGCCTGCTCCTGCTGCAGAGAAGACCGGCTCTCGGAGAGGACACTCCCCACTTCCCTGCCCAGAAGACGGCTCGAGGTCCGCAGGGCCGCCCCCTCCCTCCCCGCCCTCCCCTGGTTCTGAGCCACAGGCCGCCCAGGAGTGCAGGGGCTTGGAGGGGAGAGATAGCCTCCCCCTTCCACCAGGTAGTTACCAACCAAGTAACTGCCAACCGAGGAGGAAGGAAGGGGCGGGTAGAGCTGGGCACCGGGCCAGGTCTGTGCCTGTCCTTCCTGTGTGCTAGCCCTGGGGGTCAGCAGTGGACAACCTGCCCTGGGGGGCTCCACCCCAGAGCGGGAGACAGTAAAGGGACACAGCAAATGTGATCCAAGCCCTCAAGGCAGCGAGTGGCTGGCCTTGGGGAGAGCCGGACGGGCAGTCCTGGCGAGGGCATGGCCGGCCGGTGCAAAGGCACTGAGGCAAGAGTGTGCCTGGTGCTCAGAATGAATGAGGGAATCCACCCTAGTCCCCAGCCCCCACCCACCGCTGCCTTTCTGACAGCTTCCTTCCTGGAGCCCCGCATCCAGCCTGGGACGGTGCCCGACCCCTGCTCCGCCCCCGGACACATGCTGTCAGTCACACGTGCTGTAACTCAGCCGCCCCCCCCCCCCGCCCCCCGCCCCGCCCATGTGCTGTCACTCAGCCCCCACGCCCCGCCCTACACACTTGCTGTAACTCAGCCGCCCCCACGCCCCGCCCATATGCTGTAACTCGGCCCCCCACGCCCCGCCCCACACACGTGCTGTCACTCAGCCCCACGCCCCGCCCAGCTTCGCCCCCGCACACATTATCACTCCCTCGCCAGGCTCGCCCCGCACACTTGTGCTGTCACTCAGCTGGGTCCTGTCCCAGCAGAAGGCGTCGCTCCCGCCGCCGGACACTCGGCCCGCTGCCCGCCGCCGGACCATGGACGCCGCGCTCCTCCTCGCCCTCGGGCTGCTGGCCCAGGTAAGGCACGGGAGCTGCGCGGGGGTCTCTGGCCCCTGCCCTGAGCGCCGGCGTCTTAGAGTGGGGCGTCCCGGCCTCGGGGACTGAGAGCCGAGGGTTCTGTGCGGGGCAGCCCTGTCCAGGGGGGAGTGTAACCGCCTCCGCTGGACCGGACGGGGAGCCAAGTTCGGGGACGGCCAGGAGAGCACCCAGAAGGCGGGCCCTCACTCCGGAGGGGCGCCCCTCAGCCCTGCTGGGGTCTGGGAGTGTTCAGTCTCGCGGGAGGAGAGGGAGGGGGGGCGGCAGGAGCACCCCCAGCTGGGAAAGCCTGGAGGCCTGGTCCCTAGGGACCCCTGTGAGCGGCAGGTGATTCTCCGTAGTCTAGTTAGGTGGAGTCCGAGCCCCCATGTGTCCGGCCGGCAGGGGCAGCTGTGGGCTCTGCCCTCCAGAAATGCCCTCTCCCTGGGGAGCCCTGGTCTCCCTGGTGGGAGCAGGACGGGCGGCAGGAAACACAGGCCACCCCACTCGCCACACGGGCACCCCTGGGTGCCTGGGACCACATCCTTTCGGCCCTTGGCTTCTGGGCAGGTGCTAGGCTGGGGCCAGGAGTGCAGCGTGTGGCCTCAGTGGTCTCTGGGCTTCGGGGGACTGGGCTGAGCGGTGGTCACTGGTGAGGGCTGGGGGGCGGGAGGATGGCCTCAGGCCTCTCACACCTGACAGGTGATGAGCACAGGGCCTGGCCCTGCGCCCACGAACCATCACTCACTGTTACACTTCCAGACCCATCACGCAGCACCGGCCGCTGGTGAGCGTCGCCCCTCACTCCCGCAGCGCCCCCGGCTCCGGCTCGCCAGCTCGGGTTTCAGCCCCTGGCAGCTGACTAGGTGCCGCCAGCCCCCCGCCCCAGCTACCCACACCCCTGCCTCCGGGACTTCACTGACCCCCATGGAGGCGGTGCTGGCCGCTCCCCACTGCCATGTCCGGCTGACCCAGAGGGAGGCCGTGGTCACCCTTGCCCGGCATAGCTTGGCTGCCCACGGCCTGTGCCCCTCAGCCCGCTGCTGGGAGCCCACCCGGGGCAGCGGGCTCTCTGCCCCCACCCCAGGGCCTGGGTGCCCCCATGCGCTCCAGAAGGCTCCAGGCTGCAACGCCCCCTCCCCACTATTCCTGCCCCTGCCCCGCATCAGGCGGCATGTCCTCGGAGGCCCACTCCTGGGTCTGGGGGTGTCATCCTTTGACCGGGCCCCAGGGGGCCTCTGCTGCGGGGGAGGGGAGTAGATCCCTCTCAGATGCCTCTCCCCTCCCCCAGGGTCATGCCCAATGCACCCGCTCCCAGACAGCTGGGGACTGCGGGAATTCTGGTGGCGCTGGGAGACCAGCCAACGGGCCTGGCCACTCATGTTCCCGCACTCCCCGCGGCTCAAATTAGCTCCGGTGTGAGGGAAGCGACTTCGGGATTGGCCGACATATGTCTGCGTCAGGACCTCGCATGGCCCTCCCCCATCCAGCTCAGCTTTCAGACTTTTGTCCTCTCCTGTCCAGCCACACAGGGTCCTGCGGCCGCTTCCCGGACACACCTTCCTCCACCTCCGGGAGCACCCCGGCAGGGCTGTCTCGGGTGGGCCCCTGGGATGCGGGCCTGTTGACCAGACTCCGCACAGGCCCGTCATCTGCTTGGTGGCCTTGGACGAGGCTCACCCTTCCCTTGTGTTGCTTGAAATCTCAGCCAGGGGACTTAGCGTGTGTCTTTTCGGAACTGGCCTCTATCGGCTCCTCACCTGTGCCCGTGGTGTCCCCAGTAGCTGGGCCTTCACTGGGACCCCCCCCCGCCTGGGGGTGGGGAGCCCAGATGGCAGACCCACGTGCTGCTGGAAGGGGCCCCAAGCCTGCGTCCGGCTCCGCTGAGCCATGTCGCTGCCCGTGCACTCACGTGCGGGGACACCCCTCCAGCATCACTTCCGGGCCTGGGTCCCTCAGATTCCAGGAAGCAGGTGCGAGGCCTGGGGCCCGGGGGAACGTGGGTGGGGTTTGCTTGGGCTGAGGGAGAGGCCCCACAAGCTCCCCAGGCCTGAGCCCCTTCCCCACCCCCGGCTGGAATCCAGGCCACCCTGTTCCTGGACGGCCTGGCAGGCATCAGGCGCGCCAGGAATGGACCCAGCTGTCCGCCTGGCCCAGAGAGGCCCCTGTGGCTCTCCCCTGAGCCCCCTCCAGCTGTTGCGGGCTTCAGAGGAGGGACAAGATGGCGAGGCGAAGGGACAGCTGTTTTCTCCAGCCTCCCCCCCCCACCCCCGCTGACTGGGGCAGGCACCATGCTCCCGCTGTCCTGCCCACGTTGAGAGGACAGTGCCCCGAACTGGCTTCCCTCCGCGGCCCTGGTTACTGTCACACCGACGTGGGGCTGAAGCCCCTGCCTGTTCTGAAGAAGACCATGCGTGTCTGCCGTGGGGACCGTCCTGTTCCAGGACTTTCCCGTTGCCTCAGGGGGTCTTCACGGTTTGCAAAGCCCCCAGGAGTGTGGCTGCGGCTTCCTCCCAGAGGCCACGTGGCTCAGGAGAGCCCCAGAGCCCCTTCCCCAGCCGTGGCAGCCTCCGAGTTGTGTAAGTGTTGCCCGATTGCAGGGAGATGGAAGATGCTCACCCTTCAGTCAAGCAGGATGCACCCGGGCCTCCTGCCTGCCACTCACAGGGGCCACTAGAGGCTGTAGTGCCAGGAGCTGAAGCAGGCTCTCCTTGCTGTCCTCCTGGCTGCCCTGGTCACCAGCCTCTCTATCCAGGGCAGGTGAGCCATCAGCTTTCTTCCCAGGAGACGGGGCCGTGCCTCGTAATCCTTTGTTCCGAACCCACCGAGGGCTGATGGAGAGAAGCAGAGAGCTCTGCGGGCTGCCCCCAGGCACCCAGGCAGGACAGACCCCTTCAGCGGGCAAGGGCGGCAGGCATTCCCTCCAGGGCTCAGGCACTTGTTCGCTTCTGAACAGTTGATGGTGGGGTGCATCCACATGCAGAGCCTCCGAGGGGTGGGGTGGGAGCCAGGGCAGGGCTGTGTGACCCTCAAGTCCCGCCTCTCGGCCCTGCGCCTGCCTTGATTCCCAGATGTCCCCAAGGCTCGCCTGGGGGCTCCGGGACCCGCGGGGAGGTCTGACTCAGCAGGCCGGGGGTAAACTGGTGGAATCTGTGCTTTCCCTGACCTCGGCTGGTTGTGATGATGAGTCAAGCCTGGAAGCCCCAGCCGGTGGTGAAGTAGCCCAGCCCCACTGCGGGGGCCTGAGGGGAGGAGGCGCCATCACAGATCCCAGGGGACGGGAGCCGCCCAGAGGCCAGAGAGGCATCCGGGAGGAGGCATTTCGGGAGGAGGTGGCCAGCTGCTCTCGGGCTCAGGGCCTTGCCCACCGTGGCCTGCATCTACACAGTATCACCCACCCTGGCCCTTGCCTGGGTCTGGGGTGGGTGAGGCCACTCCTGCCCCTGCAGTGGGTTTGTAAGGTGCTCACCGCGCAGCTGGGCCCCACGAGCTCCAAACCAGACGGGGAGCTCTCTTACTCGGCATCCGTGGGGCTGGGGGCCGGGGCTGGGACCACAGCGAGGGGGCAGTGGCCCGGCATCTCTAGGGCTTCCAGGCTGTTCTCTCAGGCTCTTGGCTAAGGGAGCGGCGGAGGGTGAGCATGGGGGTGCCACCGGGCACCCGCTGGGAGAAGTGGGTCCCTGATGCCCGTTGGTTCTGTGTGGTGCGGGGGCGGTGAGGGTGACAGCGTTTGTGAGCGATGTGCACTCGACGTCCACGGCTCTGTGCACGTGGCTTCATCCCGGCTCCAGTGTCCTGTGATTCCCAGGCGGCTCCCAGGCCTTCCCCGGCCACCTGCATCTTCTGGGAAGGGGCGGGCGGGAGGACAAAGGACAAACTGAGAAGCGTCCCGAGAGCCGGAAGTCGGCTGCAGCCCAGTCTGGCCATGCCACCTACTGCAGCCTCCGATCTGGGCGAGGGGCCCCTGCCAAGGCTCTGCGGCTTCTGCTGACCTCGTGACCTTGGGCCGTGGAGAGTCTGGGGTCCAGGACTCCCAGACTCCGCCCCGGCCACATGCCCTGTGCCGAGCCGGTGGGTGTCCTGGAGTGTCAGCAAGGCTGCTGGCAGGGAGGGGGCAGCTGTAGGCTTGGTGGGGGGCTGCAGGGCCGGAGGTGCCGGCCCAGGTATGGACAGGGCAGTGTGTCCCCCAGTGCCTCTCCAAGAGCCTGAGGCCCAGGAGCATCTGCAGGCTGTCCCTCACTCCCTGCTGAGGTCAGGGCGGTGCCTCTGTGTCACTGGGCATCACAGAAATGCTCCTTGCGATGGAGGTTCGGCGCTGGTGGACCTGTGGCTCCCGCCTCTGCTGCTCCCTGAGGGCTGAGAGGGGCTGGGGAGGGGCGGAGGGAGGGGCGGGGAACGGCGAGGTTGGGGGCAAGGGAGCTGCTGCCCCAAGATGCCCAGGAAACAGACGCTATTCCCCCCCCCGAGCCTGTGACAAAAGCCGGCAGGTCTCCGCTTGGCGGGAACACCACGCTGGCCTGTGCTGGGCCGTCTTGGTGAGAAGCCAGCTGCCCGGGAGGCTTGGAGGCAGTGCTGCCATCTGTCGGGCCACGGGGAGCTCGGGGACCTGGTGAGCCGCCCGGCCCTTTCTCCAAGCCGGGTGTGCTGCTGCCTGGACCCCAGGCCCCTGGCATTTCAAGTGCGGTGGCAGGACGAGGTCTGGGCACCGGGGAGGTGGCCCGGGGCCCCCCAGGGAGGCTGACTTTAGTCTGGATGTCAGTGCAGTTCTGTCAGCAAAGTGTACAAGGACTCAGGGGGGCAGAACAGGGAGGCCATGCAGGGGGGCACAGGCCAGAGGTTGCCCGGAAGAGCAGCCTCCTGGCTGAGGGGCATCTCCCCCCTCCCCTGCCCCCCAGGTCCCCCCACTCACCAGTCACCAAGCCCCCCTTCCCTGAGGCCACCAGCCCAGGCCCAGTCCCTCTACCGACTGCGATGGGGAAAGGGATGGAAACCTCAGCAGAAGTCGGGGGACCGGCTGGCCAGGGGCGGGGTCGAGGGGTCAAGGAGGGGAAGGGCCGTGGGAGGCAGAGGAAGCCCGCAGCACAGAGAGCTGGGGAGGGGCCTGGCAGGAGCAGCTCCACTGCATCTCCCGCCGCCGCCCTGCCTTGGATTTGGAGGGGGGCTGGGCAGGGGGCAGCTGCAAACGCAGGGGGATTGGGGGGGTCATAAGAGCCGTGGAAGGCGCGTTGCTCACGTTCTCCTATAGCCAAGCCGAGCTGGGTCCCAGTAGCATCCCTGCCCCCGCCCTGGGCCCTGACAGCCCTTATCCAAGTCCAGCCAGGCTCTGTGCCCTCCAAGGGTGCCCCAGCGTCGGCCCCACTCATGAATCGGGGAGCACAGAGGGCCCCCAGTGCCTCCATGCCCAGCCGGCCACAGTGCCTGAGCCCACGCTCAGACCAGCCACTGCCCGATCAGGGCGCGGGATACGGAGACCACGTGTTTAAAGCAGGGCTGTCCCAGGAGACTCTGGGTGTTTGTTGGGGCTGCCGCCAGCTCTGCCCTCACCCCACCAGGTGGCTTTCTTCTCTGGGCCTCAGTTTCCCTGTCTGAGAGGTGGGGGGGGACGAGCTGACAGTGGGTCTGGGGAGGGTTTCGGCACTGCAGGCGCCCTGCCCCCTGCCAGGTTCCTGACTAGCCTCAGTGCTGAGCCCAGAGCTCAGCGGGTGGTGGCAGGGCGGTGGGTGCATATCCCTGGCCCCGCCTGTGGGGTAGCGTCGGGGGACACGGCTGCCCCACACTCTGTCCTGCCTCTGCAGCCCCACAGGCCCCGAGCGCTGGGCTTCGGGGACGTTGCACACAGGGCCCCCCTGTCCCCTGGGCGTGCGGAGCCGGAGACAGCGTCCTGGGTTCCAGGTACTAAAGTGTTGGTTACACGGTCACACCTGGTTCCACGGTTCTGGGAGGAAAACAGCACGGGCTGGGGCTGGGCTCTGGGGGATCGGGGTCCAAAACACTCCAGCTGCCCCGTCCTCCCGCCGGCCCCTCAACCTCACAGCTGCACACGCCCCACCCCGCCGGTCCCTAGAGGCAGAGGCAGCTGCCGCAGGGGGCGGGGAGCTGGGAGCTCAGCTCCGTTCCATTTCCACAAAGCAACCCTGGGACAGACAGCCCCACCGCCTGATTCCCAGAGGCGTGTGGCGTGTCCCCCTCCCCAGCCTGGCGGAGGGGACCTGCCGCGTGAACAGCTGCCCTGGGTTCGGGAGGGCCCCCAGGTGGCCCCCTCTCTGGGCCTCTGAGGACAGAAGCGCTGCCTGGTCAACCTTGACCAGCCCTCAAGAGTTCACATCACCAGGAGGCCTGGGGTGGCCGCGTGTCCCCCCACTGCCCCCAGCCCAGCCCAGCCGTCCTTCCTCTTCAACCCACCTCCCTCCCGGGCCTCGCCACCCATCCCCGGGCTCCCGGGAGCCAGGCTGCCTCCTGTCCCCCTGAGCACCCCATGCCCCCCAAGTCCTGGCACCCGAACCTCCCCGGGCCACACGACGGAGGGCTTGGCAGTCAGGGAGGGGACGTCCTGGCCCTGGTGGGGGAGGTCTGGGCGCTGCTGTGGTGGTGATGGAGGTTTTTCTTTGTTGCAGAGCCTGTGCCTGTCAGTGGGGGTCCCCAGGCTGAGGAGGCCGCATACCCTGTACCCCTGGCACCGGGTGCCGGCACCAGGCCGCGTGCGGAGAGCCTGGGTCATCCCTCCCATCAGTGTGTCCGAGAACCACAAGCGCCTGCCCTTCCCCCTGGTGCAGGTGAGGGGCCGCGTGCTTTAGGGCGGGCACACCCCTGGGGCCGCAGGCTGAGTGACCCCATCCCAGGTGGGGGAGGGACCGAGGGCTGCAGAGAGGGGACACCCCTCCCCTGGGGCATCTCCCCAGCCCATCACCTGTCCCACAGATCAAGTCGGACAAGCAGCAGCTGGGCAGCATCATCTACAGCATCCAGGGGCCGGGCGTGGACGAGGAGCCCCGGGGGATCTTCTCCATAGACAAGTTCACAGGGAAGGTGTCCCTGAATGCCGTGCTGGACCGAGAGAAGACAGACCGCTTCAGGGTGGGCCCCGCCCCGCCCCGCCCCTCCCCTCCCTTCCCCTCCCCGTGGGGGCCATGGCCACACCTCCACCAGCAAAATGCAGCATCCTTAATTGGGGGGCAGGGGTGGGATTTGGGACCGGCTGCCCCAGGAAGCAGGTGTTCAGGATCACAGGCTCATTCGGCAGGTGCGTGAGCAGACTGAACGCTGGGTCCTGCCCGGGAGGACTGGGCAGCCGGCATCAGGGTGGGCAGCCTTCCCAGGAAAGCAACACCAGACACTGGTGTGGCCGGTTCTCCCCGGAGCCTGCTACGTGAGTTGAAGAAGGGGTGCCATGAGGAATCCCACGGAGCTGGCCGCCCCCAGCGGCAGCTGCCCTGTGACTGTCAGGGTGGGACCTCGGGGGAGGTGGGATGGGATCTGCCCATTGGAGGCCTTGGGATTGTCAGGTCTGAGAGAAAGGGCAGTGGGGAGGGAGTGAGCGAGGGGCCAAGGAGGGGAGCTTGGAACTCGCCTGAGTCCCCTACAGACAGATGATCTGCCCCCCAGCCTGGCCGCCCTAAGGTGATGTTCAGACTTGCCCCAGGGAGGGGGCTGCAGCCTTTGCCTTTCCTGTGCCCTGAGTCTCCCTCAGACTTTGAGAACCAGCTCTTGGTTCCCTTACACAGAGAGTTAGAGGGTGTGTTTCCCCTGGAAGTTGTACCAAGTCTATTCTCCAAAGGGACAGGAGGTGGTTGAAGTTACAATTCCACGTGTGGAGCGGAAACTTCAAAAGCAGCCATGGCTGTTCACAGAAAAAGGGCGAGAGACCAGGGCCGCTAGGGGGAGAGAGAGAGAGACCATGGGCGCCAGGGGGAGCGTTGCTGCAGCCACGCTCGAAGCACAGCTGTGGGCTTCCTGGTGGCCCAGGCAAGAGGGGGTGCGTGGTGGCCACCCCGCCTGCTGGGAGAACCCGGGCTCCCCTCGAGGGCAGTCCCACCTTCCCGGCACTGCCCCGTCCCCGTGCCGCTTCTCACCTGTTTCCAGCAGGACACAGAGTCTGCACTGACTGCCGCTCTTGCCGTCGTGGGGGCCGCAGTGCCAGCCCCTGCTCTCTGCTTGACTAGCTCAGGGCCTTTGCTCTGGACCTGGGGGGGTCCACCCTGGAGGAGCCCACGGACCTGGAGATCGTGGTTGTGGACCAGAACGACAACCGGCCTGTCTTCCGGCAGGAGGTGTTCACTGGCCAGGTGCTGGAGGGCGCCGTCCCAGGTGAGCCGAGTGGGTTCCCGGTGGGGGAGGGAGCTTCGCGAAGGGCACTGGGTAGGTCAGAAGTCCAGGATTTCCCTTCAGCAAGAACTTCAGAGGTCCTTCATAGAGTCTAAAAACACGTAAACAGTCTCCAGGACGGAGGGAATTTCCACAAGTCGACTCAAGCCTTTTCTCATTGCAGTATAAATGTGAACCCCCAAATCCTCCAGAGTTCAGAGAGGATTCCTGGATGGCAGAGCTCCGGTGGTTTCCGTTGCTCTCCCCTCCCCCTCCTCCCCCCCCTCCTTCTAAATAGAGGTGACGTTCACATAAGATAAAATTAACCATTTTGGAACGAACTTTTCAGTGGCATTTAGCACATTCACAGTGTTGTGCAACCAACACCTCTGTCTCCTTCATCCCCCCAGAGGCGACCCCCTGCCCGTTATCAGTCACTGCCTCTCACCGCTTATTAATTCTACACTGAGTGCAGAAACCGCTGACCCTCTGTCCCTTCTGCGCCCTCACAGGGCAGACTCGCTGGCCTGATTCTGTTCCAGGCAGAATAGACATTCCAGACAGCAATCTGCTCCTTCCCTCCCCACCGGGTCCCCGGGGCTCTGGTCAAATCCCAGGCTGGTTGCCTTCAGAGCACACCAGGGACTCGGTGTAACTTCAAAGTCAGGGGTTAACACTAACACATGGTAACATCTCACCTGCACACCTGTTCAGCTTCAGCTGCCCAATGAAGCCTTTTAGAGCAAAGGAGGTCCTGCCTCTGTCCACAGTCCCTGCCTCTTGTCTGAGCCTTGTCTGTTCCTGCATGCCGTCCACCTTTTCCTTTAGGGCCTTTTGCACACGGAGGGTGGTTGCTTCAGTTCTGTCAGATAAAAGCCCAAGTGTCTGGTTGGCTGTACATCTGGTTCTGTTGGCTGTTTAATCACTAGGGTGGAATTTTCCCCTCTTTCCCTGTGTGTAAGAGCACAGCAGAGGTGGGGGCCAGCCCACTGTGGGGAGAGGGGACGGGCCTGGCCTCTGCCACTGCTGGAGCTCAGCTCCCGGGGGCCCCTCTGCGTTCCCGCCACAGCAGCGCAGCCCTGCATGCAGAGGGGCCCCTAGCAAGGTGACAACCCTTGTGTGCTACCTGGCAGGGCTCCTGGGGTACTGGGGGGTGGGCAGTCTCGGTCGAAGGTGGTCCCTGAGCCCCAGGGGTGGGGCTGCTTTAGGGTCCCTGCTCCTCCCCCAAAGGCAAAGCGCCGTCCCTCCAGCCCAGCAGCCCCACCCTCACCCTGTGATTGTGGACCGCCGATGGCCTTCCCCACACCTGGGCCACCCTGTGGCCTGAGCCGAGGGGCCCTCCCGGGTCTGCTCCCACCCCGCCTTCCCTGGGAGCACTCAGTGGGCGCGTGGGAGAGGGCACAGGCCCCCGTGTGGGCACCCAGGGACCGCCAGCAGCTGTGCCAATCTCGGCCCCTCTTCCTGCTTCCATGGGGTCGCTGTACCTGCCCCACCAGGGGAGCCCCAGCGTGTGCACCTCCTGGGGGGTCACAGCCTGGACTCGGGGGTGTCAGGTCGCCTGTGCGTCACCATCTGACGGGCTCACACAGGTGTGATCTTGCTTCCCCTCCGTTCTCGTCGTGGTGGCAGGACTGAGGCCCCCGCCCGCTCACGCCCCCTCACTGGGGACGGGTCCTCAGCCGCCAGGGGCTTATGACACTGACTTCTGTTCTGCCAAGTTTTATTGTGGCAAAATACATATAACAAGATTTAGCATCTTAACCATTTTTAAGTGTACGGGTCGGCGGTTTTAAGCCCGTTCACATCGTTGTGCAACCACCACCAGCATCCATAGAATTTTCTCATTTTCCCAGACTAAAGCTCACTCTGTCCCCATTAAGCGCTAACTCCCCATTTCCCCCTCCAGCGCCTGCCACTCACTGTCTACTTCTTGTCTCTATGATTTGACTGCGCGTGAGTGGAATCGCACAGTACTTGTCCTCCTGTGTCTGGCTGATTTCACTGACCGTCCTGTCCTCAGGGCTCATCAGTGTGGTAGCCCGTGTCAGAATCACCTTCCTTTCCAAGGCTGAGTAATACTCTATCGGATGTTTATACACATTCTGTTTATCTGTTTATTCTTCAGTGGACCCTTGCATTGCTTTCACTTTCTAGCTGTTGTGAATAGTGCCACAGTGAACATGGGTGTCCAAATATGTCTTTGAGACCCTGCTTTCAATTCCCTTGGGTTTATGCCCAGAAGTGGGGCTGCTAGATCAAATGGTAGTTCTATTTTTAATTTTTTTAAATAAATTTATTTATTTGTTTATTTTTGGCTGTGTTGGGTCTTCGTTGCTGCGCACGGGCTTTCTCGAGTTGTGGCGAGCGGGGGCTACTCTTCGTTGTAGTGCGCGGACTTCTCATTGCGGTGGCTTCTCTTGTTGTGGAGCGTGGGCTCTAGGTGTGCGGGCTTCAGTAGTTGTGACTCGTGGGCTCAGTAGTTGTGGCGCACGGACTTAGTTGCTCTGTGGCATGTGGGATCTTCCCCGACCAGGGCTCGAACCCGTGTCCCCTGCATTGGCAGGCGGGTTCTTAACCACTGTGCCACCAGGGAAGTTCCTATTTTTTATTTATTTATTTTTTTGCAGTACGCGGGCCTCTCACTGTTGCAGCCTCTCCCATTGCGGAGCACAGACTCTGGACGCACAGGCTCAGCAGCCATGGCTCACGGGCCCAGCCGCTCCGCGGCATGTGGGATCCTCCCGGACTGGGGCACGAACCCGCATCCCCTGCATCGGCAGGCGGACTCTCAACCACTGCGCCACCAGGGAAGCCCTATTTTTAATTTTTTGAGGATCCTCCACGGTGTTTTCCACAGTGGCCGCACCATTTTACATCCCCACCAGCAGTGTAGGAGGGTCCCAGTTTCTCCACATCGTCCCCAGCACCTGCTGCTTTTTGTTTGTTTTCTTGTTGTTAGCAGCCATCCTAGTGGGTGTGAGGGGCTATCGCGCGGTTCTCATCTGCATTTCCCTAATGATTAGTCATGTTGAGCGTTTGTTCATGTGCATATTGACCACTTGTGTATCTTCTTTGGAGAAAGGCCTGTTCAAGTCCCTTTGCCCATTTTTGAATTGAGTTGTTCGTTGGTTTTTTTTCTGGTTTTTACGGGTTCTCTATATATCCTGGATATTAATCCCTTATCAGGTATATGATTTGCAAATATTTTCTCCCATTTCGTGGGTTGTCTTTTTACTCTGTAGATAGTGTCTTTTGATGCATTTTTAAATGTTCATGAAGTCCGGTTTGTCTATTTTTGTTGTTGTTGCCTGTGCCTTTGGTGTCATATCCAAGAAATCATTACCTTCGTGACATTACCAGTGTCCTATGTTTTCTTCTGAGAGCCTTATAGTTTTACGTTGTACACTTAGGTCTGATCCATTTTGAGTTGACTTTTGCGTATGCTGTTAAGTAATTACGGGTCCAGCTCCATCCTTCCGCCTGTGGATGTCTTTCCCAGCACCATCTGCCAAGGAGACCGCCCTCTCCACGTTGAATGGTCCTGGCGTCCTGTGTAAAGTCACCTGCCCGTGATGTGAGGTTTATCCCTGGGCTCTCTATTCGGTTCCATCGGTCTGTGTATCTGTCTTGAGGGCAGGTGCACACTGATTACTGTACCTTTGCAGAAAGTTTTGAAATCAGGAAGTGTGTCCTCCGGCTTTGTTCTTTTTCAGGATTGTTTTGGCTGTTTGGGGTCCCTTGAGATTTTATAGGAATTTTAGAATGAGTTTTCTATTTATGTAAAGAAACTGTCCTTAAGATTTTGATAGGGATCGCACTGAATCTGTAGGTTGCTCTGGGTGGTAGTGACATCTTAGCAACAAGTCTTCCGAGCCATGAACACGGTCTGTCCATTTATTTGTGTTTTCTCAATTTCTTTCACTGATCTTTTGTAGTTTTCATCGTGAAGCCTTTCACCTCCTTGGTCACGACACTGACATCCTGAGGCATTTAGGCAGTTGTGATGATTGTCCCTGCGTGAGTCTGCGTGGCTCGAGCCCCCTCAGGAGGCGTGCACATCCCGTTCCTGGAGATGCCGATTTGGGTCTGTAGTTCAGGGGGTGTCCGCCAAGCTTCTCCGCTTTGGCTTTTCTCCTTTCCCCTTTGTAATTAATAGGTGTCTTGTGGGAGACCCTTTGAGACCGTGCAGGTGTCCTGCTACCCCTCAAGCTGCTGCCCAGCAGCGTTAGCACCTCTGGCGGCTCTCGCCTGCGTCAGGTGTTGTTTTAATCCATGGTTTCTTCTTGGTCGTCACTTGGCTCTCTGTTACATGATAGGACCTTCAGTGCCCCTGTATATGAACACATGTGTGCATGTGTTACCCACCAGGGTTCTTGGCCTCCTTAATCAATAGAAATTGATCAAAGGCCAGACAAGAAATTCAGGCAGGGCTTTATTGGGGCCCCTGCTGCAGCGGTGGGGAGTGGGAACAAGAAACAGGTTCCCTTGCTAGCTTGCTCCCTGAGGGGGGGTGAGCTTGTTCCTTATATAGGGTGTGTCCAGGGGTGTGTCCAGGGGGTCAGGCGGGAGGGTTGGCTTAGGGGGTTTGCCGTAAACAGAAAACTCATTCTAAAATTCCTATAAAATCTCAAGGGACCCCAAACAGCCAAAACAATCCTGAAAAAGAACAAAGCCGGGGGACACACTTCCTCATTTCAAAACTTTCTGCAAAGGTACAGTAATCAGTGTGCACCTGCCCTCAAGACAGATACACAGACCATAGACCGATGGAACCGAATAGAGAGCCCAGGAATAAACCTCACATCACGGGCAGGTGGCTTTACACAGGACGCCAGGACCGTTCAACGTGGAGAGGGCGGTCTCCTTGGCAGATGGTGCTGGGAAAGACATCCACAGGCGCCACCATAGGTGGTGGTGTGTGTGCGGGGCGCGCACAGGTGCCCTGCTTCTGCTCCCGGCCGGTGTTTGCTCTTCAGAAGTGGCCGTTGGGCTTTTTAGTCTCTTTGTATGTTGTCCAGAATTTGCTCTAACTGCCAGGTACATAGTTATTTTTAGTCCCTTGTAGTTTCTTTGTATTCTGTAGCTCGAGGAGACCTGTGTCCAGGCGCAAGCCCTGCAGCAAAGGGTCCCAGGTTCCAGCCTGTCTCGTATGTGTTTTGTTCACATGGATCTGTCTGGATTTATGGATTCTTGCTTCATTCAGTGGGTTATGATTCTTTGCACTGTTGTTTTGAAGCTCAAATCGTCCCAGATATGGCTGATCAGAAGCTCATCACACTGGCCCAGGCCCCTTCAGCAGCCGGGGCTGGGAAATAAGCTCACATACATGCAGACGTGCGTGCGTGCACGTACTCTCTCACAGCTGTGTTAACATGGCTCTGTACCTTCATCACAAGTCACAAGTCCTCTCTGGCACCTCCACTTCCGATCCAGCTCTGCAGGGTTCCTTTTGGGTCCTCTTCTCTGTTGGCAAGAAGCTGGGCTCCAGTCACCCCAGGAGTTTGCGCACTTGCTCAGTCATAGAGAGCCCGACAGGTGCCTTTGGAAGTGCTTGCCTGCATCCCGGTGGCAGGGTGCCTATTCTAAACATTGTTTTTGGCTTTAGCCTGGGGTCCAGCATCATGCCAGGAGTTACCTGCTAAGGTAGCTTCCCACCTTCTAAGGCTGGGTCAGTGGCTGGGTCACTACCGTTCATCAGACACCAGCATGACACTCAGCTGACCCGTCAGGGCCCAGGAGTGGCTGGGATGAGCCCAGTCACAGGTGAGGGGGGGGCTAGCTCCTCGGGTCGCCCGAGGCTGGTCCACCTCACCAGGATAATTTTAGTACACCTGATCTGGGCCGGTGTGGGGAGGGATGGTCAGACCTGAATTACTCCAGAAAACAGGTGGGCACAGGTGCTGAGGTGCCTCCAGGACCCCTGCAGAGGCCTTTCTCTCCTGAGATCCAGGGCCTTGTTTGCCCCGGAGCGCAGGTGCGGCCCTGGGCGCTGCTTCGCTCCGCCTGGGGCTGGTTCCCCAGCGGGCTTGCCTGGTCTGTCTCAGGGTTCTGTAGGAGACAGGTGTCAGCAGTGTGCATCGGACACCCCACCTCATCCCCACAAGCAACACAAGCCAGGACGCCGGGATGTTTGCACGTGCAAGGCTGATCGGGGGCCTGGACCTGGTGCGGCGGGCCGCAGGGGAGTGGGCGACACGCCCTGGCATCCATGGGTGTCACCCCCACATGTCCCCTCCCTTCCCAGGAACCTACGTGACCAGGGCTGAGGCCACGGATGCGGACGACCCGGAGACGGACAACGCAGCCCTGCGATACTCCATTCTGGAGCAGGGCGGCCCCCAGCTCTTCAGCATCGACCCGCACACGGGGGAGATCCGCACGGTTCAAGTGGGCCTGGACCGCGAGGTGAGGCCATGCCGCTGCACCCTGACAGCTGAGGCAGGGCAGCCCCCCAGACGAGGGGTCCGAGTGCCGCGGACACTGTCCGTGGCCCTGGGCTCCGGCAGACCTGCCCCGTGGGTAGTTGTGTGGTTTGGTCCAGAGATGGTGTGAGGGGCCTTCAGCGTGTTTTTCTGCCGGAGACCTCCCCCACCCTGTTGCCTGCAGAGCAGTAGGGCTCCTCGGCCTGGGGTGGGCCCACAGCGACCACGCATGCTGCAGAGAAACAGTCGCCCTCCAGCCGGCCGTGCCCACTCTTCCCCTGTGGGGCCCCTGCGGCCCCTGGCTGCCGGGCTTCTGTGTGGCATTGGCACCTCACCTCCAGGAAGCCCTCCTTGGTTTCCCCAGGGCCACTCACTGCGTTAGTTGATCTCTGTCCCCTGTCTAGGCAGCTGCACCTGGCTCCCCAGGGCAGGGACCCCACACCCCAGTGCAGCAGGTGCCCCGTAAGTGCTCATCTGGCTCGGCAACTGTCCTCTTGCCTACTCACAGGCTGGGGCAGAGTCTGGGGTCGACAGTGGTGCCGTCGGACCCGGAGAGGCTACGCAGCCTGTTTTGCCCCAGAGCTTGGGAGCAGGGCAGATGCTGGAGCCTCCTGGGGTCTGCCTGCCCAGCCCCCAGGCCCTAAGGTGGCTGACCAGCCCCGCCCTGCGCGCCACCTGGGTCTCCTGACCCCATGTCACTGTGCTCCTAGGTGGTCGCCGTGTACAATCTGACCCTGCAGGTGGCAGACATGTCTGGAGACGGCCTCACCGCCACTGCCTCGGCCATCATCACACTGGAGGATGTCAATGACAACGCCCCCGAGTTCACCAGGGGTCAGGTGCTGCCACCGTCCTCACCTCCACCGGCCGCTGCTCAGGGCTGGCCTCCCCCCGATCCTGGGGCTTCTGGTGGGTGGGAGGCTAGGTGCTCCACAGAGGAGGCATCCTGTGTGGATCGTGCAGGATACCCTGCCAGAGGCCAGCATCAGGGGTGGGGGGCTGTGAGCATGTCAGGAGCTAGAGGGCCCTGGGGGGAAGCCACCAAGACCCTGGGGTGTGACCTGTCCCCAAGCCTTCCTGGGTGGGAGGGAGCGGCAGCCCTGCCCTCCGGGGAAGATGTGCCCAGCACATGGCCGAGACTGGGAGGGGGCTCCTGGTGCCCTGGACTCCTCATGGGTGGGCAGTGGGAGGGTGACCCCGCAGGGGACCGTCCCCCGTCCACCCGTGGGTAACGGGGCCGAGTTCCCACAGTTCTTCCTGGAGGCCACAGAGGCCGTCAGCGGAGTGGACGTGGGGCGGCTGGAGGTAGAGGACCGGGACCTGCCCGGCTCCCCCAACTGGGTGGTCAGGTTCACCATCCTGGAGGGCGACCCTGACGGGCAGTTTGCCATCCGCACCGACCCCAGGACCAACGAGGGCGTGCTGTCTGTGGTGAAGGTGAGCTGAGGAGGGTGCCTCTCCTCACACCCTGGGACCCCGTTTGGATCCTCTGTGCATCCTTAGGAGGGGAGCGAAGGGGACCAAGAACGCTAGGACTGTGGGCTTGGGCCACGCTGAACACAGGGGGACAGGGCTGGAAGGAGGGGACAAGCCCACGTTACTTCCAGTGTCTTGCCACTTAAAGTATATGATCAACATGCACAAATACAGACCTCACATGTTGGCCAAACTGAGACCAGAGACAAAACCAGCAGGACATACGTGTGCACACATACACCTGTGCATACACACACGTGCATACACATGCAGAGAGATGCAGATGAGCTGTCAACACAGGAAGAGCTTTATTGCCAGAGACTGGCTCACGCCGGCCGTCGTGCAGGCGGCTGGCGAGTCTGGAGTCTGCGGGGCTGCGACAGGCTGCAAAGTCAGGAGCTGAGGCTGCATCTGGAGGTGGGACCCCTTCTTCCCCAGGGCAACCTCAGGTTTGCTCTCAGAGACTCTCACCCACAGATGAGACCCACCCAGGTTCTCCAGGACCATCTTCTTTATTTAAAGTCAGCTGATTGGACAGGTCAGTTCAACCACGTCCACCAAATACCCTCTTAGCAAGACCCAGGCGAGCGTCTGCTTGAGGCACCGAGGAGGACGCCCAGCCAGGGGACGGGAAACTGGCCTCACAACACCCAACAAATACGTTTGCATGATGAGTAGCCGTCATTTTGGCATTATTTTTTGTGCCTTTTTGTCCTGCATGATTTTTATTTTTCCGAGGCTAAAAAGCAGAAGGAAAGAAGGGGCTCTGAGGACAGAGCAGAAGAGGCCTTTCCGGCCGCAGCTGCCTCAGGCTTCCCTGAATGGGGGGAGGGGTCCGGAGTCCTGACGGACGGCCGCCCCGCTTCCCCTGCAGCCGCTGGACTATGAGAGTCGGGAGCGCTACGACCTCAAAGTGGCGGCACAGAACGAGGCTCCCCTGCAGGCGGCGGCCCCCAGGGCCAAGCGGGGCCAGGCCAGGGTCAGCGTGCAGGTGCGGGATGTCAACGAGGCGCCCGTGTTCCAGCAGAACCCACTGCGGACCAGCCTGGCCGAGGGGGCGGCCCCAGGAACCCCCGTGGCCACCTTCTCTGCCCGAGACCCTGACACACAGCAGCCGCAGAGGCTCAGGTGGGGGCCCTGGGTTGAGCGGGGGGAACTCGAAGCCCCAGTCCACCTCCCGGCCAGGGTAGCAGCACAGCTAAGGGTACTGAGCCCTGTGCCCGGAGGGTTCCCATCAGGGCCCTGGTCAGAGGACAGAGGGCTCATCTGTGTGCATCACCGAGAGCCCAGGGGCTCTCAAGTACCATGTGTGCGTGTGTGCGTGTTCACGTGAGGCAGGACTGGGCTGCATCTGGCGCACACTGACACGGCCCGTCTGTGTTGGCTAGCCTCTGAGTGTCCGGCCCTGTCCGTTCCAGGGAGCCTTTACTCCCCTAGGACTGGCTGTTACTGTCTTGGATTTCACCCCCTGCCCTGGTCCTGTGTACCCTTGTCTGTCAACATGGTGCCCACCGTTGAATCCTGGCTGTCACTCAGTGGCCACGGGGCCCTGGGCGGCACACCTGCCCTCCCCGAGCCTCAGTTTTTGCATCTGTTGATTGGGATGGAAAATACCAGCTTAGGGCTGTGGAAGGACTATCCTTAAAGGCCTGTGTATGTGTGCGTGTGTGCGCGTCTACACGTGACCACACCTCCGGGGGTCCGGCTCAGGCTCAGGGCCCCTCCTCCCCTCCTCGGCAACAGCTACTCCAAGGACTATGACCCTGAAGACTGGCTGCAAGTGGACGGGGCCACCGGCCGGGTCCAGACCCAGCGCGTGCTCAGCCCTGCATCCCCCTTCCTCAAGGACGGCTGGTACAGGGCCATCATCCTGGCCCGAGATGATGGTGAGCGTGGAGCTCGGCCTGGGTTCCAGGGCTCCCTAACCCTGGCTGGGGCCCCTGCTGCCGCCCAAGGGCTGAGAGCGGGCGCTCCACCGAGCAGACTTAAGGGGTGGGTGGGGGCTCTGCAGGGGCAAGGGGCCCACCAGGCCTCTCCTGCTTGCAGCCTCCCCACCCAGCACGGCCACAGGGACCCTGTCTGTTGAGATCCTGGAGGTCAACGACCATGCCCCTGAACTGTCCCCACCGTGGGGCAGCCTGTGCAGCACACCAGAGCAGGGCTCCGGCCTTCTCTTGGGGGCCACGGATGAGGACCTGCCCCCCCACGGGGCCCCCTTCCACTTCCAGCTGAGCCCCAGGCTCCCAGAGCTGGCCCGGAACTGGAGCCTCAGCCAGGTTAACGGTGAGCTCGCCCCACGCCCCTGGGGGTCCAGAGCCTGGGGCAGGTCCCCACTGGTTCCCACCTCAGTGCACTGCATCCTCAGGCCCGCAGGGATCAGTTATCACACACACGGGACGGGTGGGGAACCGAGGCCGGCTGCCCCCGGAAGCACAGGCGCAGAGGGGCGTGGCCGCCCCCTACCCCTGCTGACCACCGGCACCTTCCGCAGTGAGCCACGCGCGCCTGCAGCCCAGGCTCCAAGTCCAGGAGGGGCTGCACCGCCTGAGCCTGCTGCTCCAGGACTCGGGACAGCCGCCCCAGCAGCGCGAGCAGCCCCTGAGCGTGACCGTGTGCCGCTGCGGCCTGGACGGCGCCTGCCTGCCGGGGGCCGCTGCGCTGCGGGCGGGTGGCGCGGGCATCAGCCTGGGCGCCCTGGTCATCGTGCTGGCCAGTGTCATCCTGCTGCTCTGTGAGTGCCCGCGCCTGCAGATCCCTGCCCTCCCCGCGCCGCCTGGCAGCCCCGCCCCGCCCGCCTTGCCCCGCCCCCGCCCCCCACCGACCTCCGCTGCTCCCCCCGCCCCCCCCAGTGCTCGCCCTGCTGGTGGCCCTCCTGGTGCGGTGCCGGCAGCAGTCGTGTGACAAGAGGCTTCTGCACGGGCTGCAGGACGACCTTCGGGACAACATCCTCAACTACGACGAGCAGGGGGGCGGGGAGGAGGACCAGGTGAGGGGGCCAGGGTGGCTTACAAGTGCTGGGGGGTCTCCCCAGGGGCCCCAGCTGGCCAGCCGCCTCCCGACCCTCACCCCCACGTGCTCTGTCCGTCCCTTCTCAGGATGCCTATGACATGGACCAGCTGCGCCACCCGGCAGAGCTGGCGGCCCTGGGTGCCCCGCTGGGACGGCCTTCTCTGCGCAGAGACGCCCCGTTCAGCCGATCGCACCCCCAGGCCCCCCGCGTGCTGCCCACCAGCCCCTCTGACATTGCTGACTTCATCAACGAGGTAGGTGCCCCAGGGGCGCCCTGCACCCCGTTCCCCCACCCCACGAGCCTGAGGCATCGCTCTGGGGCTGGACAGGGGTGGTGGTTCTTGCCGAGGAAGGAGAATCGCCCAGAGAGAACCTTGCCCCCAACCCGGCTCCTGGGGCCAGGCCTTGGCCGAGCCGGTGGCGGAGGGCAGTTGGCCGGCGCGTGTTGGTCCTGAGCCCCAGGCCTCTCCACAGGGCTTAGAGGCCGTGGACAGCGACCCCGCCGTCCCACCCTATGACACGGCTCTCATCTATGACTACGAGGGGGACGGATCCGTGGCAGGCACGCTGAGCTCCATCCTGTCCAGCCTGGGTGATGAGGACGCAGACTACAGCTGCCTCTGGGACTGGGGGCCCCGCTTTGCCCGGCTGGCCGACTTGTACGGGCCCCGTGAGGGCACCAGGGAAGAGGCTTTCTGATGGGGACCTGCACCCACCCTGCTGAGGGCACGGCCTCCCGGACACAGGGCAGACCACAGGCGCCTGAGCGGACATGCCGGACTCGGCTGTGTGTCGAGATGGACAGAGGGCCCTGCGCCCCGCCCTGGGGCCTTGGCCGGCCTGGTCTCCGCCAGGGGAAGTCAGGGCCCAAAGCCTAGAGTGGAGTGGCCAGAAGGAGGCGCCCCTCTTGCCCCGTCAGTCGCCTCCAATGGGGTCAGAGGCCCCATTCCCAGCTCTGCTTCCCACCCACGCTGATCTCATCTCTGTATGAAAGGAAGCAGCTCTCGGGCAAACATGAATTAAAAACGTGCTCATCTCTCCAATGCACGGTTGGCATGGCGACTTGCAGGGCCTTTCTGCACCTCAGTCCCACCAGAGCCGCAGCAGTGGGCTGGCCTCCGGCTGGCCCCCGAGGGGGTGGGGGCAGTTGGAGAGGCTGCGGATGCCTGGTTGTGAGGGGGAGGTAGACACCAGAAGCCCCCTTCAGCCAAGGGTGCGGCCTGAGGGAAGAACCAGCGAGGGTGCCAAGTTCCACGGACACCTTTATGCTACCCATGTGGAGGGGGAACCAGGGCCCCCGGCAAAGAGGCCCCCTTCCCACCACCCTCCCGTTCCTTCCCGAGACCCGTCTGCCCGTACTGGCGGGTGGCGTGTCTCTGCAGCCTTGTCACCCCTCCCGGACCAGCTGTGTCCCGGCCCTGGGGAGGGAGGCTGGCAGCAGGGGCAGGCGGTCCTGGCGGGGGTGGCCCCAGAGGAGCAGGGAGCGGCGCAGGCGGTCGGCGTCCTGCAGCGACGGGGGCAGTGCGCAGCCACGGCTCTCGGGCAGCAGCAGGACGCGCAGCAGGGCGAGGACGGCCAAGGACGGGAAGGCCACGTGTTGCAGAAAGAAGCCGTGCTGCCACGCGTGTCGGTGAGCAGGGCGGCCGCCTGGCCCAGGAACCCAGCTCCCAGCACCAGGCCCAGCCCGGCACCCCTGCAAGAGGGGGCGGTGGGACACGGCCCAGTGGGGCACCCAGCGCTCCTGGGGTGGATGGCCCTTAGCGGGCCCCAGGAAGACAGCTGCAGAGTCTTGGGGGAAGCTGCCCTGGATCGAGCGTTGTCCTTTCCATTAGGAAACTGAAGGTCGATTTTTGCCCTGGAATCCGACCCTGTCTGGGGGCTCTCACTTCCGACCACCCACCGCTCCACCCCTGAGCTGATATGCAGACCCTTTTGCGGCCATTGTCCCCCTCGCCACCCAGGAAGAGACACCTGAACTCTGGTCCCGATGGCATGGACCTGGGGTGTGGGGAGCGTGGGGCGCACAGGCAGGGCCCTGCCCTCTAACCCTGCATCCTTCTGACCTGCTCACCGTGGGGAAGACCTCGGCTGAAAAGAGGCTGCTGAGGGTGGACACTGCCTGAGAGGCCAGGAGCCCCAGGACAGAGACGGGCAGCAGCGTCCAGCCAGGCAGGTCTGGGGAGGAGGAGAGGCCCCACGCTGCCCACACTCCCTCCCTCCCCTCACCCGTGTCTCAGGGATCTGGGCCTCCCCAGCCTTCCACCTCTGCTCCTGCACTTGGGGTCAGGGGTTGCAGGCTGCCCCCCGGCCACACCAAGCCCTTATATTAAGCCCCTTCATGTAGAATCTTTTTGGCCCTCACCTCTTTGGGCCTCAGTTTCCCCGGGTGTACACTGGGGAGGTGGGTGGGGAGAGAACAGCAGCGTCATGCGAATGCCTCATGCCCTGTGCCTGCCTCTCCGAGATCCCCACCACCACTGGGCAAACCCCCAGCCACACATGACAACCCTGCCAGCCTGCAGGGCCCCACACTCACACTGGGCCCCTGCAAGGAGCAGCAGGGGTGCCAGGCCCAGGACCAAGGTGCCCAGCAGCAGGACTGGGCGGCGCCCCCAGAGGTCTGCTGTCAGGAGCTGGAAGACGGTGGCCGCTGCCTCCAGGCTGGCCTCCAGGAAGTAGGGCCAACAGAAGGCGGGGTCACGCGTGGCCAGGTTGCGCAGGAAGCTGGCTCTGATACCCCCGCCGATCAGCCTGGGAGGCATGGCAAAGCTGCAGGCCCAGCCAGAGCCGCAGACTCTCACCCCATGGGGAAGGCCAAGATCCCTCCCTCCCCTTCGCCCACCCACACCCTCCCCTCCTCACGAACTGAAGCCCAGGAGAAGTCCATTTCTCCAGGCGACGCGGGTATGCCGGAGTTCCAGGACCGAGTAGGGCCGGGGCTGGGGCTCCCTGCACACAGCACGTCCGGCTCTGTGGCCCCGGGGACATAATGGGGCATGAAGGAGGGGATGACACCTCTCCTCCCTCCTCCAGCACCCAGGCCTCCCTTCTCCCTGGCTGGTCCATTCATTACCCGTAGCCAGGGAGCTCTCCTCCTCCGAGCTGTCTTTGGGGTCCACACCGCTGGCTTCCGCAAAGTGCCACAAGATCTTCCTGGCTCGGGCCGGCTGCCCTGTGGCCAGCAGCCAGCAGGGAGACTCGGGGAACAGGGCTGGAGACCTGTGGGTTTGGGGTGAGGATGCCAGGGGACCTCCCAGTAGAGAAGGACCCAGTGGCGAAGCATAGTGCATGGCTCTGTGTCCCTGGGTCCCTGGCCTGTGCCCATCTTCCTGCTGCTGCATGGAGGTCAGAGGGAAGCAACGCACGTGGCCTCCACAGTGGATGTGAACCCCTCTCATTCACCCCCAAAACAGCAGCAGGAGTCCTGTGGCCAGGGCGCTCAGCCCCTGCAGAAGGCGCCAGTCCTCCAGGAGCAGGGCCAGGCCAGGCAGCGGCAGCACGCCTGCCACAGAGAAGAGGCCGCCCCCACAGAGAATGCCAGGTGGTGCGGGGCGTCACACAGCTCCAGGCCTGGGCAGACACAGACGGCCTGGGGCCCAGGCCTCTCGGGAGGGCTGCCCTGTCCAGGGCTGTGGTGATCAGTCGCTGGCCTGCCCAGGACCTGGACATCTGAGGCACCCGGGCCTGCCCACAAAGAGCAGAGCCCACAGAGCAAACAGCTCCCCGCCCACCTTCTGGAGAAGGGCCCTCAACTGGAGTGCCAGAAAGGCACCCTCCAGCGGGTCAGAGGCCTAGCCTGAGTGGGCGGCCCCCAGAGCCCCCCACGGTACTCATGAGCCATATAGGGCTAGGGAGGCCCCTGCTGAGGCCCCCCCACGAAGCACCTGCAAAACCAGCAGGGCGGGAAAGCCAGTGGCCAGGGCCTTGCTGGCCCCCAGGCCCGTGGCCAGCACCAGGGAGCCCACAAACACAGCCCGGCGGCCAAACCTAGTGGGCAGCAGGGGACACACGTGGATTTGGGTCAGGTGGGCTCAGGGGAGGGCTGCCAGGGCAGAAGGGCAGGGGCAGCGCCTCACCGGTCACAGCCTGGGCCCAGGAGGACACAGCCCAGCAACCAGCCCAGGAGGTAGTCCACCTGCTCCAGGGGCACCTTGCAGCCGTCCTCACACACGAGGTTCCACTGTAGGGGATACCAGTCACCTGTCAGCTAGCCAGGACCCCTACCCCCGCTGGAGTTCCCAGAATGTCACGCTGGAAGGGACCCTAGGTACCCTGTTCCGATTCCTCCCTGGAGACAAGGGGAAACAGGTACAGAGAGACCAGGGACTGACTTGCTCAGGGTCACACAGCGTGGCCTCCCGACCCTGGTGGTCTTCACGTGGAACTGGACAATTCCTGGTCTGAGCCCCCAGGGGGTAGAGGCCTGGGGTCCCCAGGACACCCGCATGGAGCCCCAAGTCTGGTTTCTCCTTTGCTCTGCACGGGGTTGCACCTGCCTTTCTACGGCCATCACTCTGCTGCCAGGCTGGCCCCAGGGCCTCTCCTGCCCTTCCCCTGGCCTGTGCACCTCAAGAGCCACTCCCGGAACAGGCTGCAGGGCCACGCCCACCGGCTTTTCCTGGCCAAGGGCCCTTTTCCCGGGCTACTCTGTGTCTTCTCCTCAAGCTTGACACACCCTTTTGGGTCACACTACGTCAGAGTTTTTATTTTAAAATCCGACTGCTTGTGAAAGCTGGTGGGCGAGGATCCATCACTACACCAAACAGGTGGCCAGAAGGGGGAAGCCCAGCGGTTCAGGGCCCCAGGTGGGCCTGGCAGGTATGCGGCAACCCTGTCCAAGCTTCCACCCGGGGCCCTTCCTCCCAGGGGCAGGGGGTGGGGCTGCGGGCAGAGGCTGCCAAGAGGAAGGCAGGGTGGGCTGGCCTAGCCAGAGGAGGGGGAGGGAGGCCCCGTTACCCTCTCCGCTCCTGGAGCCCTGGGATGTGTCCTTGGCGTCCCTGCCCCTAGGCCAGCCTGCGCACACCTTACAGGTGGGAGGTCTGCTCTCAAAAACGGAAGTGACCCAGTCACTCTCTTGATTCAAAGTCTTGGGAGCCCAGCCTGAACACCTGCATAGCCCAAAGCCACAGGTTGCTAGAATGTTCATGGCACCGAAGGGAACTCCAGGCCCTGCTGACCGCTGGGCACCTACCTGCTCAAACCTTCAGCTTACCGCCTCCCTCCCGGACTGCCTGCCCACCTTGGCAGCACCCAGCCTCGGACTCTGCCTTTAGGCCCGGCACCCTGCCTATGGACACCTGCTGCACCGTCAGACAGGAGGGGGCTGAGCCCCGCGCAATCCAAAGCCCCAGTACCACAGCCCCGGTCGATCAAGGGCCGAAGACCGAGGCGGGACTGGAGGAGGGGGAACAGAGGAAGGTCGCTGAGGGCAGGGGGATGGAGGGAAGGGGAGACAGAGCAGGGAAGCAGAGGACAGGGCGGGGGACGGAGGGGCAGATGCAGAAGACCTGGGTGACCGGGCTGCGCAGCAGGCCGGCGGCGGGCAGCGCGTAGCGCCAGCCGCGCGTGCAGGACCGCGTGCCGTTGGGGCGGACGTGGGGCGCGGGCTCGGGGTAGCTCAGCGGCAGGCAGGGGCCGGGGTCGAGCGCGGGGTCCGGACCGCAGTGGTTTGCGGGCAGCGCGGTGAGCAGCAGCTCCGAGCCCAGCGCCACGCACGGCAGCCACGAGGCGGCGCCCAGCAGGCACCGGGACCGGCCGAAGCCGCCCGCCGCGCGCAGCACCGGCGCCTCCAACTCCGTCCCAGGGCTCTGCACTCCGGCTGCCGGCGGGGCGGGGCCTAGAGAGAGAGAGAGAGAGAGAGAGAGAGAGAGAGAGAGAGAGAGAGACGGTACCTGAGGGGCGGGGCCTGAGAGGGCGCGGCCCCATAGGGGCGGTGTCTGCGCTCTGGAGGCCGGCGGATCGGGGCTTGGGCGGGGCCCGGAGAGAGGCGGGGCCGGAGAGCGGCGGTATCGGCTGGGTGGAGCCCTGGAAGGCAAAGCAGGCCGCCGGGCGGGGCCTGGGCCGAGGGGCGGGACGGATGGGGTGTGGCCTGGAGCGGGCTGGGGGCGGGGCCATCGAGGGCCGCGCAGGTGAGGGGCCTGGCCGTGGACGCGGGGGCGTGGTCAGCGAGACGTACTAGCACGGAGCGTGGCCTGGGGCCGCGGCCTTCTGGGCGCTTTGGAGCGCGCGAGGTCCGAGCGGCGTCGGAGCAGGAAGGAGGTCGGGCCAGGCCTGCGTAGCGCGGGCCACCACTGCTCCCCGGCGGCCGGCCGCGGCGCTGCAGCCAGGGAGGGAACGCCTCCGGCCGTCCAGCTCGGACCGTCCCGCTCGAACCCTAACCCGTCCAGCTCCCTTGGTCTTCCGGGGACCGTCCTGCGTGGCCACCGGTCTGCAGCCCCGGCGGAGCGTGGTGGCCGGAAAGGAGAGGCCCCACTCGGTGCTGCGCGTCCTCAGAAGTTTGAGGGTTATCGTAGGGTTATTCGGCAAAACGAGCTTCCAAGTTACTTTATCCCGCGCTGGTCCTCCTGTGAGCTTGGCTCGGAATACGCTGCACTTCGGCTTAACCGACACCGTCACCCTGGAGGGTCTCCATCCCAGGAACAAGGTAAGTCGCGTTTGTTTTTCACTTTTCGTTTTCGCAGGGAGGAAAGTTAAAATAGGTCCTATAGATTATGCTTAATTGTTTTTAATTGAAGAAGAATTCACATAACATGAAACTAACCATTTAAGGTACCACCACCACCTTTATCAAGTTCCAGTATATTATCACCACCACGAAAGAAAACCTGGTACCCATTAAGTAATGATTAAGTGATCACTCCCTAGCCCTCCTTCTTCAGCCACCTGGCAACCACCAGCCATACAACACGTGGCCTTTGAGATCTGGCTTCTTTCACTTAGAATAATGTTTTCAAGGTTCACCCACATTGTAGCAGGTGTCAGGACTTCATTCTCTTTTATGGCTGAATAATGTTCCATTATATGTCACATTTTGCTTATCCATTCATCTGTTGATGGACGTTTAGGTTGCTTCCACTTCTTGCCTATTGTGACTTGTGTACAAGTGTTTGACTCCCTGTTTTCAGTTCTTTTGGGTGTATACCTAGGAGTGGAATTGCTGGGTCATGTGGTGAGCCTGTGTTTAATTTTTTGAGGACTCACCAAGCCATTTTCCACAGTGGTTGCCTATTTTGCATTCCCACTAGCAATATATGAGGGTTCCAGTTTCTCCACCTCCTCGCCAACACCTGTTTTCTCTTAAAAAAACAAAAACAAAAACAAAAAAAACAGAACTAGCCCCATCCTGGTTGGTGTGAAATATCTCACTGAGGTGTTTGTTTGTTTTTTGCCACGTGGGAAGGCTTGTGGGATTACAGTTCCCCTAACAGGGATCGAACCCAGGCCCTAGCAGTTGAAAGTTTACTTAGGTTTTGATTTGCATTTTCCTAATGGCTAGTGATGTTGGGCATCTTTCCATGTGCTTGTTGGATGTGTCTTTGTCTTTGGAGAAATCACTGTTGAAATCCTTTGCCCATTTTTTACTTGGGTTGCATGCCTTTTTGTTGTTCAGTTGTAAGAATTCTTTATGTATGCTGGATACCAGACAGCATTAGATACATGATATGCAAATATTTTCTCCCGTCCTGTAGGTTGTCTTTTCACTTTCTTGATTGTGTCCTTTGATGCACAAAAGTTTTTAACGCTGATGAGTTTCAATAATTTTTTCTTTATGCTCATGCTTGTAGTGTCATATGTAAGAAGCCATTACCAAAGTCAAGATCATGAAGATTTACACCTGTGTTTCCTTCTAATCATTTTATAGTTTCAGCTCTTAGATTTAAGGCTTTGATCCAATTTGAGTTAATTTTTTTTGTTTTGTTTTTTGCGGTACGTGGGCCTCTCACCGCTGTGGCCTCTCCCGTTGCAGAGCACAGGCTCTGGACGCGCAGGCTCAGTGGCCATGGCTCACGGGCCCAGCCGCTCCGCGGCACGCGGGATCCTCCCGGACCAGGGCACAAACCTGCGTCCCCCACATCGGCAGACGGACTCTCAACCGCTGCGCCACCAGGGAAGCCCCTTGAGTTAACTTTTATATGGTATGTGATATGGGTTCAACTTCATTGTTTTGCATGTGGATATCCAGATTTCCCAGCACCATTTGTTGAAAGGCCTATTCTTTCCGCATTGAATTGTGTTGGCACCCTTGATGAAACCAGTTGTATGGTTAATATCTGGACTCTCAATTTTATTCCAAGGATCCCTGTGTCTGACCTCATGCCAGAAGCATAATGTCTTGAGAACTGGAGCTGTGTAGTATGTTTTGGAATTGAGAGGTGTGGGTCAACCAACCCTGTTCTTTTTAAGATTGTTTCGGCTATTTATTTTTCACTAGCAACTCCATATGAATTTTAGGATCACTTTTTCTATTTCTGCAAAAAAAGAATGTTGGGATTTTAGTAGGGATTGTGTTGAATCTATAGAATGCTTGGGGAATATTGCCATCTTAGCAATATTAAGTTTCACAAGATGTCTTTCCATTTATTTAAGTCACCTTTAACGTCTTTCAGGAGGGTTTTGTGGTTTGGGGTATACAGATCTTGGACTTGATGGAATTTATTCCCAAGTATTTTATTATTTTTGATGCTATTGTAAGTGAGGTTACCTTATAAATTTCCTTCTCAGATTGTTCATTGCTAGTGTATAGACGTACAAGTCGTTAAAAACTACTGATCTGGTGTCCGACAATTTTGCTGGATTTCTGTATTAGGACTTTCTACACATGACATCAAGTCATCTGCAAATAGAGATAGTTTTACTTCTTCCTGTCTAATTTGAATGCCTTTTCTTTCTTTCTCTGACTAAAACTTTTACTATAATATGGAATAGAAGTGGTGAAAATGGACATCCTTGTTTTGTTCCAGATTTTAGAGGAAGAATTTTCAGTCTTTCATCACTGATTATTATATTAGCTTTGGGTATTTGGGATATTAGCTTGGGGCCTGCTGAGGTATTCTCCTTCTATTCCTTTTTTTTTAAAAGATTTATTATTTATTTATTTTTATTAATTTTTGGTTGCGCCTGTTCTTAGTTGCGGCACGTGGGATATTCGTTGAGGCATGCGGGATCTTTCATTGTGGTGCGTGGGCTCTTCATTGCGGTGCGCGGGCTTCTCTCTAGTTGTGCTGTGCGGATTTTGTCTCCTCTAGTTGTGGCGCCTGGGCACCAGGGTGCGTGGGCTCTACAGTTTGTGGCACGCAGTCTCTCTAGTTGAGGCGCTCGAGCTCAGTAGTTGTGGCGCGCGGGCTTAGCTGACCCGCAGCATGTGGGATATTAGTCCCGTGACTAAGGATCGAACCTGCGTCCCCTGCATTGGAAGGCGGATTCTTTACCACTGGACCACCAGGGAAGTCCCTACTCCTGGTTTTAAAATGTTTTATCATGAAATGATGCTGAATTTTATCGAATGCTTTTTCTGCATTAATTGAGATGATCATGTGGTATTTTTTCCCTTCCTTCTATTCATGTGGTGTATTACATTGATTGATTTTTGTGTGTGGAACCACCCTTCTTATTCCTCAGATAAATCCCGCATGATCATGGTGTATAATCATTTCAATGTGCTGCTGGATTCAGCACGCTAGTATTTCCTTTCTTTTTTAAAAAATAGTTTATTGATTTATAGCTGATTTACAATGTTGTGTTAGTTTTGGGTGTACAGCAGAGTGATTCAGTTATACGTATACATGTATACACTCTTTTTCAAATTCTTATACGTATACACGTATACACTCTTTTTCAAATTCTTTTCTCATAGAGATTATCACAGAATTTGAGTAGTGGTCCCTGTGCTATACAGTAGGTTCTTGTTGGTTATTTAATATACAGTAGTGTGTGTATGTTAACCCTAAGCTCCTGATTTATCCCCCCGCCCCGTTTCCCCTTTGGTAACCATAAATTTGTTTCCGATATCTGTAAGTCCATTTCTGTTTTGTAAATAAGTTCATTTGTATCATTTTTAAAAATTAGATTCCGCATATGAGTGATATTTGCTAGTATTTTCTTGAGGACATTTGCATCTATTAATAAGATACTGGTATGTAGTCTTTTTCTTTGGTGTCTTTGTCTGACTTTGGAATCAGGATGATGCTATCCTCATAACTTAGGGCACGTCCAATAGGGCACACGTCCAATAACTTCAGAGGTGTTCCTTCCTCTTCTGCTTTTTTGCAAGAGTTTGGAGTGGATTAGTGTTAATTCCTTAATGTTTGGTGGAATTCAGCTGTGAAGCCATCTGTTCCTGGGCTTGCTTTCTTGGGATGTTTTTGATTACTGACTCAGTCTCTTTATTTCTTACAGATCTATTCTTATTTCTTCGTGGGTCAGTTTGGGTAATTTGTGTGTTTCTAGGTATTTGTCCATTTCATATAGGTTTTCTAATATACTGCCGTTGTTTATTGTAGAACCTTTCCTTATTTCTGCCAAACCCATAGTAATGTCCCCTTGTTCACTACTGATTATAGTAATTTGAGTCTTCTCTTTTTTCTTAGCCTCCATAAAGAATTGTCCACTTAATTGATCCTTTCAAAGAACCAGCTTGTTTTTCTGATTCTCTTATTTCATGTATCTCCACTCCAATCTTTATCCTTTAAACTAAACCCAAAGCCTCACTTCTACTGCCTTTGGGTTTAGTTTTCTCTTCTTTTTCTTGTTCCTTAAGGCGTGAAGTTGGGTTATTGATTTCATTGTTTTTTGTGTAGCAGGCATTTACATCTAGAAGATTCCCTTGGAGTACTGTATTCACTGCATCCTATAAGTTTTTCATTTTCTATAGTTTCCAAGAATTTCCAAAATTTCCTTTGTGATTTCTTCTTTGACTCATTGGTTATTTAAGAGTGTGTTCTTTAATTTCCACGTGTTTGGAATTTTCCACTTTCCTTTCTGTTACTGATTTCTAACTGCATTCCGATGTGGTCAGAGAAGATCATTTGTGTTATTTCAGTCTTTTCAAATTTACTGGGACTTGTTTCATGGCCTGGTGAGTTATCTGTTCTTGAGAATGTTCCATGTACACATGAGAAGAATGTTTATTCTGCTGTTGTTGGGTGAAATGTTCTGTGTATGTCTGTTAGATCTAACTAGTTTATAGTGTTCAAGTCCTCCATTTCCTTACTGAATTTCTGTCCAGTTGTTCCATCCATTATGAAAGTGGGGAATTGATGTTTCCAACTATTGTTATAGAACTATCTATTTCTCCCTTGTTCTGTCAGTTTTTAGATCAAACGTTTTGGGGCTCTGTAATTTGGTGTGTATATGTTTACGATTTTTATATCTCCTTGATGGAGATATATATATATATATATATATATATATATATATATAATCTTAAAAAATCAATATATAATGTTTTTCATTGATTCTTG